>NC_137456.1:289244229-289585777 GCF_964235325.1 Thermobia domestica | reverse complement strand
GAGAGATAACCCAAAGTGAGATTGAATATGCTTTTATGACATTTAAAATCATAAAAACTTATTTCTAAAATTACACTACACTACACTACTTATAATTACACTTTTACTCTATCCCATAAAGACCCCAAGCTAATGTATTTATCCCATCCCGTAATATGTATCTTTTATTATGTGAAGAATCTAATGCTAGCTTATGAACGGTTATACTATATATATCGTGCTTATAACTTCTAATGAGGTTTATGTCTTTATACGTTTTAACATTTTTAAATAAGCTTTCTTTATAATCATTAAACTGGAACTCCTTTGATATTACAGCTTTAGTTACTCCTTTAGCCTTTTTCTTTTCTTTATTTTCTACTTTATAAGCATACATCTTCGCTCTTAACCCAATGAACTCCGTCATTATCTTACCCTTATTCTCATCTTTCATCTTACCTATTACTTTTTTGTTTATTAGCGGCAGTCCATATATATTATTTTCCTCGTATTCACTCGTATCAAATTGATCAATTATTTCTGCTATGTCTTTATAAAAGTCATCAGTCTCAATCTCATATATAAAGCTATCAGTATCCATGTAACATAACTCTATATTGTTTCCATATTTCGGCTTCATCGTGTTATAGTGAAAATCATACATTAATAGTTTTGATAGTTCTAATACGCTCATACCAACATATATTGGTTTAATAAATGTCAATCGCTCTTTTTTCATATGTATAGCACACAAATTCTCCCTAAATATTGTTCTGTAACCAAAATTTGGTTTTGCAATTAATTTTTCTACTCTTTCAGGATCACATTCTAATTGTATGGGTTGCCTCTTTCGAATATTTTCCATTGTTTTACCAAATACCGAGTTATTCATGAGCTTATAAAAATCTCCTTCAAACTTGTTTTTAGCTCGCGTTCTCATATTTGTATTTAAATCAATGTATTTCTTTAACCAATCTGATTGTTTGAAATCTAATACTCTATGCACTTTCTTTAATAACCATAAAATATCTGAATAATAACCATAAAAGGTTAGCGAACCGTTACTCTCTGTGTTAGATGATTATGTAAGGGTGTAGTGACTTCGAAAGAGTTAATACTTGATATGATAAAATGGGGAATGAGAATTTATTTGTGTGGGTAAAAACTCCGAAAATGATTACATCAACATTTTTATATAATAAATATGAGTACTATGGATAATTCGTATAGTTTAAACGATATATGTTACGAACAAATTAAAGATGATTATTCGCACGGTTTGTTTGGTGACTAAACTAATTATTGATAAGAAGACTGGTTACTTCAATGCTACTTAACTGTGTCAAGATGGAGGAAAGAGGTTTGATCATTGGTTAGATAATAAACGATCTAAGAGACGAGTTGAATATTATGAGAAAAAGCATGGCACCCGGAAAACCGGTGACCATCATCAGCCATTATATGAGATTAGACTTGGTGGTACAAAATCCAATAATGAAATGTCAGGTACATATGTTTACAAAAAGGTTCTTTTACATATTGCAACTTGGTTGTCTGATGATTTCTATGATAGGTGTTACGATATTACTACTTCTCCAAAGACTTTAAACAAAATAAGGATAAGATCAAACAATTAGAAGCAAAGGCACAAGAGATAGAACAACATATGAATCAATTACGTATAAACAATGAGAAGCTAGAAAAAGAAAATCGACATCTTAAAACAATAGCAGCAGACCATACAGAAGATCCGCTAAAAGTACATAAAATTATTATCATTAAAAAGAATATATCTCCTACTCAAATACAAAAGATATTAGAAAACTATGATACAGACAAAAGAGAGCAAGTAAAGATCTATGAGAGTTACAGATATTGGATTGGAAAAATTCAAGAGTGTAAGACAAGATTACAATGCCTTCAAGAAAAATACCCCCATATGACTGTATTATCTAAAACCAAAGACCCAAACTCAATCAACCTTCTAAATAAAGTAAAAGAAAAGTATGATTGTATAATTTCACATGGTTGCCATGTAGACCTAAAAAATATTGATGGAGAAGAAGATGATGAGTTTATTATTGATTGGTTTTTAAGTATAAGAGACAATTAACAATAAGTTGTGTGTTTGGATATTTGTAAAGGCTACAACTTTTATGATATAATAATCATAAAAGTTAATTAGTTGAACATTAAACAAACCATCTGTTATAACATTGAATGCTAAATTCAATATACTACCTAAATCGGGATTATTATGATAGTTTCTTATTATAACTCTCCAATCTACGTAATGTCTAAATAAATATATAAACTCTACAGAGAGGTGTTGATAAATTGAAATGTTATGCCAATGAACTCTGTCTTTGAACTCTGCAATAAATCCTTCTGTTAAATTTTGAAACAATGAAATTGCTTCCCAATCTACTTTGTCAGCGTAATCTCTTATAAGGTTTTCTGATAATTGTTGAGTTCCAGATAAGCACCCTCAAGAAACTTTATCTGCATGTTCTCGTATAAAGGCTTCAGAGAGTTTGTTTCCATAAGATATAGCATCAAAATCAACTTTAATATAAACTCATTAATAAATTCTTCAGATAGGTTTTGATTATACGATATTTCTTCACTATCAACTCTATCTGCAAATTCTCTTATAAAGTCTTCTGATAAGTCTTGGCTTCCTGAAATAATGTCCCAATCAACTTTATCAGCCAATTCTCTTATAAACTCTTCTGATAACTTTTTCCATAAACATATTTCGCTGAAATTAACTTTCTCCTGATATTTGCGTATGAAATCTTCTGTAATGTGATCATAGTTATATTCCCCCTCATAATCATCATAACCTATAGATAACCATTGTTCATCAGTCAGTGAATCTTATATTTCATCAGACAAATTCATAACGTTTGCATAGAGAATGTTTTGTATAAGAAATGAGTTCTTTTCTTTAGTGGCCTTCTTGAACAAAGGATCTAACATACCTATGGACACGCTAAAATTTATTTTGTCTTCATCATTATAACCACCAATACCTAAATGTTTACATACATAATAACATATAGGTTTGTAAGATAATATTTCCTTAGCACTAGTCATATTCACCTGCTAGTTTTTATTCTTAGATTTTTTAAATTTATCTCATTTTTGTCGGTTTTCTTTATAATAAATATGGAGAAAGAATTTGATTTATTACATGATAGACTTAAACTAATTCATCATGATCTTAAACTCTTAGCAGCACTACTAGAGAAGAAAATACTGTTAAAGGAAAAAGGATTATTAATAATGCAAGAAAAAAATCTGATTTGAGTAGTGATGATGAATATAAAAATGGTAGTGATGATTATGATGATGATGATGAGAAAGTTTACAAAAATGATTTAATTTTAATATGTGTATATGTGACTTTGATAGGTTATTTCCATGAAAGTCCTGTTCTAATACAACGCGTAATATGTAGACAATGGCAGGAGTGTACAATGTTAGGTGTTGTATTAGGATATATATAGAGGTAAAAATAGTACAGAAATGAACTGAAATAATCCGGCGAAGATAAAAATTGAGTATAGTAAGATTTTCTATATAATAAATAAGATGAGTAATTATAATAGATTTACCGTAATAGAGTTAAGACGACAATGTAAGGAGAAGGGGATCAGAAGATATTCCCGATTAAGAAAAGCAGAACTGATAGACCTTCTTAGACAATATGATGATGAACAGAGCAGAAGACAGATTAGAGATATATTCCCATTTAAACAAGAAATAATTGAAGAACCGAAACCAACACGTATACCTATAAAAGTAGAATTAGAAGAAACAGCATTAAAGAAGCGTTTACAAACCATTAAAGTTGAAAACACAGGAGGATATAAAGACCCAATAAAATTTTTAGATACAAGTGGAAGAGTTGCTATTAACAAAATCAAAGAGGAATTAAAAGTTCACCCTGTTAAAGTAAATCTCGTTTTCATTTGTGACTATATTAAAGATAAATAAATACAAGAGCGCAATTTTAAAACATCAAACGAGAGAATATTAGAATCAACTGAATTAAATGAATATATATCTTATGCCAAAAAAAGCTTCGTAGGGAAATGGAAGAGTTTGAAGGTAGAGGATCAGGATGGACACTATAACAAATTAAATACTTACAAATCAGATTAAACAAGTATGTACCATTAAGAGCTTCTTCCATATATTGAACTTCCTAAACAAATTAAAGATAAGAAAGCAGCGATTAATGTTAAAAATAAAGACAATAAATGTTTCTTGTATTCTATTGCAAGTTACTTAAAACCTGTTGAAATACATCCTGAAAGACCTTCACATTATAAACAGCTTGTTAATGAGTTGCAAAAGAAGTATTGTGATAACATTGAATTTCCTGTACAATTAAAAGATATTCCAAAATTTGAAAGAAGAAGTAATATCTCCATCAATGTTTACAGCTATGACAAGAATTATAATGCATATATACTTCAAATCACAAAAAATAAGCAGGAAACTCATCAATTTATTATATGTAAAAGATGAGAAAACAGTCATTTTTGTTGGATAAAAAACCTATCACGATTAATAAGAAGTCAATTGACAAAACATGAGGAAAAATATACTTCTGCGACATGTTTAACGAGGCACTTTCGAAATGAGAAGCAATTACAGAACCATGAGCTATATTGTAAAGAACATGAGGCTGTTAGAATAGAACTTCCAAAACCATACGACAATCAAATAGAGTTTCAAAACTATAATTGATCATTAAAAGTTAGATTTGTGATAATTGCCGACTTTGAATGCATCTTATGTAAGTTAAAAATAGAGCGTAATTGTAGTAAAACAGTAAAATATCAAAAGCATGAACCAATGAGTTTTTGTTACTATGTCAAATATTCAAATGGGGACTATAAAGCCCCTGTTAGTTATATAGGTCCAGATGCTGCAAAAGTATTTATTGAAATGTTACAAAACGAAGCAATAGAAATTAAGAAAATATATAAAAGGGTAGTTGATATGACCCCGCTTAGTGAGGAGGAAATAGAAGCTTATAACAGTTCAGATACTTGTCATATATGTGAGAAATACTTGAATGACTTACCACCAGCCGTTGATAAAAAATAAATATATTAAAGGGGAAAATACAGTTCTACAAGGATAAAGATGATATGAGTGAAAAAATAAAAGAATGGAAGCATGACTTAAAAAAGTGATTGTATAAGATAAATAAAAATAAAGCAAAAGTACGAGATCATGATCATTTAACTGGAAAGTTTAGTGGTGCAGCTCACAGTTATTGCAATTTAAACTATAAAAATCCCAACTTTGTTCCTGTATTTCTTCACAATTTAACTGTTTATGATACGCATGTGTTTATTAAGGAGTTAGCTTATGATACACAGAAAATTAAACTGATCGCAAATAATGAAGAAAGGACCTATAACATATGAAAAATATGTAAAAGCAAGACCAGAAAAAGATGGAATAAATTTAAGATTTGTTGATTCATTAGGTTTATGCCAAAGAGTTTAGCAGAGTTAACTAGTAATTTCAAACCAGAACAATTTCGAGAAACATTAAATTTTTTCCCGATTGATAAACTTGATCTAGTTAATACTAAAGGTGATTATCCATTTGAGTTTGTTGATTGATTTGAAAAATTAGAAGAACCCGTTCCACTATCTCCAGACAAATTTACAAACAGATTAACAGGAGAAAAAATGAGTGCTGAACGTCATAAGCTTCATGTACGAGTTTGTAAAGAATTCGATCTGAAGCTAGTGAGGGACTTAACTGAACATTATAACAAAACAGATGTCCTCCAATTAACAGATATATTTGACAACTTTAGAGATATGTGTTTAAAGGCATATGGATTAGATCCTGCTTGATATTATACAGCACCGGGTCTATCGTGGGATGCAATGTTAAAGATGACTAAAATTAACTTAGAAATGTTGACTGATTATGATAAAATAGATAAAACCTTACATAGATATAATAAACATTCGAGATAATTCTGAAACTGGCTACATATTAGAAGTAGATTTAGAATATCCGAGGTATTTACACAACAAACATTCTGATTTACCATTAGCTGCAGAAAACACGTTTCCACCAGAATCTAAACAATCAAAACTACTAACAACACTTTATAATAAGAAAAGATATGTATTTCACTATAGGAACTTAAAACTATATATGTCGCTTGGAATGAAATTAAAGAAAGTGCATAGATTATTAGATTTCAAACAATCAGACTGGTTAAAGAAATACATTGATTTAAATACAAATATGAGAACGCGAGCTAAAAACAAGTTTGAAGAAGATTTTTATAAGCTCATGAATAACTCGGTATGTGGTAAAACAATGGAAAATATTCGAAAGAGGCAACCCATACAATTAGAATGTGATCCTGAAAGAGTAGAAAAATTAATTGCAAAACCAAATTTTGGTTACAGAACAATATTTAGGGAGAATTTGTGTGCTATACATATGAAAAAAGAGCGATTGACATTTATTAAACCAATATATGTTGGTATGAGCGTATTAGAACTATCAAAACTATTAATGTATGATTTTCACTATAACACGATGAAGCCGAAATATGGAAACAATATAGAGTTATGTTACATGGATACTGATAGCTTTATATATGAGATTGAGACTGATGACTTTTATAAAGACATAGCAGAAATAATTGATCAATTTGATACGAGTGAATACGAGGAAAATAATATATATGGACTGCCGCTAATAAACAAAAAAGTAATAGGTAAGATGAAAGATGAGAATAAGGGTAAGATAATGACGGAGTTCATTGGGTTAAGAGCGAAGATGTATGCTTATAAAGTAGAAAATAAAGAAAAGAAAAAGGCTAAAGGAGTAACTAAAGCTGCAATATCAAAGGAGTTCCAGTTTAATGATTATAAAGAAAGCTTATTTAAAAATGTTAAAACGTATAAAGACATAAACCTCATTAGAAGTTATAAGCACGATATATATAGTATAACCGTTCATAAGCTAGCATTAGATTCTTCACATGATAAAAGATACATATTACGGGATGGGATAAATACATTAGCTTGGGGTCTTTATGGGATAGAGTAAAAGTGTAATTATAAGTAGTGTAGTGTAGTGTAATTTTAGAAATAAGTTTTTATGATTTTAAATGTCATAAAAGCATATTCAATCTCACTTTGGGTTATCTCTCTGTGTTAAAGTACAATAGTCAGTGGTGAGTTCATAATTTTTTTAATAGTTAGGGGGTGGAGGGGAAAAAGTGTTAAAAGTACAATAGTCAGTTGTGAGTTCATAATGTTTTGGTAGTTAGTGTGTGGAGAGGAAAAGTATCCTAGAACCTACATTCTTACCCTACTATCCTGGAATTTTATAAAAAGTTAAAATGCGCATTGTATTGAAATGGCAGAGCGCATTAAGACACAAACAATTTCGTGTATGATGTTACAGCTTAGGCAATATTGAATATGTTTTTTTTAATGAAGTAGCTCTAGAGAAAGTTGAGGAAGCCATAAGAATGCTAAAACGCAAACGATCATTCCGATCGGATGGTATCCACCATCATTCTTAAACTGTGTATGGATATTTTAAATAACAATTGTAAACTGCATTCAATTATAAATATGACACTAAAAACAAGTATGTTTGCGGAGAGCTGGAAATTTGTACTATCAATACTATAAATTGTACTATCAGTAAATATAGTGATGCAAGGAACATACAGAACTTTAGGCCTATCTGTATTTCATCAACATTTACCAAGGTTTACAGCTGAAAGTTTAAGCTTTATCTGGATTTTCTCAGGGTTCTCCAGATTTCCTCAGGGAAACTTGGTCTACTTTTATTTCTATTAGTCATAAATGATCTACCATTTTGCATTGATTATTCTAACTCTCTTCTATTCGCTGAACAACTTAAAATAATCTCCGAAATTAATTACCGTAAATACTGCGTAAAACTGAAAATAGACTTATGCAATATTACCAACTGGTGTGACACTAACAATATTAAGTTGAATGTGAAAAAATGCAAAACTCTATACTTTACCCGCAAAGGAACCATTAAATATGGCTATTCTATTAGCGGAACTATTTTAGAAATACATAACCTAATTAAAGATGTAGAAGTCAATGTTGGGCAAAATCAATTGAAATCAATTGCAATTGATTTCAATTGCAATTGATATCAATTTGGAATTGACAATTAATTTCAATTGCAATTGAATTCAATCATAAAATTTGCAATTAAATTTTTGTCAATTGTTAACAGTTTATTGGTCACCAGGCAATTGAAACTTTTAGTTGTTAATTGTCAATCGAAAAGGATGCAGTTGAAACATTCAATTGTTAATTTCAATTGACAATTCAAACTTGTAATTGTTAATGGTAATTGTTAATTGCAATTGAAATCAGCAATTAAAACTGAAGATAAAAAGATGTGTGTATATTGTTTTGTCCACTTGTTACTGTTTTACATATTTAAAATAAGGTACTTATAAAAAATGCTGGATAACTACCATTCCTTCGACCCCTTTTTAAATATATTGTTTATGCTTCTATCCCCCTCGAAAGAACTCTATATGCCCGTCATGCATACAATAAGGATGGGCACGAGCGAGTTCAAGGGAGTTTCCTTTAAAACTCGACTCGACTCGAAGCAGACATGTTTGAGCTCGACTCGAAAACTCAGGCTCGAATAATTTCCCCAACTCGAATCGAATTCGGATCGACTTTTGAGTCGAGTCGAGCCAAAACGAACCAATTTGAGCTAAATCCTTTGTGTAGTTTCAAGTACTACTCTCTTATAGTATCCTAGATAGGCAACATAATTAGCAATGATATTATTACTACAACTATAACTAATTATTATTATAATACCGTACACCTGTATAAACATAGACTATAGGCGATTTGTATCCGAATACTAAAATTAGTTGACTTTTGATCTTGGTCTAAAAATATTCAGGAGGCAAGGACATCGGACACGAGGGTTTAGGTTTGAGTTCAGGAGGAGTAAGTATCCGGGCTCGAGCCAAAAATTGTTAAAAGTTAAAGGACTCCAGCCAAACATATTCAAAACTGTTCTACCCGTATTAGGGTTGCCAACGACTCACCGAATCGTTCACAGTTCATTCAGTGAACTAGCCGAAGCGAGCAGTGAGCCGAGCCAACAGCTCACGCAACCGATTAGAACCGATCCGAGCTGATTGCGTACCGCAACCGAGCCGGATCGAGCTATTGGTTTAGTTGAGCTGACTCGAACCCAGCCGACGAACTCGCTTCAACGCAGCTGGTTCGAACCACTGACCCCATTCGAGCCGAGTCCATTACTTTCCCTACCGAACAAGCTCAAGTCATTTCTCATCCAAACAGGCTCAAGTGAGCAGCTCTCAGCTTTTACAGTATATATTTATATTTAATTACAGTATATATTTATATTGGTGCCCACGGCGTCATTAACTTGTTCCGCCACCAACGAATTTTTAGGTACTTTGTTTCGCACCTTTTGTGCGTGTTTGGTGTCGCCTTGTGCGCCTATTCCCAAATTTAGTGCATCATCAGAAGTGGGTTAAAATGGGCGTACAAATATGGCGGAACAAGTTATTGCTCGTCCGTCACCAACGAATTTGGAGATCGTTTCCTTCACATCGTTTTGTGCTGTTTTGTGCAACTACTTCCACGTTTTGTGCGTCATGGGAAATGAGTTAAAATGGGTCTCAAAAGTGGGACTAAAATGACCCAATGTTCCGCTACCAACGGATTTCGAGGTCGCTTCTTTCGCATCGTTGAGAGCCAGTTTCTTGCCGTTTTGAGCGCATATTTTCACGTTTTGTACGTCACCGGATGTTGGTCAAAATGGGCTTCCAAGATGGGAAGATTTTCATATAACCGCCACCAGGTTAAAGAAGAATTTTTGTGGACGCTCTGTATATTTCGTAAAGACAGTGATCATGTTTTTTCGATTTATACTATATTCTTCTATGCAAATAGGTTCTTTCTTCGCAAATAATTGCTTCCTTAACACGCAACTGGACAAAGAAGTCTCTCATTGTTTTTTTTTCAAACTCGGGCGTGTGCAAGTGCAGATAAGGAACTGAAAAAGCGATGTAGTTCCTGTCACTGCGGTGCTCGAAAATCTGGTCAGTAGTATTAACATAAATGCTTTTCCGTATTCTTTCTGCATGTGCATGCAGGTGATTTAACTGAGTGGTTTCTAGAATGAACTCCCAACACTCTTCAGTCGACCACTGCAGCTCGTATCTAGAAAATTTGAGCTCGGAGAGTTTCACTCCAGGTTTAGAAGAAGTAACCATGCACGTTGCGTCAGGAAATTAAGTATGATTTTGTGTTAAGGGGCATAACCTATTAGCCGGTGAGGGACGTTTTCTTACGGCTAGCCCCAACTAGTGAAGTTCCGAGTTCAAAAACCCTGTGCGCCAAAAACTTAAAAACTCAGTATTCTACTTTGGAAATTATTTCGCTGAAGACTCATGTCGACTCTTCAGGACTATTTGGAGTAGCAACCAGCATACTACGTGGGATTATCCCGGCGATTCTTCCCCAGTGCTAATCCCCCAAGTACGCCAATGCTGTGAGAAAATTATTTATAGTGTAATTTCAAACGTAATCTCATATACATAAAGGGCTACAGTGCATTAAATAGGCAAAGTGTTATTTTAGTGATGAAGATTATTATACATATTTTGTGTTAAGTGTTGTGTTCATTCCTCTTCGCTATTTTTTATATAATAGTATTCTAATAAATAAGTATAGTGTTTTTTAATCTAGTGTGTTTCCGTTGTTTGTGTGAATGATGTTTGTGTGCGTATTTGTCAGGATGTTTGTCTGATCGTCTGTGAGGTTTTCGGGACGAGACATCCGAACCGCTCGGCACCTAATGCTCATCTCATCATTGAGACCGACGAGATATTTGGAAACAATTTGTAACCACTTCTTGGAGAGGTCCTTCATCGTTCTATCCAGGTAAGTTCTGGTCCTAGGAGAATACTTACGAGCAGGAACACGGAGGACAGAACCACGAACACTGGACTCGAATTGGTTGTAAATAAATGTCCGCCCGAAGACAGACCTCGAACTCAAGTTGGTTACAAATAAATGGCAGACCAAACAGCGACCCGACACCCGGTTGATTATAATAACCAAGAGTTCCGCCACTATCGAATTTCGAGATCGTTAGTTTCACATCGCGTACCCGTTTGTGCGCCTGTTTCGACGTTTTTTGCGTCACTGGAAGAAAATCAAAATGGGCCTCGAAGGTGGGACGAAAATGACCCAATGCTCTGCCTCTACGGAATTTCGAGGTCCTTCCTTTCGCATCGATTTGTGAATGTTTCGAGCCGTTTCGTGCCGTTTTGTGCGTGACTTAAACGGGCCTTCAAAGTGGGAGTTAAATGCCTCACTGTTCAGCCACTTGTGAAATTCGAAGTCCTTTTTTCACATCGACTAGTGCCTGTTTTGTGATGCTTCGTACCCCTATTTCCACGTTTTGTGGGCCACCAGAAGTATGTCAAAATAGGCCTCCAAGGTGTGACGAAAATGACCCACTGTTCCGACACTATCGGATTTCTATGTTTTTATTTCGCATCGTTTAGTATCTATTTAAAACAAAAAAAAATCTGCACCTATGTCTTGTCTTGTACATTACCCGATGTGTGTTAAACGAGCCTTTAACGTAGGAGTTAAATGGCTCACTATTCCGCCCCTATCGAATTTCGAGGTCGTTAGTTTTGCATCATTAATGCCTGTTCTGTACGTCTCATTCGTCACCGGAAGTGGGTCAAAATGGACCTACGAATATAACGAAACTAGTTAATGCTGTTCCGCCACCAAATAATTTGGAGAACGTTTCCTTCACATCGTGAAGTGTGTGTTTTGTATAGTTCGGTCTGTCTATTTCCATGTTTTGAGCGTCTGCGTAAGTGAATCAAAATGGTTCATCAAGGTGTGAGGAAAAAGAGCCATTGTTCCACCATTACCGAATTTGGAGGTCGACTCTTTCGTATCGTATAGTGCCTGTTTTGTAACTTTTTGTGCTCCTATTTCCACTTTAGTGCGACAACGAAAATGGATGAAAATGGTCTACTAGTATAGCGGAATAAGTTAATGCTGTTCCGTCATCATCGAATGTCGAGGTCGTTTCCTTCACATTTTTTTGTGTGCGATTTGTGCCGCTTTGTGCGTCAGTGGAAGTGGGCCAAAATGTACCTTGAAAGTGGGATGAATATGTCTTTATCTGACATATTTGTTTGTTCTCTTTGATCCACTTTCGGTGGAGCACAAAACGTGTAAATATGCGCAGAGAAGATAAAAAAATGAGTACCGCGCGAGACACACTAAAAGTACGAGACAAAATGCAACCCTATCGTGAGCACCACTAAAGGTATCCCACATTACTGCTTACATTTCGCGTGGCTTGCGCTTTCCAGTATATTCAGATCATATTTCAGAACGAGATAAAACGAGCTGAACTAGGTTGTTGATGTTTTTTTTTTTTTTTTGGCAAACCTGGCTGGACACGAAACTCGATATCAAATAAAAAAATATGCTGGACGGCAACTAAAAAAAAAGAACATGTACTTGCATTTTTTAAATCTCTTGTATAAAAGGTGGGACTTTCTATGTATGGAAAATTGGTAGTGGGTTGATTTGTAAAAAATAATCGAAAATGATCAATATTAGTTCAGAAACAAAAAATACATTGCTTCGCATTATATATTCATTGTTTTCTACTATAATATTTGCTGAGGCTTCTGTTTAGCGTTGACAGCAAAAGGAAATTAGGTTGTGATAAAAAAGAGACATATAATTTATACTGTAATCTTAATTATTTTCAGTTTGTACGTTACGCTTAATTATATGGAAACTTTTATACTTTTTTCCTTTCCTTTGGTCTACTTTACGTTGATTAGGGACTTTCAAATTTTATTATTTTTCCACTGAAAAAATATCTATAATTCAACAAAGAAATAATTACCAATGATAATTATAACAATTATGTATATAATTGAATTCATTGTAATTTGGTCCATGACAAACACTTTACCATTTCGTACTAGCTGTTATGCACGTTCTTCGCACTGACCAGATAAAATATCAATGTAAACAAACTGAACAACGGACGAACAATTAAGAAACATTTCTAAAATTCGATATATTTTGTGTGAATATATATCAAAAAATGTACTTTTTTTTCATTGGGAAGGTCAATGAGGGCTGAATTTGAACGTGAACTATTTGGAGTGTCACTATACATCTGAGCAACCCCGATAAATATGGATTCGACACAAATATTGGTTATTTTCAACCACTTTTACATGTCCCGGTAAACGTTCCAGAGATCCCCTTGGTTCCAAATGTGATAAAATCGCCTATAACCTATCCGATAGTGTAAAAACTATGAATGTGACACAAATATCTGTCGTTTTCTACTACTTTTACACATCCTGGTAAAAGCCCCAATGATTCTCTGGTTCCAATTAAAAAAAACAACGCCTCTGGCCCGCAGCCGATGAGGACAGTATTTGGAAGTCAACGCCTGTGGAATTATCACCAATCACCTCCAAACAGCGGAAACTATGGATTTGGCACTAATATCGGTCACTTTCCATTATTTTTACATGTCTCGCAATTTTCCACCCCCGGTGACTCTCGGCCCGCATACAATGGTGGCTGAATTTTAAAAGCATCGCTAATAAACGTATCACCATTGATCTCAGCGACCGCGAAAACTATGGATTTGACACTAATGTCGGCCATTGTAGATTATTTTAAACTGTCTCGTGATCACCTTTATAATGCCCCCGTTCCTTAGCTGATGGGAGCTAAATGTGAAAGTAAACGCGGTCTTGTGTTTCACCATTGAGCTCAGCGACCCCGAACACTATGGATTTGGCATCAATATCGGTCATTTTCGATTATTTTTACCTGTCTCGGAATTCCCTCCTCTGGTGACCCAAGGCCCGCATACAGTGGTGTATGAATTTGAAACTCATCGCTAATGGTAGTGTCAATATTCATTTCAGCTACCGCGAAAACTGTGGATTTGACATTAATATCGGCCAGTTTTGATTACTTTTACGTTTCGGTACCGTCCCCCTCCTCCGTTGAGCCCGGCCCGCAGCCGAATAGAATGAATTTGAAAGGTAATGCGATGGGAGGTTCACCATTGATCTCAGCGACCGCGAGAACTATGAAATCGACACAAATATCGGTTATTTTCTACTAATTTTACATGTCCCGGTAAACGTCCCCCTAAGACCCCCTAGTTCGAAAATTAAAAAAGAAATTCTTCGTCTTGATCTGGGGCCTAGAACAATCTACCCGTGACCCAATTTTGAAAACTTTCAGTCCACTCGTCTGGTCCACAGGCCGCACACAGGCACACAAATAAACTCTTTATTTTATTTATATTAGAAATGTCAGATCCACCGTTATTTCAGTTTACGTGACCGCGTTTCTACCGTTATTGTTATAGAGCGGTGCTTGATGAGTGATAATTTCATAGCCTTGTTTTATTACTTTAGTCAGTTGAGAAGATGGCGTGGATCAAGGTCAGAGATGATGACAATGGGTTTTGGTGGTCTGTGTGTCACAGTGAGTGAAAGTGATTCATGGTGGATGGTGGGTCACGGTGGGTCACGGTGGATCACGGTGGATCGTGAGTCACGATGGGTGGTGGATCAGTTGGTCGTAGCTACAGTTTTCATTGCCCCATGCTCTCTCTGAACTACAGTGTTGAAAATTAATCAGTGAAATCAATTGCAATTAATAAATCAATTGAAAGTAATTGCTGGGAAATTCAATTGCAATTGAATTAATTGGCAATTAATTTCAATTGCAATTGAATGACTGGATTCAATTGCAATTTATTTCCATTGCAATTACTTTCATTCGATTGAGCAATTGAAATTGACTCTCCTTTATTAATGGCCAACTGCAATTAACAATTAGCCATTACTTACTTCAATTGTTAAATGCAATTAACAATGAAATTTACAGATTAATTGTTAATTGTTAATTCAATTGAAATTTGCCCAACAGTGGTAGAAATGCTATTTGATCCTGCGTTAAGTTTTACTTATCATGTTGAAACAACTATTAATAATGCATACAGAAATATTGGCTTTATTATAAGAATAGTTGGACTTTACCCCTCACATGCCCTGTAATCTACACACTTGAACGCAATTTCGTGATTCCACCATATCTACAAGTTGAGTAGAATTAGACGATCCCTTATAACATTCCTAGCACTTTCTTACACCCAACATGACTATTTTTTTTTTCAAATTTATTGGCGGATTCGCAAACTACGCATCAGAATAAACATCACCTCCAAATATCAACGTCCTGCATACAGCCATTACAAATTTCACATTTTTTCGATTTGCGCCGCGAAACGAAAACGTATTTTAATGCTCTTTTTTCTATCATAAACTATGTTCCTAGCTTCACTGCCTGACAAAATATGACGTTTCAATGGTGTGCGGAACTACTCGAAAAACCAGCATTTCGAAACGACGAAAAATTTCGACACTTCATTTACATGGAAAATGTCGCCTTTTTCGTGATATCGGAATTTTCCCATTACTCACATCCCATCACGAACAAGTATGCAAAATTTGGTGTTTGTATGTTTTGTGGAAGTATGCAAACAATTAAGTGTGTTTCCGATTATAGATATATATAATTCCCCACAGATGCCGGCCGCAACGTACTAGTATTATGTGAGCAGTAAGAACGAAGGCGAAAATATAAGGAAATCGGTAGTGTAGGGGATTGACGTGAGCCTACTGGACAGGAGACCTAAATTCGATTCCTAACTATCTTTTTCTCACTTTTTCTTTCTCTGAAAGTTTATTTGCATAGCATATATTGTTTGCCTGTAAGGGTGAGTCTATTATAAAACGCATTTCACTCCAACCGGTCCTGTAAACAAACTACTGAACCGAAAGAGGCACTTTTCCACGTATCCCGTATATTATAACTATATACGCTGCCAACGAGAAAATTGTCAAAAGTTGGATATATATATATATATATATATATATATATATATATATATATATATATATATATATATGTGTGTGTGTGTGTCTGTGTGTGTGTGTATTGCCTTAAAAGTTATAATCTTATACTTTTTCAGTTATGGTATAGACATCAAACTTGGTATACGCATCTACCTAATCGACCAGTATAAATAGGGAGATTGTTTGCAAATATTTCCGTCTTCTACGACCTCCATTTTAGGGGTGAATTTATTCCCTTTTATGAGCACTTTTTAGGGGGTGTATTCGTTCTCTTTTACGAGCACATTTTAGGGGGTGAATTCATTCCCTTTTATGAGAATATTTTCCAACCCCTATGAACAAACAGCAGAACATCAGACTACGTAACATAACGAACATACAGAAGAGCAAATTGAACTCGTTCCATTTTATGAGCACATTTTAAGGGGTGAACTCGTTCTCTTTTATGAGCATATTTTTCAACCCCTATCTTAACATAACAGAAATGACATAAGAATACGTAACATAGCAAGGGTGTATTCATTCCAACCCCTATGTATGTTAATTACGAACAGATAGAAGAGCACATAAAACTACAACCTCCATTTTAAGGGGTGTATTCATTCTCCAACCCTTACGAACACACAGAAGATCAGATAATACATAAGACTACGTAACATTTCAAGGGTGAATTCGTTCCCTTTTCCAACCCCTATTTTAACATAGCAGATAGCACAGCTAATAAAAGAGCATGGCTTATTTTAACATAGCAGGCCTCCATTTTTAGGGGTGAACTCGTTCTCTTTTATGAGCATATTTTTCAACCCCTATTTTAACATAACAGAAATGACATAAGAATACGTAAAATAGCAGGGTGAACTCGTTCCCTTTTATGAGAACTGTTTAAGGGTGAACTCGTTTTCCAACCCTTATTTTAACATAGCAGAGAATAGGGGTGTATTCGTTTTGGATTCCACCCTTATTTGAACATAGCAGAGAATAGAAGTGTACTCGTTTCCAACCCAACATTATTTTCTTTTACGGGGGTAGGAACACCCCCAACCCTCCTCCTTTCTCATCCAGGGCTTGGGACCGGCAATGGCGGAGTTTAAAAAAATAACATCATCATACTCTCATAAATGAATAAAGCATAATATTATTAGCATCAATAGTAGTGAGTGAGAATTTGTTTAAAAAATCCTGCATCGAATAACCAGATGCACGACATGCTAAATATAGGAAACAGTAATGTCCACAAAATTGAGATAAATCACCTTGAATACGTCTATTATTCCATGTATAATACAGACAGTTTCGTTTTAAAAACCTTATATGATGTTGTATATAGGGAGGTATACCATAGCTATCGAAATACTCTCCCACACACATATTAGATATATAAACAGCAACCCAATGTTCACCAGGCTTATCACTAGAATCAGTGTTTATAATTATGGCGGCTGGAAATGTATGAATGAACAAAGGTAACTCATCAGCAGCATATACACCAATAAAATGATCTTTAGGCAAATTTTGTTGTAATGCTTCATAAAGCTCAATTGTATTTAACATTTTCTTTAATTAATATATATTTTTCTCTGGAAATCAATTTCTAATTCTGAAGAGAATTCACTATAAATAATTGTTGTTACAAGAGATGGCAGTGCTTCTTTAAAATGAACCTCTAAACGTACACTTCCTTGCCGTTGTGGACTAGTATGAAATGCAGCACTTGCGCTTGAATCAGGAGTTAAATCAAACACCAGTAGAGTATAACCATTAGGATATTCAGCGAGTGAAATATTATTACCAGGATTAGAATAATAAATACCTGAACCTGTAAATAACGTAGAATATGCTTGTACATATAGTTTATTATCAAAATCTGGTTGTAAAGGTTTGAAGGGCATTGGATTTCCATCAACATACAATGTAAAAAATGACATAATAAAATGTTGAAAATTGAATGGGTTTGTTTGATAAGTACCATTGAAAGCAGCATTAGTAACAAAACCAATAATAATACGTTTAGGCACTATGCCTGAAAACAGATCTGGAAGTGTACTATCCATAATTCCTTGTGGCAGAGTTTCTGTCTTCACCTGCACTTTTGTTATAGGATATTTTATTCTAAATTTAGGATTTTGTAATACTTTATTTTGTGCTATTTTAACTGCTGGTGATACATCAACCTTTTTCACAAGCAATGTTGCATCTGTAATTACAACTTTTCCATCAGCATCTGCGTCACCCATTAGACAAAATGTAGGTTTAACTGGAATTAGTTTAATACGCAATTGTACACCATTCAGTAAAAATTTCTCCTGATTGAAAATATCAGCATGAATATAACCCAATAATTCAAATGACTGACTTAAAGAAGTGAGAAGAAAACGTTGTTTAAATCCTACATTAGCATCGGCCACACTGTCCATATGCCCTGCAGTATCTTTGAACCACATTGATGTTTGAAGATGCGTTGTTTTAGCTTCAGCATTATAATTTAGTAGTTTTTCAATATACGATCGATATGGATATGTATGTGAAGAGTAGGAAATAATTTGATTATTTAAATATAATTGCACTTCACTGAACATTGCATTGAGAAAATCATTTACAGGGCCGATTTTCTTATCGGCAGAAGTTAAATTAGAACTATATGATTTAGTAATTTTACCTTTAACATATAACATTGTGTGCGCTAAGTCAATATAGTCATCCCCATGACCGGGGACTACAAATTCTATTGGTGCATTATCAGTTACCGAAGCCACAGGTTTATATTGAACTATTTTATTACCTATAATACTGGTTTGAGTAGGTAAACCAGCAAATAAATCTAATTCTGATTTCATACACTCACACTGCATTTTTCTCTTACTATTAATATTCACACATGGTAAAATTTACAATACCATATTACGTCTACGAAAATGTAATTTTACACATACACTACCATATTGGAAAGGAAGTGGATTACCTGTACTATCTCTTAAATCAATAATAATTTGATCAAATTGTTTACGTTGCACAGTGACATAATGAGGATTATTAAAAATATGTACATTATTAATACCATACTCTGTAATATTTGTATTTATAATACGTAACAACGGAGCTACGGTGTCACCCACCATTTGTGGTTCTACAATATCACTGTAAATATGCATAAGTGTAGGTAGCGCTTTTTGTAAATCAGGTGGATAACGAGCATGATGAACAACTGCAATATCTTCCTGCTGAATATGATCAAAGCCTAGTATTCGGGCTAGTTCAGGAGATAGGCGTACTTCTATATGCTTCTCTTGATCTTTTATTACTCTATTAACCTCAATTCGTTTCACTGATGCTTTGACTTTTAATTGTAAATTTAATATATCACTTTTATGATTAATTTGAGATAGAATATCATCAACATGATAATAGTGGCCTGGTAAGATTTGACTTATGTTCCAGTTTTTTGTATTCATGAGACGATAATAAATATTATTTGTATATTTGGAAACATTCTGAAATGAACTTGTATAATGCACTTCAACAACAACTGTTTCCCACACTCCCTTCTCCAGTACAATAGGTTGATATAATTTAGTAGTATAACAAGCAAGAGTATTTTGAGGAAAATATTCCATAGAACTATTGCTAGGAAGTGTGAGATAAAAACTATCACTTTGCTCCATAGTTAATCAATCAAAGAAATCTTTGGATCTTTTTATCCGTTTCACACCAGCACCACCACTAAAATGAACTTTCTTTCTTTTTCTTCTTCCAGATCCTTCCAACACTTGATTTAATTTATTTTGAGCTTTATTTTTTAAATTTGTTTTAGCTTCTTGCCATCGATCATGCAAAGACTCTTCAATAGGTCTATTATTATCTAGTACATCTCCACCTACATTAATTCCTGTACGTATCAATTCTTTACCAACAGTTTTTGCACCTTGTTTTAATAAAGGAAATACAGTACGTAATAAACCTCCTAGAAAACTACCAATGCCATAACCTTCTTGATATGCTGTACCTCTATACACGTTATAATTACCTCCTGCTGATATATGTAATAATTGAGGTAGGGCTCATTCATCTTTCTTTCTTTCTATATACTTAAAAATATCAATAGATTACAATAGAATATTATTATTATTGCTTATAAGTACATCATTTGCGTTTACGGGGTGGAGGACCATCCTCTTCGTCTTCTTCGTCTTCTGTTAGTTTTCTAATATAATCTATTCGTTGAGGATTACCAATGTACTCTAAGGGTATATTGGCTTTTGCTAATAATGTAGCAAAAGGTTTCCAGCCGGCAACTGAAATATTTTTCTTACGACATCTAACAAAATCGGATATCAAATCCACTACATTTGCACCTGGAATTAATTTATTATTAATATTCACATTTCCATTATCGTCCCATTGAATATTTGGATTTTGTTTCAATTTACGTAATAAAGGTCTCGCTTTACGTTTACAAATTTCAGGGAGAGTAGATATTATTTCATCATCCTCCTCCTCCTCCTCCTCGTCCTCTTCTTCCTCTGTAGTAGTAGTTGTTGCTGTTGTTGTAACTGCTGCCGGTTTTTGAATTATATTTAAATATTTTTGTAAGACTTCTCTATATCTTGTCCATTTTTCTTCTACATTTAAACTTTTATTATTTAAAATTTCTTTCATTTCATCATCACGATTAAATATCGTTTGATAATGATGTAATTTTTCTGGTGCGATTAAAATAAGTTTTTGTGCGTTTTGCATAATTATTTAATTAAACTAGATAGTATACCTCCAATAACAGGTGCAAGCAAAGCAGTAAGAAAAACCACCTTTTTGTATAATTATTCGTTTTTTCTTTTGTTTTAATGACGGACCTTTTTTCACCAAATATCTCAGTTCCTTTTTATATTTTTTTAGCTTATTTATCTCTGTTTTATTTAATGGAACATTTCCCTGTAATACGTTATAGGAACATTCACAAATAGAACGAATTAAATCAGGATCTGCATTTTGTAAAATTGCCTTACGTGCTTTCGGTTTTGACTTTGCTAAAAGTTTTAACAAATGTGCATTTTCCTTACTAATCATTTTTTTACGGCCATTAAAGCACAAATAGTTGTTAGAATATAAACCATATTACAATTATTATTTTTTTACAGGTACATAAACATAATTAAAAGAATCTGTTGGAAAGATATTTGTTCGAACTCGCTGCTCATCAGGAGTATTTTGTTTTAAATCAAAGAGTAAATAACCATGTGCATTTCGAGTAGCATCTTGATATGCTTCTTGAATAAATTTTGTATTACCTGGATACAATTGTCGTGCGAGATAATTAATTTGAGCTTGGTCTCTAGGATTTTTAAAACAAACAATATAATGACAATTTAACGAAATATCCCGCATTCCTTTTTGTTGATGAAAAATATTCTGTGTGATAAATATTACACTTATATTTCTATGATGGCTACCCTTAGTAAAAATATCTACAATCCGATGGTCACACTCACGCATTAAATCATCTATAATGACAAGATGTGGACCCTCATGTGCTTGAAATTCATTATTTTGAGGTAAACCTTCTTTAAACGTGCAGTCTGAAAGAGTATCATGCAACGGTTGCCATTCACCATAACACCATACAATATTTTTAAATAACTTACTATAATGGTCAAGAAATGTTTTAACAAAATATGATTTTCCACATCCTGTAGGACCTGCTGCCATACATGTAAAAGGAATTTTCCATTCCATCTCTATTGCTAGAATTTAAAATATTTGTGACGATATGCTTCACCTATAAATTTTTGACTTCTCTTTTTTTTACAATATAGTATGTTTTAAATCGATCCAAGAATTTTCACTTTTTGGCAGACCTAACCATTTCACATAGGCCTTATTATTTTTCTTTCGCAAAACTTTTTCAATTAAATATGTATTTGGAAATTTCGTTAATTGTAATTCGTGTCCGTAAAATCTTCCTTCAATAGGTTTATTATTTGAGTCTACTAAGTGATATGTCGGAGGATTAGTGAAGAAAACTTTAGCAATTCGAAAAATTTCTGTACTCCAATTGCGTGTAAAACCTCTATCAAAACCAGGACGTTTAAGTTTACTAATTCTTACATATTCACCTATCTTAAATTTACTTTTTCTTTTTATCACAGAAAACTTTTTGCAATAGATGTTTGTCAATAGATGTTTTTCATTTTCTTTTTTAATAGCGTCGATAGGTTTCATTTTAATAGTGGAATGAATAGTATTATTATATTTATGTACTAATTCCGGCAGAATGCCAATCCATTTATAATTTCCCTGCAGTGTAAATTTTTTCCACATTAAATTACGTAATGATCTATTAAATCTTTCAATAATACTTGCTTTCACATCACTGTACGTGGAATAATGTTTAATGTTATTTTGGTTCATCGCCTTCTGAAACTTTGAGTTATAAAATTCTCGACCCCTATCAGTTTGTAAAAATTTAGGGCTTTTGTTTGCTTTTCTCAGTACTGTTATAAATGCTTGTGTAATTTCTTTCCCAGTTTTATTTTTCACAGGAATAGCCCAAGCATATTTAGAGAATGTATCTATCACAGTTAATAAATATTTGAAATTTCGATTAATTTTTGCTAGACCTTTCAATTTTCCACTATTCATTTCAACTAAATCAGCTTGCCATAAATCATGAATCCCTTTCGTTATAACGGGTATTCGAGGATAGTTTCGTCTTGCACTTTTATGTAATTCTGCAACTATTTGTTCTCGAACTGATTGTGACATATTTTTTAATCCTAATATATCCCAAAAAAAATATATCGTATTTACAATATACAAATCGTACATTTTACATTATTATTATAATACCCCCAAGGAACAGTGTGTATATTACAATTTAAAATTATTCTTTTGTCATCATACGGATCTAACGCTAATTTTGTCACCTGATTTGTTGTTAAATTATGGTATTTACTTTTAATTTCAAATTGTGTTTTATAGATCGTTTCGTTTTTAAATATACATGATTTATAATCGTTAAACGTAATTTGTTCTTTAACTATATTTTTCTTGATCCCTTTACATTTTTTTCAATTCTTTATTTTCACCAGATTTATAGCATATTTTTTTGCTCGTAAGCCAACATATTCAATCATAGGAACTCCACCTAATTCGTCTTTCATTTTACCCAAAACGTGTTTATTTTGTGTGCTATATAAAGAATTATTTTCAGATAATTTGCGGTGTCAAAATACTCATTCATATCTTTTATATCGTTATAAATATTGTTAGTTTTAATTTGGTAAATGAAAGAGTCAGTATCCATATATGCAATTCTAATTTTATCTCCATATCGCGGTTTCATTATATTATAATGGAAGTTATATATAGCTAATTTTGATAATTCTAAAACTGTCGATCTTACGTAAATTGGTATATTCAGAGTTACCGATTTTTTACCATATGAAACAATGCCAAATTATCAGCCAATTTTACCCAATTTTCAAACTGATTTTGCGCTACTAATTTTTTACACTTTTTTTCATTGTTAATTAATTTTATATCAATTCGTTTTCGTACATTCTCCATTGTCTTTCCGTATACAGAATTATTTAATAACTTATAGAAATCTTTTTCAAATTCAATTGTAGCATGTGCACGGCGTTGAGTATTTTCTTGAATATAAGATGCAAGCCATTTAGATTGACGAAACCATAATATTTTATGTACTTTTACCAATATTAAACCTTGTTTTAGATAAAATTGTAATACTCTATAATGCAAGATATAATTCGATTTCGATTTAAGTGTCAATAGTAATTTTGAATATTTACCATTCGATGGAACTTCATTAGTTGGAGCACACGGAAAATCAGAATGGTATTCGTGTAAATAATTTGGATACTCTAAATCCACTTCTAGAAAAAATCCCCATTCACTATCCGTGGGCCAATTGATAATTTTATGTTTGTCTTGCCAATTGTCAATTTTATCCTCCCACCGAAAACCACCATATGGTAAATAGTCAATCATTGATAGTCCGTACAGATTGTTCATGTCAATATACAGTAAATAAGATTTTTCTTTTTCCGCATCAAAATCATGTACGTAAGGGTTATTAGCTTTGACATATCTTAACACAGCTTGAGTAATACCTCCGCGAATCGATTTTTCTACAAACATATACATATTGATATCTGATAAAAGTTCAAGTTCAATTTTTGTTCTATATAACATGGCTTGCCATGCCAACCCAGGTGCAGTAAAACAATTAATCGGATCAATAAAAAAGCATTTAAACATGTCTTTCAAAAATTCTCCAACACATCTGCTGTGAGAAGTACATCACATTTTAAATATAGATCGTGGTAGTCCCCTAAATTTTCACATTTAAACACACGCCAAATCAGTTTTGCATATTGATAATCAGTCTCGGAAATTTGTGTTCCATTCAATTTGCTACTAAACGCCTCTCTTCCAGGAAATTCAGTTTCTTTAAATGTATCTAAATTTGTTATATATTCATAGAAATAAATTCCCTTACGGAGAATTAAAGGAAACTTTTCATCAGAAAAATATTCCTTGTATAGACAAATTCCTCAGGTTTTAATTTTGACACCAAATTTTCGAGACTATACGGTAGGAATTTAAATAAGTCTACAAAACGTAACTCGATAGGTCTACCATTAAAATTAAAGTGCTTAGAGAATGTTATGTATTTCTCAGTGCTTTCAGGAATTACAAAAATATTTCCAGGGGTGCAACCTAATTCTTTCACAAATAAATGTACATCATACCCAGACAAATTATGGAAGAAGACAGGGATAAAATTACTTTGACGCTTAATTTGTAAATTACACTTGTTGCACACCGTGGCAATAAATTGACCAGTTAAATGGTTATGATGTTTAACTTTTCTATTGTTACTCGTATATTTACTATCACAAACTGAGCATTCAGTGGATAGGTTAAACTCCTGTAACTGAGAACTATTTAATGGTATTAATGGTTTTTCTTGATCTAATATGTTTATGATTTTTCTTAATTCATTCTCCATAGCAGACATAAACTTCATCGATACATTTTCTCCCCGATAAATAACTAAATCTGGTTTCATATAGTTGTTACTCCAACATACAATATAACCAAAACTGCATGGTATATGTTGGTGAATTTGTATTGTATGAGATCCACTTTGTTTATTTATAGGTTTTAATAAACTTTCCATATCTGCAATTATTATCACATCATTCTGTAATAATAATTTCAATTTTCGAAATTTTAGAACTTCTCCTTGTTTCGGCATGTTAATTTTGGTTGGAGTGTGTTCTTTACATAATTTGTCATGTTCATCTAATTTTGATTTGTTATAAAAAGATATTAAACATCGTCTACAAATAAATGTTTGATGACTACCTAACTGATGTCTGACTAAACCATTTAAATTTGTAATTAAACAATAATGAGAGTTTAAATATAATAAATCAATATGTTTAAATACACCTGTATTTTCGCTTATACGTAACGGAAAAATAGTTTCATTATCAAAATTAATGCCATATGTATTAATAGAAATTTGTTCCTTAGTAAATACAGAATTATACATATGTTCAAATTTGCTTATGTGTGCTATTTCGACTGGAAATTTTTCAAATAACGGTAATAAAGTATTAATATATTGTATGTAATTATTCACACGATATGGATTATCTTTTGCGGGATGCAACGCAGCTAGAATACTATACATAAAACTTCTATTATCGTTATTTTGAATATTTAAAACACATTTTGTGGATAAAATCCATTGAGGCAATTTTATATGACTCTTCAATAACGCATTGAGATTTTTTATTAAACAATAATGAGTGTTGCAATTTTCTTCACAATACAGTAAATCTATACGTTTATCTACACATGTGTTTTCGCTTATACGTAACGGGAAAATAGTTTCATGATCATAATCAATGCCATATATATTAACGGAAATTTGTTCCTTAGGAAATACAGAATTATACATATGTTCAAATTTGCTTATTTCCTCTACTTCGACGGGAAATTTTATATTGGTTTTTTCAAATAATGGTAATAAAGTATTACTATATTGTATGTAATTATTCACACGATGTGGATTATCTTTTGTGGGATGCAACGCAGCTAGAATACTATACATAAAACTTCTATTATCGTTATTTTGAATATTTAAAACACATTTTGTGAATAAAATCCATTGAGGCAATTTTACATAAGTTTTCTCTTTATGACTCTTCAATAACGCATTGAGATTTTTTATTAAACAATAATGAGTGTTGACATTTTCTTCACAATACAGTAAATCTATACGTTTATCTACACATGTGTTTTCGCTTATACGTAACGGGAAAATAGTTTCATGATCATAATCAATGCCATATATATTAACGGAAATTTGTTCCTTAGGAAATACAGAATTATACATATGTTGAAATTTGCTTATGTGTTCTACTTCAACGGGAAATTTTTCAAATAATGGTAATAAAGTATTACTATATTGTATGTAATTATTCACACGATATGGATTATCTTTTGCGGGATGCAACGCAGCTAGAATGCAGTACATAAAACATCTATTATCGTTATTTTGAATATTTAAAACACAATTCTTTTTGGATAAAATCCATTGAGGTAATTTTATAAAAGAAGAAGCGGAAAGAGGATCATATTTACTGATTTTAATTTCTAAGTGATGGTTTGGTTCAGAACATAAAGACCACCCTGATTTCTTAATTGCTCTATTTTCTTGTTCAACTAAAATTTTATTGAATAGTTTTTCTATTATAGAATTCACATCTGTACTCGGTAAAATATTTTCGTTACCACTATTTACAAAGAATCGACATGTTTCTAAATCTACTGGTTTTACAAAAGTTGTAGCCAACGAAAAATTTACTTTAAATGCTGAATTATCTTGTTCCTGTTTTAATATATCTAAACAGTCTTTTCTTTTATTCTTTGAAAAACATCCATTATCCTCATTTAAATCAGTATCACATTTTAAAATATTTTTTTAAAATTATTATTAAATAGAGTATCAGAATTGATAGTATTTAATTTGGCCTTTTTTGTTGCCATTTTTTTTGTTTAAAAAAACTAACTCTTCAAAGTTTCTATAATAAATTTGAACTGAGTTTTTATAATATAATATTAATATTATTTTATAAAATGTCTTACTTACAAAAGAAAACAAAACCACACTATTAATAAACCACACTAATAATATAAACGCACACACACAAAAAATATCTGAACTTTACGCTTCACACGGTAAACATGAAGTGATTACAAAAAAACATGTCGGTCAGTCTTTTATACCTGTCTGACCGCATTGCGTCATATTGCGCAATAGTATGAGTCAACCCCGGGAATTCCCCTCTTTTTTATATACCTTTGTGATTGTTTACATTACGTTCAGGGATTTCTATCGTTGAATGACAAGTTATTGTCTGTTAAAGACAAAACTAGGTCAATGGTTTTTAAAATCCGGATGAATGACGTAATGAGAATTATCTACATATGGCGGAAGTTATTATGTAACTGATAACAAAACACGGAAGTTTCGCATTCTTTAAATAATCATCTCTGCTGTGTTCAAATATAGGTTAGAACAAGTTCACTCCTTAAAAGAATCTTTGCTATAGAGTTCGAATGTATTATCTGTTATGTTCAAATAATGGTTGAAAAATGAGAACGAGTACACCCTCCCTCCGTAGTCTGCTATGTGTTGCTGGAAAATAAGCCATGTTCTTTTATTAGCTGTGCTATGTAATTTCTGCTATGTCAAAATAGGGGTTGAAAAAGGGAATGAGTTCACCCCTTAAAATGTGCTCATAAAAGGGAACGAGTTCAATTTGCTCTTCTGTATGTTCGTTATGTTACGTAGTCTGATGTTCTGCTGTTTGTTCATAGGGGTTGGAAAATATGCTCATAAAAGGGAATGAGTTCACCTCCTAAAATGTGCTCGTAAAAGAAACCGAATACACCCCCTTAAAAGTGGTCATAAAAGGGAATAAATTCACCCCTAAAATGGAGGTCGTAAAAGACCGTGGGCTCACGGTGCAGGGTGGTCATTTTCCCAGTGGCTTGTGTGTTGTTAAACGCTGTTCCAGGTCTGAGCCAGATCGATCCATTTCGTACTACTCTCAATGTTTTTTTCCAAAATGTTTTTGGGGGGTACACTGCCTCCTTGGGGCTCTTAGAGTGCACCTGCAGGAGACCAAATAATACGTGTATAATAGAATAATAATTAGAATACTATGAGCAGTGCCCCTGGGAATACTAACTGTTATCCTCAGGAACATTGTTTCTGAAAGAAACACTGGTATTGCCCCATCTCTAAAGCTACAAATGTTTCTTTCTAAATAGTTGAGTATCGTCTCGAAGCTTCACACGAACATACTGCCTAGTTTCGACACGATATCAACAGTTAGTGCATAAATATATTCTTTTCGTCTGTGTCTGTAATAACGAAAATATTTTGTTCACGCAATGCCAACAGAAACTATTTTGATAAAACGAAGCAACATGATAAGAAAAAAACATAAGAAAATAGAAGGTTCGGCGGGGAATCGAACTCAGACCTGCTACTCAGAAAGCAGAAACTTCACACGAACATACTGCCTAGTTTCGAGACGATATCAACAGTTAGTGCATAAATATATTCTTTTCGTCTGTGTCTGTAATAACGAAAATATTTTGTTCACGCAATGCCAACAGAAACTATTTTGATAAAACGAAGCAACATGATAAGAAAAAAAACATAAGAAAATAGAAGGTTCGGCGGGGAATCGAACCCAGACCTGCTACTCAGAAAGCAGACACTTTACCACGGAGCTAACTTACTACGTTGAACTCTGTTTTATTCTCCTCAATATACCACATAAGAGTCCAAATGAAGGCAATTCAAAAATATGGCAATTTTGCATTCAAGATGGCGACTTCTCCAATGATTTGTTTCTTCACTTAAACTGAACTACGACCTTAATAACATAGCGAAACCTGGCTTACCTACATAGAGCACAACTTACAAATTTCATGGTTACAAATTTTTGAGCCGCCATTTTGAATCGAAGATGACGACTTTTCCAACATGTTGGATTCTTCCCCTCACATGCCCTGTAATCTACACACTTGAACGCAATTTCGTGATTCCACCATATCTACAAGTTGTGTAGAATTAGACGATCCCTTATAACATTCCTAGCACTTTCTTACACCCAACATGACTATTTTTTTTTTTCAAATTTATTGGCGGATTCGCAAACTACGCATCAGAATAAACATCACCTCCAAATATCAACGTCCTACATACAGCCATTACAAATTTCACATATTTTCGATTTGCGCCGCGAAACGAAAACGTATTTTAATGCTCTTTTTTCTATCATAAACTATGTTCCTAGCTTCACTGCCTGACAAAATATGACGTTTCTATGGTGTGCGGAACTACTCGAAAAACCAGCATTTCGAAACGACAAAAAATTTCGACACTTCATTTACATGGAAAATGTCGAGTTTTTCGTGATATCGGAATTTTCCCATTACTGACATCCCATCACGAACAAGTATGCAAAATTTGGTGTTTGTATGTTTTGTGGAAGTATGCAAACAATTAAGTGTGTTTCCGTTTATAGAGGCATATAATTAAGTAATTTTAAATTATATTGCCCTTCTGATATAAAAACTTGTCTATCACCATATGAGAAACTATGTTTTTCTGTTGTTATGTATGGAGTTAGATATGTACTGTAAAACCCAACTAGTCCTATACTTAAATAGTTGCTACTGTTGTCTAATTCGTAATGGAGTTTCTTCTTTAAAACAGAAGTATCACTCGTTAACTTAAATACCTTAGCCATTTATTATATAATAATGAATGAGTTTGATTTACCTAGAGATATTCCAAGAGAGAAAGTAATCAAGTTAATAGAAGATATCATTCAACAATTAGAATACAGTTTAAAGAAGAAAATTGAAAACTACGAATTGTTAGATATGCATACTACACTTTGATCAAGTTATCGGTTATACTTTCTGCAACAACTGGGTTTATTAATATTTTTATATCTGTAACAATTTACTCAGTATTAACCACGTCTCTTGCAACTCGAAGTGCTATAATAACAGGATTGTCTTCTAAGTTAAACATAAGCAAAAAAGACGAATATAAAACCATTGTCACTTGTATTAACTCATTTAAAGAACAGTTAGAGATGATAATAACATTGAATGGTGAAATGGATAACGAATATATAAAAGATACGTTGCTTAAGATCAGAGAAAAACTTAAAGATATAAGATCATAAAAGAGACGATTTTCTCTATAATAAATGAGTAAGAAAACAATTAATTGGGATGTAAAAGAGATGATAAAAGAAACAACAGTTAAGAACAGAAATGGAGAGCTTATCCCTGATGATATTCGATGCATTATCGTGGGTCCATCTGGGTGTGGTAAGACGTTTTTGCTATTTAATTTTTTATTACAGCCAGGTTGGTTAAACAATAATTACTTCTGTATATATTCTAAAAGCATGAATCAGCCAAAGTATGAGCAGTTAAAAGACCGATTTGAGAAGGCAGAACTAAAGTTCAATAAGCATATAGCAACGTTCTTAACCGGTAATGATTCTATTTTACCTATTGATGAATGTGAAAAATACTCTGTCGTTGTGTTTGACGATTACATTTTAGAGAATCAAGATACTGTTAGAAATTACTTTACAAGAGGTAGGCATAGACATTTAGACTGTTTCTATCTTGCACAAACATATTCAAAAGTACCTAAACAGCTTATAAGAGATAACGTTAACTTCCTATGCATATTTAGACAAACTGATACTAATCTTAAACATGTGTATAATGAGTTTGTAGGAGGAGATGTGTCTTATGATAAATTTAAAGAGATATGTTGAAAATGTTGGCGAGAAGATTATGGTTTTATAGTAATTGATATGACAACGAAGGTAAACAATGGTAAGTATAGGAATAAGATAAAACACTTTATAAACGTTTGATGTTTTTTCTCGTTTGTTCGTTTTAACGTTTGGTGTTAATTGACGTGTATTGAGGTTTTTTCACGTTTATTGACGTTTATTAACGTTTATTGATGTTTGTTCGTTTTCTATATAATAAATAGATGAGAAAGATATTAATAAGAATATCAAGTTAAAGGAGTTCTTGATAAAGGGCTTCAAATCTTGGAAGAAAGAAAGATCAGGTATATATGATAAATTTAAGACACAAGAACAACCTGTAATTGATGCTATTCAAAACTTGGGAAGTGAGATCAAAGAAGTAGCAGAACAAAATAAAAATCTAATAACTGAACTTGTTCCAGTTATACATAAGACGGTTTCAATAGATCCTAGTCTACTAGAAACACCTAAAAAGATAACTTATGTTAGTTCTTCAAGTAGTAGTGATACGCCTATAACGGAAGAAATAAAACAAATGAGAAAACAAATTAAAGACAAAGTGGAAGGAGTAGAACCTTTTACAACAGCACAATCATTTGGTAAGATTGCAACAAAATATTATAGTAAAAGAAATGATAGTGTATTTGGAATAAGAACTGTACAAGATGATGGAAAAATAATAAATAAGGTATAAAATTCTGAAGTTAAGGTGAATGGCGATGATTTGTTAATTAATGGTAAAACTTATAAAGGAACAGAAGGTCTATGGGAATTGTTAACGATGAATACTAATAAAGGCATTGAAGATTATGATGATGACGATTTTGAACAGTACAAGCAAATAATAATAGAATCAGATGCTGCCTTCCAAAAATATAATCGAGATAAAAAAGTAGCATCTAGTAAAGGTTCTAAGTACATTAATATTATGAAGCCTATTTGGGATACTTATATTAAACCATGTTTACCTCCAACACCACCAAGAAAGAAAACACCAATGTCTAGAGAAGAAATTAAACAATATACAGAGATACCTAAAAAGTATGTATGGATGGATGATGTGAGAAAGCTTAGAGATAGGTTAATTGTTATAGATGCAGAAGAAAAGGCTGGTAATAATAACTTTTATAATGATAAAGTAGGTATAGTGAATATGATTAATAATAAGCTTTCACAATTTATTCCTAATGATCCGAAAGGTATAGGTTATTTAATGAAGATATTGAATACATTACCACCACGATTCTGGAATGATGAGGAGCTTGGGAAAGGACTAATGAATAAGATTTTAAACATGAAAGGGATACCAGAGTTACATATACCAGGCTTCAGATTTTGCGGGCCTTTTACGAAGCTTCAAGAAAGGTTAGAAAGAGGTGATGAAGGTATTAACCCATTAGATGAGGCTTGTAAAGAACACGATATATACTACAGAGACAATAAAGATACAGAGTCAAGACATGTTGCAGATAAGGAACTAGAAACTAAAGCATGTAAAAGAGCATTTAGTAGTGACGCGTCAATTGGTGAGCGATTAGCGGCTTTTGGAGTTGGTACTGTTATGAATGCTAAGGTTAAGTTAGGATGGGGATTATAAGTTTTTAAATGTTTATTATGTATGATTCTTTTATGGGCATATCCCATAAAAGCGTTGTTTCAAGATTTTCTTTATAATAAATGGATAGTGTTGAGAGTTACGAGTTACAGAATTTTAAAGCTAACACAAGAACATTTAAGAATTTGAATGAAGCTAACAAAGATATTGAGTTCGATTTCGATGTGGGGGATGGCTTTATACATCCAAACAAAGCAGATTATCACATGACTTTTGAAGTTGTTGGTGCATCAGTTGGAGGAACATTTGGTGCAAATGATACTATAAGACTTGTAGATAACTTCTTACCATTCTTCTTTTCTGAAATTGAGGTTAAAAAGCATGGAGTTGTTGTAGATAAGATTGAACTACCAGGAATATCATCTATAGCTATTGAAACATTAAAGATTTACAAACCAGAAGTTGAATATCTAAAACAAGCAGGATTTGAAACAGATGATAAACTTGGTCTAAGAAAGGACTTTATTGTTTTGTACCCATTAAGATTAATTCCAGGCTTTTTAAGTGATTATAAAGAGGTTATGTGGAAAGGTGGATTGAGAATAACATTTACAAAAGCTAACAACAATAACGATGTCTTTTACAAATGGACTGGATAAGGAGCAGGTGGAGCAGCTCCTCATGATGGAAAAATAACAGTAAAAATTATGGAGATAAGAATGCCTATTGTTGAATACGAATCTAATTATGAAAACAAGTTAAAGTTGAATATTCTTAAAGAACCTAAAATCATGTTTTCATTCCATACTTATCAATGTGTTCAGAAGACTGTTGTAGGTTCTTTCTTGGAGTTTGATGTTACTACTCAATTTAATTCTAGACAATTTGATATGCCCGATTTCGTAGTTGTAATGTTCCAAACTGATAGAAGTGGCAAACAAATAGCAGATGCAAGTAAGTTCGATCATTGTAAGGTAAAGAATATTTATCTTAAGAATGGGAGGAATGAGGTATTTCCAAAAGAATCAAGAAACTTAGATATTGCTAACAGGGATTATTTTAAGATGTATGAAGATTATACTGCATTTAAGAGAATAACATGTGGCAATACCGAAATGTACTATGACCTTAAAGAGCTTATAGATAATAGACCAATGTATGTGATTAATTGTAGTAAGAAGAAGAATGTATCGGTAAATGAGAGAAAAAATATAAAGATTGTAGTTGACTTTGCAGAAGCTATAGCTGCTAATACTATATGTTATGCGATTTTAATTGGACAAAAGAACTTTACATATGACCCTAAGAATGAGAAAGTAGTAGAAGAGTTTTAGATAGTTAAATTTATGTTTGTATTGTTTTATGGAAGTTTTTCCACAAAAATTAACAAACATGATTAAAATATTTTGGTGAATATAAAAATTGAAGAGTGTTCATTTATTTTCTATATAATAAATACGATGGCGAGTCATATTGAACTTTTAAATAAACTTGGAAGTCTTGAACAAAAACAAGTTATTGGATTAAGAGAATTAGATTTAAATGTAGAATATAAGATTGTGAAAATTGAAAAGATTAAAACTAAGTTTGAAAAGAGCATTTTAGTTGAGTGTGAGGAGTTTAAGGTCTTTCTACTACCTAGATTTACAAAACACTTAACAGATAGAATGAATGATGAGATCGTTAAAGATGAAATAAAAATCAAATACACTGGTTTAAAAGATAATTATCCAACTGTTGAGTTCTGTATGTAAATTTCAAATGAGGATCGGTTTTGTAAATCCAGAAAATAACAAAAATGATCAAAATATGTCTTCAGAAGTAAAAAAATGGAGTGATTAGAATGGATCCCCAAAATAAGCTTATACTTACTAATAATTTCAATGTAATTGTGAAAAATGTGCAAACCGAAGTTTAAGTCGCTTTTGATATTAACGGCTGTCTATTCAGCTTCAATTACGATCAATGGACTGAGTTTAAGAAGTCGTTGTTTTCCATAGAGAACGAGGGTTTTTTATTTTTTCGATTTGTTGAAATTTTGTAAAGATATTAAAAAATGGAAACATATCCTGAGGATTATTCAACCATTTATGAATTTATAAAATTAGTTATGTTATTAGTATTCATTTACCGTTTAAATTTTTGAAATCGGTTAATTAGGGACCAAGCTATTAAATGTTAACGTTATTTGGGGGTGAGACTGCCAGTGTTGCCAACTCATTTTTAACAATTATCATATTTATTAGTAATGGGGTGAATTCATCCCTGTATGATTTAAAGCGATATCTTGAAAAATTAAAATCCTGGAACGTTCGGAAAAAATATTGAGTTTGCGACACTGGTGCTAAAAAAGATGTAGTGAGAACAGCATGTACAATTTGTGAGTTGTGAATTTCTTTCTTTTGTTTGAGGAAATGATGTTAAGGAAAAATGTTGAGCTATATGTAAGTCATTCTCTTTCTTGCTGAAGGTGGAAGGATATAATGACGTGTATCAATTGACATCATAGTTACTACGTAGTCCCATCCCGTGGGATTACGTCATAGTTATGCGTAGTCCCATCTCGTGGGATTAAGTCATAACAGCTCCATCTGGTGTCTACTGCAGCTAGACTGGCTGTGGGATGGCAGTAGGCATGCATGCTCCAAGCAATTTTTATATATGTCGCTGAGCAGGTTGTGTGTTAGTATGTAATTTAATTGCTGCTCGTGTTGTGGCGTTCCAATGTTAGTACTGGAATCGTTCACAATGAATCAGTGACAGATCACCTGTTCCGGAGTAGATGTAATATTTGTATGTATTCCTTCTCATTGAGTTTTAAAGCTAATTATTAACGGATTTTCATGATTCAAGTGTCAAATGAAAGCTTATAAACTGGACATTAAGATGCAATAAATATATTTTGTGTAGGATTCCATTGTAATATTTTAGATGTAACTTTTTATGATTTTAAATGTCATAAAAGCCTATGCGATCTCACTTTAGGGTATCCCACTGTGTTAAAGTATATTGATCAGTGGTTGGTTCATAAATTTTTGGTAGTTAGGGGGGGGCTGAGGGGAAAAGTGTCCTAGAACCTACATTCATACCCTATTCAGGATTGACTAGTTTCCCTCTCTACCAAGTGTTCAGATTCAAAGCCGAAAGACATAAGCTACAAATTAGATGTGCAAATTACATTTCATGTTTTATAATTCTCTAGCAGTTGACTCAATGATTATTACTGCACTCGTTCCGTTTGCAGCGTGACAATATTCATGTCTTTTATAAGAATGATGTTCTAGTGTTGTACTCTAGTAAGTTAAATAGTCGATGTATAACATAATCTTCGTTCTTTTTCTTTACAGAGAAGTACAAAAAATGTGACCTGGATGGACTAATATGCCTCGCTAAATCAAAAGGTAAGATAAAGTAAGTTAGTATGGGATAATTTGCAATTACAGTATTTGTTTACGTTTACTTTAATTGAGGTATATAATTATATATAAATTACTAGGACTATAATACTAAACTATCTACAATAATTTATTTTAAAAGTTCCGCAGGAAATGCTATATATAACAATAGTTTCTACCCATATCAAACGGAATTCAATTTCTATTTGGAGCTCCTTTGATTAAGAGTATAACTCCAACAAATAGCCCAGACAGCACACCGACTTCCAATGTACGTCCATTTAACGTTCGGGCAAGGATTTGTGGGATGTCCAGTGGACGTCCATACGAGGTCTAGTTGATGTACACTGGACATTAAGTAGACGTGGCGCAGTTGCCATGCGTCCACTGGACGTCCAGAATGTACATATTATGAAAATTTCTGGTACGAAAACGAACTAATTATGGACGTACCGACGTCTAATGGACTTTCAGAGAACGTGCGTTTTTAGTCCATACAACGTCCACTTGATATACACAGGACTGTCATTTTGGGACAGTTGTCATGCATACACTGGACGTCCACAACGTACATATTGTGCCCATTTTCGGAGATAAAAAGAACCCATTATCAACTTTAAATTGGCGTGGAGGATGTCCATATGAGCATGCCTTTGCAACCTGAAAGTACAAATTGTGACTAATTTTCGTCCCTCCAAGGACCAATTATGGGCTTGAACTGTATGTTCTAAAGGACTACCACAGAAGAACTGTTCAGTCAAAGCCGGCTACCGGGCCCATATTTTCTAGAACCAATATATTTGAAAATTAAAGGGTAAGAAAAGCTGCTATATGTGGTAGTAGATAGTAGTAGTAGTGTACAAAAGAACACCTAGTATTGCTGACAAGCAACGTACAGAAGGAGACATTATCATATCCGACTCGAACTTAACCCAAAGGACACATAAGGAAAAAGATGAACGAATGACAAATTTTAGCTGCCCATATACAAAAACACCGGAGATATGCTCCGCAACATAACGCACCACGCGCCAATATGATATAAGGTAAACGTCGCAAGATACTCATTTATGTCCAAAACGGAGAGGATCAAACTATTTTATATGCTATAACACTGACTGGGCAACCATATTGAATACCGCGATCTTGGATATAGCGTAAAGTTTTGAAGTGAGAAGCGGGATGTGTGATATATCAATGTAAGGTAAAATACGAAAAGAAAACCAATGATGAAACCGCTAAAAACATGTGTAATTGTGTGGACGGGACGAAGTGTGGAAGACTCGGGCAAAACAAACATGTATTCGAAGGACAGAATAATAGGGTAAGACCTCCATGATAATGATGCGCGACAACTTCACGTGTCTGTGCATGAAAGTGCATCCGCCTTGACAGATTATGCCTTTCGAGGATATTGGGATTCGGTTTGGTACAGTGAAAACCACAGTTACGACCTGCGATAGGAGCGCTCGTTTGGAGACAACATAAACTACAGAGGATTATCTCTTATGGAACAGTAATTCGGCACCTCACTTCAGAGTGTAGAAGATATCAGTAGAATTGAGGCTGGATAGATGGCTGAGTCAGCAAAAAATTATCTTGTTTTCCTAGAAATCGATATCAATTCCTGGAATCGGTAGGCAAGTTTCTACAAGCCTTTAGTTGCTATGTTCATAGCCTTTTAAGGCTACCACAGAAGCCCGTGGGAAAATTTTGTGCTGGTTTGTTAGAACCCGCTGTTGCTATGCTCATAGTCTTGGACGCCTACCAGATGTAGAAACAATATAAAACACGCCTTTTTCGTGTTTTTGTCGTGTATTGGCTAATAATTTAAATCCCCAAACCTCACCCCCAACCCCCCCTGCGAAGAGCGTAAGCGGAACGTATGTGCTTGTGAAGATCATTCTGTTAGCAGCTGTTGCAAAGAAGGAAACGTCAAAATTTAAAGATGTCATCGTCAATGAGTTTATTAGATAAACTTAATAAGCCATAAATGGTACCCTTTACAAAAATGAGAGATTTGGAGATTGGAGTACCATTTTGTATTGTAAACTGTGAGATAATTACAACGGTTGTAGTGCCTCGCAAGGACAGCAAATCACTACAGATTATTTTGTTTAAGCTACGTTTTGTTTCTTGTTTCTTCGTTACGTTTAGTTTATATCTTGTTTTGTAATTATTGACCTAACTTTAATTCTTTTACGTTTTTGAGAAGTTATGCAATATCTACCTGATTCCCAATATGTACCCAAAATTTCATATACACACATTACATTGGAATATTCAATGTTGGCGGAAAGGATTCAAATTTTTGGAACTTGCTCAAAAAGAAAAGAAGAACATTTAAATCATGCACAGCGAAGTTTGCTTTTAAAAAAAATAATAATAAGGATTTTCATCAAAGATAAGATATTGGATATTTTCTGCAGAACTGATAAGTAAAATCGATATTTATTTCTAACAAGTTGTTTACAAGGTAAAATCCTAAAACTTATTCACTAAATATGTATATTTGGTTTTGTGAAGTGCGAAATCATTAAAATGAATTATCACTAGGAAGGCTAGTGATTTGGGGATTTCTAAATCCCAAAACTCCACTTAGCCACTACTAATAATAATGCGTGTAATTTAATATATCAACTTATTCTCTTCAAAATTCTCAGTACTTATATTAATTTATATTTATATATAACAAAATTTGATGTGTTTGTCACAATACCATCATGGTTTTTTATATATCAATGAAGAAATTTGATACTACCAACATAAACAAAATGTCAGCACGCAATAATCAGTTTGTTTTTTATGAGGTTTAAGAAGTAAGCGAGAGGTCATCTATTGATATCTAGTGATTTCGAATAAAAAACACGTATATGTCAGCAATATATGCTTATCAATGAAATGGTGGTTTTTAATAGGTAAAGTTAAGACATGCTTATCTGTTTCGACAAGTAGAAATAATACGGCCAGCATCATCCTAGATTAACCTCTGAAAAGCAAAGTACAATTATATCTGTTAAATAAATAAAGAATTAAATGAAGGTTTTATGGAAATGGTTAATATATATTCATATATCGCACGTATTAAAATGAAAGATAAAATATGATTTAATTTGTTATGAAAGGAACATGAATTATAATGAATGATAAAGAAATATTATATAATAAAGTATACGATGATAAGAAAAGAAAAGAAATTGAAATAAAATATACCTTACCTGTAATAAAGAGAAAGGATTAGTGGTGCTTGGAATCGTATCACCTCGACGAAACATCTGAAAAAAAAATACAGTACGATATATCAATAAAAACTTAAGAACCTAACCTAAAATACCGGTAGACACTACTAAACTAGCTACTGCCAACATTGCCTACGAAAAGAGAAATACTTACCTACTAACTTCAACCATATTATTAAATACTACTGCTTACCCCAAAGATATTCTCAAACACTGTAATGCTTGGAATGGAATGATGTATATAATGATACTATGACAAATATGAAGCAGAATTAACTCCGTGTTCAACGTCGCTGGTTCGATTCTATTATACTTATGATCCGCAATAATTTGTTTGAATTCAGGTATCTCCAGTGTTATAATGTAGTGTTTTGTAAATTACATTTCAGTGTTCACTAAGTTATTTCTATAATTGGTATATTAATTAATCTATATTTTGTTAGCTGTGGCTAATTTCGTTTCGGAAACAATAATAATCCGTACGATGTGATCTGTATATCGTCTCTGTATACTCCTGTGTCCACACGAACTTGGAAATTGCGGTTTTTTTCTTTTCCGCGCTGAGTTGCTGCGGTGGCGACTTCAGGAATTTACTGGGCCAAATTTTGTTTAGTTGTCGCGTGTTTCAGGAATGCGTTGATGAACTATATATAATATGTTGCGCAAATAAAAAAACCTGTGAGCTCAAGGGCGAGTATTACAAAATGGCGATCAACAGCCAGGATAAAGGTATCCAAAACAAATATGGAATTAGCTGATCAAAAATATAATGATATAAAGGAGACATCTGATGCGAAAAAAAAGTTGCTGAATCTTGGTAATAGCACAAGAAACACGTCGTATGAATACAGGAACCTTAGTGGAAATAGAAGTTATATAGAGACGATAATTTGAATACCTATGAAATTGTTTTTTGAGTAAAAAGGAAAATGTGAATTTTATAAAGAAATAAATTTAACGTATAATATTTCTTGTTTTAAGTGGCTAGTGGAAGGGGTTTGACATTTCCCTGAATCGTTTTTTTAAAAAAAGAAAGAAAAATGTTGCTGAAGAATGAAGCATTAATAACGTGTAAATGTTGTGAGGAAGAAGAAGTTTTGTGCGGTAAAGAGACACGAAGGCGAGCAATGGGTACTAAGAAGTGCATTGTTTGTGATAAGTGCAATGGTTACTTTCACTTGGAGTGTATTAACTTACCGGAAAAAGAATCAGAACTATTGATGAACAGTCAGAGAAATGGTTTTTCACCCATGTAAAAATGAAGAAGTGGATGAAGAAAGAAATAAGAAGGACCTTATTACATATAGCGCAAAGGAAGATGAAAATGGATATACTGCAAAAGTAATGAAACAAACAGATGACGATAAGCAGAAGAGGACAGAGAATGAAGTGATGTCTCTGGAAGCAAATGATCAAGTGGATGAAATGATTATCATGACGGATAGCCTTGTTCATGAATCGACAAACAATACAACAAATTTTCAAAATAAGAAACCAACCGAAGCGTGTTCAAAAGAAGCTGATATAACTATATCAATGGAAGACGTAGTTGGGAATGGAGAAAGGCAGAAAACGGAAGAAATGCCATCTAATGATTTAATTCGAAGCCTGATTGGAGAAATTTCCAAACTGGGACTCAAACTGGACCAGAACGCTCGGGAAATGAAGATGCAACTGGATCGGAACACCCGAGAAATGGAGATGAAACTGGATCGGAACACCCGAGAAATGGAGATGCAACTGGATCGGAATACCTGAGAAATGGAGATGTTGAAATTGGAGGTGCGAAGAGATTTCAACGAACGTGTGAAAATTGTTGAAAAAGATGTACAGGAATTTCAGGTAAAGGAAGACCAGACGGAGGAAAGAGTAAATAACTTGGAGAACTGTGTGGGAAAACTGATAAGATCTTGCGATGATATAACTACTGTAATAGAAACCATGAAAAGCGAACAGTGTGAAGTTAGTAAAAAGGTTGAAACTATAAAAACGCGAGTGAAGAAATTAGGGAATGATGTAAATCAAAGATTCCAAAGGTTAGAGCAAGAAATCCAGAAATTAAAGACATCCACAAAGGCGAATACTGAGATCGAGGTAATAGACGTCTGTAAAACGAATACTCCTATTATACCTACTTTACAAAGCTCTTCTATAACTTATAATGCTACTGTTACAACGGTAATGAGCCAGTCGACAAACGGAGATGCAAGCAGACATGAAGACCATGTCATCCTGGCGAATGTGGATGTATATAATGGCAGTGGCATTACTTCGAGGTATACGATAAAATCAACAGGAAGTTGTGCAAGAGAGAAACATTTATTATATACTGTGCAGAACCCTGTATGTTCTATCAAAGAAAATCTGACGCCTAAGCTATCGTCTCAATACTGGAATGCCTTGTCTTGTACCGACAACCGAAACAAGAATAAGAGTAAGTGATCTAAGGGAATTTCCGAAATTCGACAGAGAATTGAATGGTTCTGCGAAAACGTTCCTTGAGGATTTAACACAGACATTCAAGCTATTCCATGCGACCGAAGAGGAAAAGCTGCATTTTGTACAAAGATGCTTGACCCGAAGTGCGAGCACGCTGTTTCGAACGATTCAACCGGTATTGCGCTTTTATGAAGATTTTGTGCTATACTTCAGAAGAAAATATTTGTCTCCTCGTCTTGAGAGAGTACAAAAGCGTAATTTACAAGGAATGAAATATGATCGCAGTAAATATCCTTCTTTGGCGGATTTCGTCTGCGCTTTGATTCAGAAATACCGAGCGATTGCGGACAATGTGGATGAAGCGGAACTCATAGATTTGATTCTGAATAATATCCCGGGTGATGATGCAAAATTCTAAGAGCAAACCCGTGTTTTACCGTTAATGAGCTGTTAATGCGTATAATGATTATAATACTACAATACACTAAGACTACAATAGCACTACACCATTTAATAGCTATCATAGTCGACATCGTGACAACCGAAGGAATTTTCATGAAGAAATTGATGAGATAGACAAAGGTGTACGGCGAAACCTTAATCGACCGCCTAGAGTTAACTACGTAAAGCGTGCCAGAATAGACACGGCATCGAAAACAGAAGCGTTAACACACCCACAACATTGATACCACAATGTAACGGGAACACGGGAGACGAATTAAGAAGTAATGAAAATATAATAGGAATTATGTTCTAAACAACAGAACTTGGCAAAGATGGAGAAACCCGAATTACAACTTGTCAAATCCTAGAATGAGTGGTTATCATCGTCCTTGGATGAATAGGTCTTGTCTCTGTCAAAATGAATCAAATCTAAGAAGTGAGCCTGCTAATGCCAATTCTGAAAACTGCAAGATTCAACGAAATTGTACATAATACGACGCCTGACATGCGGGCAAGAAATGAAATTCAGACGCCTATTGAACCTCAACTTGTACAGAACCAGGGAAACTGACTCCGCAACCTGTCATAGAGGGAGGCGGTGGTTGCGATTTAGTATCTATAAACCCTCTTGACGAATCTGCTAGCTTTGGAGAGCATAACGGACCTTTAGAAATAATATATCAAGTTTCTTTTGTTATTGAAGAAGAAAGTTCTGAATTATCAAGTGATAATTATTGTTATCCGTCACCGACGGTACAAGGAAGTATTGGTGATATATATCTCACTTGTGTAATAGATTCAGGCGCCGAGATTAATCTTCTAAGCGAAAGAATTTGGAAACAAGTACAAGCAAAATTTTCATCTGTAAAACTACGTCTGTATTCCCATCTCACTTTAAGAATTTCCGCGGGTTTGGAACAGTTCAATGTCAAGGGATTCCAAGTGATAAATTTAAAGCTGCAAGAAAACCTGTTTGAGTCTCCTCTCTTTGTAGTAAAAAACATGAAGCCGGACATATTATTAGGTAGTCCGTTTATGAAGAAATTCCATTGTGTTATCGATGTAGATAAACAGGAAATAAGACTAAGGGATAATTTGGATTTAGAAGTCCAAGTTGATATATCGAAACCAAACTTCTTACAACTGTCTCTTCCATCAGTTGATTTGGTAACATTTGAAGCTTATAATGAATATAAACGAATAAAGAGCCCTGAACCGAACATTACGGAAGAAGACATAATTAATTTACTGTGCAACCGGCATGATTTTACTGAACATACTCGAGAACGACTAAAGAACCTGTTACTTCATTTTAGACTGATGTTCACAAAATACCCGAGGAGAATAAAAACAGAACCATATAATATACAACTGACGGATGGTGAACCTGTAATCGGGAAGCTCTATAATGTTCCTTATGCTATGCGTTCCGAATTCGAAGCTGAGTTGAAGAAATGGGTAGAACATGGAATTGCAGAGGAAATATCCTCTCCATACGGAAATCCTATGTATTGTGTCAGAAAGAGTTCTGGCGGTGCAAGGCCAGTATTAGATCTGCGTGGTCTCAACACAAAAGTTGTAGCTCCTAAGGTCCAAGTGGAACCTATATTTGAAATTTTGTTGAGGTTATTGGGAGCCATATACTTTTCCTCATTCGATTGCACAGCAGGATACTACGGATTAGCATTAGATCCTGACTCATAAAAGTGCACGAGTTTTGTATATCTCGGAAGACAATACCGTCTTAAGGTCCTTCCAATGGGTCTTCGTTCCTCGCCAGCAATCTTTCAAAATATGATGAACAAATTCTTTGATATGTCGACTAGGAGTTTTTTTACGGTCTATCTTGATGACGTATTATGTTTTTCCCTTGATCTAGAAACACATTTTATCCATCTTGAGAAAGTAATGAAAATCTTCGACGATGCAAATTTTTCACTGAACTTTAAAAAATGTAAGTTTATAGTTACTGAAATTAAATTCCTTGGCCATATCGTCAATGGCAAAGAAGTGAAAATTGATCCTAAAATGACGGAATCTGTACGATGACTTTCGACTCCACGGAACCGAAAACACTTAAAATCATTTTTAGGAATTCTAGGATGCCTACATAGACATATTCGAAATTATGCTTAGTTGACAGCACCTTTTTATCATTTATTGAAGAAGGATGTCCCTTTCAAATTTACAGAAGAATTAACTCAAAATTTGATACGGTAAGACAAATAGCCAGTTCTCCACCAGCACTAGAACATCCTAACTTTGATTTAGTCTTCCACATATATAGTGACGCATGTCAAGAATGTTTAGCAGGATACTTAGGCCAATATTCTGAGGAACACAAAGAAGTCACTTTAGCGTATGGTAGTCGACGAGTCAAGATGCATGAACTTTCAATGTCAATTTTCCAAATAGAACTTCTGTCTATTCTTTTCCTATGTGAAAGATTTTCGACGAACATCTTAGGACGTTACATAACTACGGCCAGCATCATCCTAGGTTAACCCCTGAAATGAAAGTATAATTATATCTGTTAAATAAATAAAGAATTCAATAAAGGTTTTATGGAAATGGTTAATGTAAATTTATATATCGCACGTATTAAAATGAAAGACAAAAATATGATTTAATTTGTTATGAAAGGAATATGAATTATAATGAATGATAAAGAAATATTATATAATAAAGTCTACGATGATAAGAAAAGAAAAGAAATTGAAATAAAATATACTTACCTGTAATAAAGAGAAAGGATTAGTGGTGCTTGGAATCGTATCACCTCGACAAAACATCTGAAAAAAATACAGTACGATATATCAATAAATAAACACTTAAGAACCTAACCTAAAATAAAGGTAGACACTACTAAACTAGCTACTGCCAACATTGCCTACGAAAAGAGAAATACTTACCTACTAACCTCAACCATATTATTAAATACTACTACTTACCTCAAAGATATTCTCAAACACTGTAATGCTTGGAATGGAATGATGTATATAATGATACTATGACTAATATAAAGCAGAATTAGCTCCGTGTTCAATGTCGCTGGTTCGATTCTATTATATTTATGATCCGCAATAACTTGTTTGAATTCAGGTATCTCCAGTGTTATAATGTAGTGTTTTGTAAATTACATTTCAGTGTTCACTAAGTTATTTCTATAATTGGTATATTAATTAATCTATATTTTCTTAGCTGTGGCTAATTTCGTTTCGGAAACAATAATAATCCGTACGATGAGATCCGTATATCGTCTCTGTATACTCCTGTGTCCACACGAACTTGGAAATTGCGGTTTTCTTTTCCGCGCTGAGTTGCTGCGGTGGCGACTTCAGGAATTTACAGGGCCAAATACTGTTAAGTTCTCACATGTTTCAGGAATGCGTTGATGAACTATATATGATATGTTGCGCAAATAAAAAAACTGTGAGCTCAAGATCGAGTATTACACGGTATATGGTAGGAAGGAATGTGTGACATTTGAAGGAGGCGAAAAAGTGATTCTACCCGGACGTTGTACTAAAAAATTGGAAGCGGATAATGGTGCATTATTAACGTATTTAAAAAGTGGGAATGTCTGTTTAATATATAAAGGAATGAAGATTAATATATCTGGACGTAACATGCACGATCTTGAATTCACTGAAGTGGTTTACTCATCGTAAGTGTATGGTAGCATCTACAAACAAGATGAAACATGAATTTTCCTCTTGGCCCCTCCTTCCTCTTCATGCATGCGCAGTCATCTGTATACATAGTGTCGTTATTCTGTGCTGGCCAGCCACTGAAGTAACATGTCTTTGAGTGCTTGTGCATCAACTATGGATACCAAGAAAGAGTACTTGTTAAATGTTGAATATGGACTTACTTCAATGCAAACGAAATTAATTTGTATTGGACTGGATAGTGATACATTTGAACCAGTGATTCGTGTTGGCAAAGGACTTGCGTTTGGAGTGTAGTTAAATTTGGCAGAGTGGGAGAAACTTGTACCTTTGACCCCATTTGTTACGGATTATTTAAATTCTCAAGTGGAAATTACCTTTATAAAATCTCTTGGTCGAAAAAACGAACTGGTGGTGCGACAACTAATGGGTGAAAACTTAGTGATGTTAGAGAAGAAAGGAACACTTTATGCTCCTCGAAACACTGTGTACTTAACTTCAAGTGATTGGCTTTTTTTCTTGAAAATATTACCGTGTATTGAACATGCTGTGAAAAACAGTAAAGTTTGCACTGTTGTGCTACGTGAATATTTTGATTTGTGTACAGATACTATTCGTAATCATGTGCAATTGCACTGTCTTACATTCAGATGACTTGCAAGTATCCATACCTGTGTAGACGAACAGAGTATTATTAATGGTATGAACATCAGTTCTCCAAGTTTCTCTCTTGATAAGAACAGTGATGTGGACATTGGTGGTGAACGATTAAAATTGGAAATCAAAGTATTTTGCAAACAAAAACTCATAGATTCAATTATGGCTGATTTATTTGATAGTGGATTGCACAGCCATGGTGGGGGCAAAACCGATACTCAGCACTCGGAGGATATCAATGAGGTGAACGTCTCTTCATAAAGAAGAAGAAGAAAATTGATTTGTTTTTACATGTATACTAAACAACGTAATATCAAATGTAACAAAAATATATATAGTGAAAGTGAAATGTTTTGTTTGTGTGTTTTTTGTGTTCGTTTCATACACCTCAATATGATAGGATTTTTAATTTTTTTTATAAGAAAAAAATCCTAAATTTTTTTCTCATATACTATAAGTGATACGTATAGTAATAATAACAACAATAATAATAATAATAATAATAATAATAATAATAATAATGAATTCAAATTCTTGAACTAAATGTTAAAATAAAAATTAGTATTTGCAATTATTATTATTATTATTATTATTATTATTATACAACTTTGTCTTAAGTATGATAGCATTTTTTATCTTTTTAAAAAAGGAACTAAAATAACTAATATTAAAATTTTAAAAACAAAAGTCCTATCATTATGATACAGAATTCACATATTTGATTTAATTTACGAAAGAATAAGTTATTAAGTATTTGAATTCATTATTATTATGTAGTTGTGTGGTTATATCATTGAATTAAATATCAGTTTTAGAATCTGTTTTTAAAAAACACTATGAAATTCTTTAATTCAATGACTTAAAAATATGTTTTATAATATGTGTATTTAATTGCATAATTTATTATAAAACATTTATTTATTAGGAAACGGAGAAAACAAGGAATAAAACATTTGTTTTCAAAGAGAAAAAAGAATACAAAATGTTTGTTGTTGATGAAACTATTTACACAATTAAAACGACGGTAAGTATAGTACATTGTTAAAAGAACGTTAGATTTTTTCATTGTTCAGGTGATGATAACTTCACAACTGCCATATACTGTTCACTGATGATGACTATATACAGTTTAATTAATGATACTACTGCTGTTGATGATGGTGATGAAACGTAGATAGAAGTCATTCTGTACAATGATGATGTCCATACACACGATGACGATCTTTTACTCTCTGAAATGAAAAAAATTGAAAAACAAACTTAAAATTTATTTTATCTATAATCATGAGCAAATAAAACAACAAATGATAATATATACAAACACATTATAATAAAGAAGAAGAAGAAGAAGAAAAAGAAATGGCTACCTGCAATAATATGAAAAGAAAGTAATCAAAACAAACGAATAGGAAGAAGAATAAAGGCATGATTACCTGCGAAAGTAAATACAGCAAGCGACGATAATTTTCTGGAGTTGATGAGAAAGTGTAATGAAATTCATTTAAGGACTTTCCTTTAGCTTTGAAGCATAGGAAAAGACATGAATAATGCCCACATAAGGACGATTTCACACTTTCAATTTGTTTATTATTAATTTATAAGAAATGGAATTTCTACGAAGAAATTGAATATGATGCATTACATATGGAGGAAATCCAAATGTATCAAGTAGTGGGCACGTCCATCAGTATGAATATCTGATTGGTTTGTATGTAACAACATGACTATCCAATATACTGGTTTGCGTTGGTTTTGCAGAAAAAATATCTAGTTCACTTTTTACACCCTCGCAGGGTTGATGATGTAAGAAAGCCATAATGGTGGTGATATAATCAAAGATATCGTGTGATAACTTCCTCTTCTTATAAGACTGATTTTCCTTTGTTTTCTGTGTACGTTTCCTCTAGCCCTTGTTCTTCTGGCGCTTGATGATGTGTCATGATGAAAGTTTAAAGATGGAATGATGTGTAATTCTTCTTTTCCTTCGTTGATATCCAGATCCTAGCATAGAGTTCAGTTTATTTTTTGCTTTGGCTTGCAAGACGGATCTCGCTTCACCCATTCTTTGATGAAAGGATTCGTTAATAGGTTGATTATCGATGATGACATCAGTAATAACCTTTGCTACAGATTTTAAAAATTCCTTTCCTTCTGTTTTAGCTCCTTGTTTTACTAGTGGCATGACAGATCGAAATAATCTTCCAAGGAAATTTCCAATACCATTTCCAACATGATAAGGGGATCCAAAATAAACGTTTCCAGTTCCAGAAAGAGCTTGTTTTTGATAATATTGTAAATATGGATTATTCATATTTGTCGATGTTGACGCACCGGTAGAAAATGTAGTTTAACGCATACAGTTCCGAAAGTGAATGCCAGTGGAGAGCCTGTACTATCTCATATCTATTTTATATGTTCAAAATGCATCTTCTCTATAGGCACATAATGTGGAAGATTAAAAATTTCTATAACACTACTTCCAAATGTATGATTCACAGGATTTATATTTATGATACCTAATAATGTTGCAACTGTATCTCCAACAAATACAGATTGAATTATATCACAATACACATACATTGTAGATGGAAGTATTAAAAGTAAATTTGGAATGCTTTGGCCTTGTTGCATATCCTTTAAATCAACGCTTGGTTCAAACCCCAACATCGAACTTCGTGATAATGCAATTTCTACATCTATGTCTTTATGACGACGTCGTATAAGACAGGTGTTACTCTCACGAGTATAAGAAATATGTAAATTTGTGAATCTTTTTACGTATTTATTAACTCTATCAATTCTGATATGTCAGTGTAATAACGTACAGGAATAGTTATAAATTTCCATTCATCACTTTTTGCAGGTTTGTAAGAAATTTTATTATTTTCTTCATTAATATTTAATATTGAATGAGGGTAATGAATTTCAACAATAGCTACTTCCCACTTTCCGTGGAATTCTATTCTTCGATGAAGTTTTGTAGTGTATGATGTTAAGGTGTTGTCAGGAAAATATTTTATAGACCTATTACTGGGAAGCGTAACGTAAAAATCTCCATCAGGTTCCATTGTACTTCTCGATCTTCTTTACGGATGATGCGTATCCAGGAATCGAAAGAAGAAGGATATCCTTTCCAATGAACAAGATATTCTTTTCTGCTGGCTCTACTTCTTGTACGTATGATTTTATCTATGTAAAATGTCTTTGATAAAGTGACAGGTTGTAATTCCTCACTGTAAAATAATCCATCCAGTGGTTCCTTGTTTAAATCTTCAATTTCATAAACAGGTGGATATCTTGGTATTATCTTCTTCACTTTAAATATTTCCCAAGTCAAATTTTGCATATATCCTTTATCAAATGTACGTTTAGTTTTACTAATTCGTACTGTATCACCAATCTTAAGATATTTTGAGAAATTGGGATTCTTCTTCTTCTATATTTTATTATGCCATACTTGTAATAGGTTATTTTGAGAAACATTTGCAAGTGACATCTTTATGCTTGAATGATGATCTTCATTGTATGATTTCACAAGAAGAGGTAATACATTTAAATAATTATACGTTTGATACTTTGTAAAATACTTCCACATTTTTTCTTTTAGAGTTCTTTTAAAACGATCTACAATACTAGCTTTCATATCAGGATTTTTAGTTGTAATATGTTTTATTTTGTTGTCCTCTAAGTACTTCTGTATAATTTTATTAGTAAACTCACTTCCTTTATCTGTTCGGAATGTAATTGTTTTTCTGTCTTTGAACACAATTTGCAATGCTTTTAAGACATCATGTGTACCTTTAGATTTTAAAGGCACAGCCCATGCATATCGACTGAACACATCTTTTACTGTAAGAATATAACGATATCCATCATTAAATTTATGAAGAGATTGAAGATCATTAATATCACTTTCCCACTCATCATCAATGTTATTCACTACATAGAAATCTCTTTTAAATCGACGACGTACAGGTTTGTGTAACGTATATGTTGCTTGTTGCAGTAACCATCTTCTTATACAATGTATAGGAATTTTCTTCTTTGTAGCTATCCACAATTTTTTAACAGTTGAAAACGAGGCATGATGTCAAGGGTTGTAATAAATCTTGCTCAACTGTTTGTTTACGGTTTCCACCTTGACCATACTGGACGTTTACATTCACGTTTCCTTTTCCTTATAGGAGATAATACTCTTTCCTTTTCTTCTTCTTCTTCTTCTTCTGCTTCTTCGCCGTCTTCTTGAACGATTTCAGAGGTATTTTCCCTTCACGATGATGTTGGTGGTGATGCTTTAGTTCGTCGTAAAATATATGACAAACGTTTCGGATGTCCAATAAGTTCTTGAGGTGTTTTATTAGAAGATAAATAATTACAAAATTTCTCCCATCCCGGAGGATTTGTGTGTTTCCGGGGTCGCGAGACATCAGAAATTAAATCTACAATGTGAGATCCTTCTAGTTTATCACCTCTGATGTAAACAGTACCTTTATTATCCCACGTGATATTATCATCATGTTTCATTCTATGTAATAATAATTTAGCTCTTTTACGAAACATTTTGGGTATAGATAATAATATTTCTTCTTCTACATCAGGCTTCTTTGATTTAGTTGACGTAATTGAAAGTGTCACAGGTTCTTCTTGTTTTCATATTAAATGTAATCATTTTTGGAGAATATTGTTATACTGATTCCATTTTTCTTAATCACTAAGCGATGATAACTGTAAAATCTCTTGTATTTCTTGATCCAAATTAGATTCACGTTTCTCCAGGGCTGCTGCTGATGATGATGCTGGTGATTGTATAGGATTCAGAACTTCAGGTGGAACTAAAATCATCTGCTTTGCGTGTTCCATTGTACTAAGGGAATAGTAAACTTGATAATGCACCAGTTAAAGTAGGAGCTAATAATGCCGGTAATAATCCACCCTGCTGCTGCACTAATAAATGTTTCTTCTTCTTTGGGATGGAGTTTCCTTACTTCACAAGATATCGAAGCGTCATCTTGTATCGCTTTAATCTTGCTTTTTTTGTCTTTGTAAGAGGTACATTTCCTTTTAATACATTATAACAACATTCGCAAATACTCCGAATCACTGAAGAGTCTGCATTGTCCAGTATATCTTTACGTAATTTAGGATTTGCTTTGCTCAGCGTACGAAAAAGATCTCCCGGTTTTACTCTTGGAGACATATTGTCAGAATGAAAAAACACAGTTTAAAACAAACATTATAAACACATCCTCTTCTATTTCGTTGGAACATAAACGTAATGATAAATATCATCAGGAACGATATTTGTTTGAAAACGAAGTTAATCTGGCGTATCCTGTTTTAAATCAATAAACAAATATCCATATGGTAACTTTGTTGCGTCGCTGAAACTTTCTTGAAGAAATTTTGGATTCTCAGGAGTTAGTTGATAACTTAAATGTTTAATTTGTGATTTATCTCTTGGATTTTTAAATAATACGAGATAAGAATAATTCAAGCTCATTTCTCTGCTTCCTTTTCCCTGATGAAATATATTTTGTGTAATAAATAGTACACTAAGATTTCTATGATGAGAACCCTTTGTAAAGAAATCAACTATATTGCGGTTCACATCACACATTTGATCATCAATAATAATAAGATGTGGTCCAGTTTCAGGTAAAAAGTCTTTTGTTCGAGGTAATCCTTCAATAAACTGTACTTTTGTTGAAATTTCTCTGTATTCATTTTTCCATTCTGCATAGTACCAATAAATATAACGAAACGATGTATTAACCATACGTGATCAATTGGACAGGAATCGTATTACAAAGGAAGTTTGTTCCACATGTACTTGGTCCGGCTACAGTACATGAAAAGGGATGTTTCCACGTCGCGTCCATGTTAAAGAGTATGATCATTCTTTCTTCATACGTATATTTATAGAGGGCCTTATTACATTTCTCTTCATCTTTTGTTGGAAGTAGTGTAGCCATATGAAAGAGTATCATATGAATTTGGTATTCTACGTTGTTTAATATAATTTACCTTATAAATTTTTGTTTCGGGCATGCTGACAATAGTATGGTCTTTTCTGCGGCAGTTTTTTTTCTCATTGGTAATTTTGACTTCCGTGGGATGAAATTCTTCTTCTTCTTAAGCCTCCTATTCTTTATCTACTATCATTTTTTTCATTACATCAAAATTTATGTGTGTTGAAGATTCATAGTTTAATGAAAAGCCCCGTATCTTGCATACTTGAACTCCTTTCTCGTACTGGGATCAAAAATACGTAATCCATAGTTCTTTGGTCCAGCGGAGACGTATTCTGAAATATAGGCCTCTTTACCATACTCGAGTACTTCATTTGTTAAATCGCCTAACAAGTCACAAGTTAGAATTGTAGTTTCACCAGGTTTTTGCGTATAAATGACTGAATCAGTATCAAAATACAATAAACTATCTTGTAGTTGATCTAAATACTTGTACCATTCTAATCTTGCTTGTGCTGTTGTGTACGCGGCTATGACGACGTTTGCTGTTGGTAGAGAAACAGGAACTTCATCTGTGTATTGCCAATATACATATATCATATCATCGTTTACTGGAAATATTTGATGAACGTCTGTATCATGAGATGTTAATTTCTCACATAATTCCTTCGGATCATTAATAACGCTTACATGACCAATGTTCTCACGTTGTCCAAACTTACCCCAAAATGAATTTAACATTAATTTAGTTAAACTTCTAAGTGCTATATTATGTTGAATTTTATTTTCATCGAGACGTATTCCTTCCTTTTCATAAAATCGCTGAATGTACTTCTGCTTTATCTCATCTGTTTCACACCATGCTGGCCATCAACTAGCTTTCGTTTTTGCTTTCAGGAAGGTGTTTATGTACTCTGCAAATAAGCTGCCACTTTTTGTTTCTTCATCATATTGAACAACATCATATGCCCAAATTTCATGAATATCTATTATTTTGTATCCTTTTTCTAATGCTTTTCTTACTTCATCTGCCACCCATGTACCATGTAGAACAAGGTCTTCATCGCTGTGATTACAAGATGACTGGTTTAATTCATCACAACATGAACGACAAAGTGGAAACATCAATCTATCATTGGACTTGTAACGAAGAACTGGGTGTAAGAGATTTTTTGGAGGTAGAATACTTAGTTTAACTAATCCTGCAACTTCCTCAATGATGGGAATATTTGAATCTCCAGGCAGATAGATAGTAGGATGACGAATTGGAAACTTCTTAGTCTTAGAGATAAATGCATAAAGCGAAATAACATCTTTATATTGGAAGGTTTCTCCTTCAGATTCTTGTGCTTTATGATACAAACTTATGGCATTCACATGTCCTCCATAAGAAGCGTCACAAGGATTTAATGGTGATTTCTTTGTATACGGATGATTACTAACATATTTCTTCATTTCTTCATTTCCTGCCAATTGTTTTTTTAAATTCACAGCCCCATATTTGATGCACTTCACAGCCAAAATCTTTTAATTTTTGGATTTTCTTCTTCGTTGCTTCATATCGAAATTCCATGGTATCTGTAGCATTGTTACAGATGGGTTTATTTCCGTCGATATGGTAACAGTAGATACATCCGTGTGTGAAATCGCCTTCATACTCTCACATGTGTATTCTTCCTGTATTGGGATCTGTCCATACACCATCTACTTTCATTGATGCAATTCGTTTTTCCTTACTACGTGCAGCATTGGGAATTTGGATGTTTCTTGTTTTTTCTTCCCAAGCTATGCATTGTACTGCTTCAACTGATTGGACATCTCTCCATCAATACCCGTTCTTTGGTATGATACCAATCGTATTTTCCTTTAAGAAATTTCTACGATACATCAAATTACATGCTCTGGCGATTGTAATGCATTCAAGTAAGGGATTTACATTTGTTTCAGTTTCAAATGTATTCATAAAGGAAATACATGCTTGGCGTAATACTTCAATATCCTGTACACAACATTTGATGAGTTCTTCTTTCATTTTAAAGGTATCGTTTCGATGTTCATATATTATTGGAGAAACTTGCGTCTTTCGTCTACTTTCATGGTATCTGATCCATAATATCTAATGTCTGGAAGTGAACCTTCATATGTTTGGTTCTCACGTCGATTGAAAAAGTGTGGCAAATATCCTTTGCACGATTGAGGACCAAATGCACCACTTAATTTACTTAAGGGCATAGGAAGGAAGCTTAGTCAATCAATGAATGTTAGGTTCCCTATTTTAAGAGACAGAATTTTCGTCCCATTCATGATTACTTCTGGAGTCCAATTCATCTTCTCAACCATGGTCTTAATGATGAAATGTGCATCATAGCCCTTATAATTATGTGCTACACATGTTACTGATTTAATGTTTGGACGTCGCTGTTGAAGGTGTTTTAGAAAGTCTTCTATTACATTTTCTCCGTCAATTATATTTTCTCGTTTTCCACAAACGATACAATTATTTTTGATGTTTTTATCTTCATAACAACGGTAACATGTATGTTGACTAACCAGGACATTAGGTATATGTTCATATATGTTTGCGTCCTCCTCTTCTATTTTTGTGTCTTGTGTACATTCAATATCATAAAATACATTCTTAGGTTTCTTCTCCGTGATAATTTTTTCATTGGCTTTTTTGATTTTCTTCTTTAATTCACTTTTATGTAACATTCATGATTGGGTGGTACTATATCATAGCAAATGTTGCAATAAGTTTCTCCCCGTACGTGAGAAAATTTTCCTTTTACTAAATAAATATTCAAACACTGGACACATTTCACAATGGAACATAAAGGCTTTCCATTTTGATACGGCGCTGACTTGTGATAGTCATAGCATGACTGGCAATAAAATTCTCGATTACAATCATTGCAAGTAATATGGGTTTCTTGAAAGTCACATGGTGGTTTTTGACGGCATCGGTAACATACAAATGTACAATGTTTCAAATGTGCATTCTTGTTTTCATATTTCTTATGAAAGCTTTCGCAATAATAACTACAGCTAAAACATGATGTGAAGCTTTCAGTGAAGCAGTTCTCTCGTTATCACTTGGTCGTGCTTCGAATATAATATCACTTCCTGAAAATCTCCTATACACTGTAAATTTATAATCCTTTAAATATTCCTGAAATTTACGAATTTAAGGATTTCCACCACCATGACTAAGATCTACACCGGCAGCTTCACACAGATCTTCTACTTCTTTTTCTATGATATATTTACTTTGATTTTTTACATATCTAATGTATTCAGTTTGATTTCTTCCGTTGTATTTTTTCAGTCCTACGGCAACGACGATTTCATGTGCTAAACATCTTATTCTTAATTGTCATAATACCACGTTTTGCCTTTACATATTCCTTTGTTTTCATAACATGTTTTAATCCTCGTTGTTTTCTTGCCATACGTACATGATGAAAATTTACGATATAATCTTCATTTATAAGAGAAGCCGCATTACTTTGCAGTACTTTCTCATAACTTGTCCATAGAACTTCTGCTGAGAGATTTCTTGCTTCTATGAACGATAACCAAAAAGTGCGGTGTCATTCTGTCTCATTTGTGATTGTTATTGTTACGTAATCATGCTGGTCCACATCACGTAGCAAATAATCTATTAAAGCACGTAGCCTTTTTTCAATTGCAGTAAAAGGATTTTCACCTGCAAGCATGGGGGCTAGACGGAATGTTAGCATTGTACCGACCATGTTGTATCATCTGTATTGTCTTCTGCGTTCTTCTATTATATGAAATCTATTGTTTTCATTATTACGGCTGTTATTTCCAAATCCTACTTGTACATTTGATTTTCGTTCTGCTTCAAATACGGATAGCAACTCGTCCATTCTTTTTCCTATTTCGTCTAAATCGATTTCTATTTCTGTACGTTTCGTATTAGTCTCTGCTAATATTTCCATAAGTGATGGATATATTACTTCTTGCTGATCATCTTCTTTTCCAGGAATAAATTGGTAATCCATTTTTCTAGCTCAGTTTCGTAGAACTCATCTTCTTTTGACTTCTTCTTCTCTTCCTCATTGTAAATCTCTCCTATTATTTGGGATAACGTTAGATTTAGCAATTCTTCTTCTTCTTCTTCTTTTGTTCTTTCTTTGACGGTTTCTTCTTTTGCTCCTTCTTGTAACCATTTTTTAATTTGGGCAATAAGTTGGGAAGCTTCCTCTTCTTCTTCTGTTATCATTCTATTACCTGCACTTTCCAATATTTCTAATAATTGTTCTTCTTCATATTATTCTTTTTCTTCTGCAATTTGAATTTCACTAGCTGCATCTTTTTCTTCTTGTTTTTCTTCGGTATTGGGATCAACTCTTCTTTTTCTTTTTCTTCTTCTTCTTCTATGAGTTATTCCTCTTTTTGTGTACATTTCTTCATTTCATAATCATCTTCCTTCCTTTTATGATCTTCTTCTTCTTCTATTCTGATTACGGCATCTATTTCTCTTAGAATAACTTGCGTCTCTAAATTTACTTCGATCATCTCTTCTTCTTCTTCTTCTATGACTTTAATAAATACGGTAATATCTTTTAATAATTCTTGCGTACACTTTTTTAACATTTTTACTCTTCGGATGTAAATACGTAATGCAAAACAAAAATTTTCAAATACCTATATGTAAATAGTGGATATATAAGTATTATTTGAAATATAATATGAATAAAAGCGCTTTAAAAGAATATATATCAATAAATAAAAAAGGGCTATATATAAGTTATTAACAATGGAATAATAATATCGGTAAGGATAAGGAAAGTCTGATACACTTATCTTTATTTATATTCAACCTAAAATAAAAAAAGAAATGAACTGGTTACTTATAACCATATTCCAAAGAAATATTAAGAGTATATATACACATTTATTTCAGTTCGTTATACGGAAAAAGCAGAAGTTTCAAGGGAAAAAAATAGCATACCTTTAAGTAGTTAAAATGAATTGTAACTTTTTTCGTATTCTCTGGGATTGAAACAAATGTATGTTCACAGTTTGCTTCAAGTGTATTACCTAATGTATAAACGATCTGTACGTGAATTTTATACTTATTCCCCTAGAGATCCCCCAACTTTAACCCCCTTAAATGATTTGTTATTGAGTTTTGAGTATCATCATTGAACACAGCGACCCCGAAAACTATATATTTGACACTAATATTGTTCATTCTAAATTATTTTTACGTGTCTCGATATCAGCCCTGGAGACTCCCCCAACTTTAACCCCCTTAGATGATGTGTTATTGAGTTCAGAGTATCATCAGAGTCACAGCGACCCTGAAAACTATGTTTTTGTCACTAGTTTCATTCATTTTAAATTATTTTTACGTGTCTCGATATCAACCCTGGAGACTCCCCCACAACTTTAACCCTCTTAGATGATGTGTTACTGAGTTCAGAGTATCATCATTGAACACAGCGACCCCGAAAACTATGTATTTGACACTAATATTGTTCATATTAAATTATATTTACGTGTCTCTATATCAACCCTGGAGACTCCCCGACAACTTTAACCCCTTAGATTATGTGTTATTGAGTTCAGAGTATCATCATTGAACACATGGAACCCAAAAACTATGTATTTGACACTAGTATCGTTCATTTTAAATTATTTTTACGTGTCTCGATATCAACCATGGAGATCCCCAAAACTTTAACCCCTTAGATGATGTGTTATTGAGTTCAGAGTATCATCATTGAACACAGCGACACCGAAAACTATGGATCCAAACATCGTGTATGTGAATTTAATTCAACTATTTCCTTTCCAACATTTCTCATTATCACCGTCTCCATTAGCACAGCCGACATAACTGTGGGACGTAAATCTTAAAGATTCCCCATTAGCCAAATCGTCATAAGAGTGGGACGTAAAACTCAGATTTCATTTCATTGTTTCTCTCGTTAGATTTTAGCTCGGGGGGTTTGGGGGTAACGGTGGTTCACTTTTAGAGCGTTCACCTCTGGTGTATGGGGTCACAGGTTCAATATCCGTCTCCATTAGCATAGCCGACATAACTGGGGGACGTAAAACTTAAAGATTTCCAAGCGTGGAACGTAAAACTCAAAGATTTCCCATTAACCTTGTTGGCATAATCGTAGGACGTAAAACTCAAAGATTTCATTTCAATGTTTAAAGATTTAATTTACAGACTGAAAGACAGACATACCTTGTTGGCTTTATTGTGGGACGTAGAACTCTTCATTGTGCGAAGATTTCATTTACAGACAGAAAGACAGACAGTTATGCATCATATTATCATAAATAAAACACCAAGTCTACAGACACTTCTTGCGTCAGCTGATATGTAATTGCAATGCGAGCCAGAAAACGTTCAAGAAATCCATCTTATCATTTTCTCAGAAATCAATGTACAGCGAACAGAAGCATCACACAAATTCGCTTATATGTATGCGTTTTTAACGTTAGAATTTCATCTCTACAACACAAAGGAAATACACTGTCTGGAGTTCATCTTATTCGGTGGAGGTGTTTCTTACCATATTTTTATACTTTTTTCATCAGGGACGTCGGTGGCTCACTGATAAAGCGATCACTTCTGGTGCATGGGGGAGGGGTCCCAGGTTTAATATCCTGTTCCCACCAGATGAACTTTATGATGGACAAACCCAGTGTACATGGATTTCCTCTGGGTTCTCCCGGAGCGTTCACCTGTGATGCTGAGGCACCGTGTTCAAATTCTGCTCCAGACAAATGAACTTTATGGTGGACAAACACCGTATGAATAGATTTCCTTGGGGGTTCCCCGTTTACTCCCACTTTCTTCACTTCATCATTTCATTTGCTCCCACTTTCTTCACGTTCCCTCTTCACTAGTCTAGTAGTCATAACTATAGGACTAAAATTCATAGATTTCATTTCTTTTCTTCTCTCGTTCCACATGTTTTATTCTATTATCATTACTTAAAAATGAAGTGGTTCGATGTTCCAGGGGGCCTCCCCCAAGCACATACTACAGACACATATAACATTTTAAGACATAATTTTTTTTATCACACATTTAAATGTACTGTACTTTTTATCATTCGTTTAGCAGGGCTGTAGGTCAGTCTGTTAACTAGTTGTAATACGAAAAATCAAAACATTTGACTATGTTATCTGTTGCTCTTAAAACTAAATCATTTTAAGATGGAGTTCAATGTGCTAGCAAATAGAGAAAGAAAGAGACTAGCAAAACAGACATTCACATACATGACGTCAACTGATATCTAATTGCAATGTGCGTCAGGAAACATTCAAGAATTTCATATTATCTTTTTATCAGAAATCAACGTGCAGCGAACAGAAGCATCACACATTATACAAACTCACTTATATGTATGTGTTTTTAACGTTAGAATTTCATCTCTATCGAACACGGAAACGCGAAATAAATACATTGTCTGAAGTAAATTTATAGTTAAATGAAAACCTAACATATTGTTTTATTCTTTAGGGAATAATCAAAGACCTAATATTTTTAATAATATATTTTTACTTACCTATTTAAGTAAAATCTTCTGATGATAACACTTATTATCAGCTTTAGGCATCCAAGGGATCAACCACGCACAAAGACACACACACACTCACTATTACAAATATGAAGTAAAAGTTTTTACGCGGAAGAGGATCGACACACACATTAGTCTTCTAACTCTGAATCACAAATGTTCTCTGTATACAAACACACACACACACACGTGTTTGTCTTAGAGAAACATGTTTCAACAAGTTCGATCATGTCGACCATAATCGAAAACATATCTCGTTACGATTTCAATACATAAGATAATATCTTTCACATCAAGACTTGGGAAAGTCATGTTTAATTTTGCTTACACAGGTATCTATATGGGAATGTATTTCAATTCTAAATTTCGTTGAGGTAGTTTTTTGTGCTATGGGAATATGTTATATTGCAATATCTCACCACGGCTTAGCAGCAAATTCATTTGGCATAATCTGATGTTTAATTTCTCTACATAAATGATTTTAATTACTTGTCATGACAGACATCATCATGTGAATATCCATATAACACATTTCACATCCTACGTTTTTAAACAATATGATATGCTATGAGAAGCTTCCGCTATTAGAACATGCTCAATCATTGGAATCCATTCGCAGGAGGTCTGGGGGAGGAGTGTATAGGTATGTGTTTCGTTATGAGACTCATATAATGTTACTTGTCCCACGTCTTAAAAAATTGTGAAATACAATATTTACATTACCTTAGCAACTAAGTCAATTTCGTGAGAAGCTTTGATCATTTGAATATCACGTCTTCGTTTCATAATCTACAGACACTTTGTGGGAATAGGACCAAGGGGCTAAGCAACACGATTTTGCATGGGTATGTGTTTCGTTATGAGACTCATATATTGTGTCTAATCCCACGTTTTAAAGAAAATCATGAAATATAATATTTATCTTAGCAACTAAGACCAATTTCATACAATCTGCTGAGAAGCTTAGATCATTTGAATAGCATGCTTTCAGTTCATAATCTACAGTCATCTCGTGGGAATAGGACCAAGGGGCTAAATCGCTTATGCTCTTTGGCTTTCCAGGAGTAGGGGGTGACAGGGGTTCTAATAAACCAAAATTTTCCCACGGGCTTCTGTGGCAGCCGTAAAAGGCTATGAACATAGCAACTAAAGGCTTGTCGAAACTTGCCTCCCAATTCCAGGAAATGATATCGATTTCTAGGAAAACAAGATAATTTTTTGATGACTCGGCCATCTATCCAGACTCAATTCTACTATATCGTCTTGGATTGGTGATCAAAAGCACGACCTACCTGGATTGAAGCCCACTCCTAGGCAACGTTTTGTACGTATCTTGTTAAATTTTCTTGCTGTTTGGTGCAAACAAAAACATTTCGGCCACCATATGTTTAAACAACAGTACCTAGAGCAAAGTGTGTACGAATGAGAAAGCCCAGCCATGTTCTAGCTTACGTTTCTTTACGAATATTTCTTTTTTTTCTTTGCGCGGTTTGCTAGCTGTTTCCCGACAGTCCCAAACAGTCACAATATCAGGGAAAGGCAGCGTTCGGATGTCAATACGGTAATAATGGAGGACTTATCTACATCCTTCCCAGAACATTTCACATAGGAAAACTTAATCAGTACATCCAAGTAGCACAGGTGTAGAACGCTGACCCGCTTCCGCATTCAATTGTGTACACAAAGTACAGAAAGGAACCAACGTGACTACGAACCTATGTGAGGGAGTCAGTGTTTGTTTTTACAACGTTCCCCATCCGAGTGCAGTAATATGTAAATTAACTTCAATTTCCATGAGTCCATATACAACAACCCAGCCCATAATGATGCGCCGGAGAGTAAGATTGGGAATGGCATAGAGTTATTGACATTCGAAATAACACTGAAAATATTCAAGTCCTGAAGTATTTCTTCATGATTCAAGAATTAGTTTATAAATGATAAAATCTTCATATGTCGCAAAGAATGATAGTTACTTACGTTTGTTCATATACATTGACTTTCTACACGTAGGCCTATAAATGGTGACCCAAAAAAAATATAATACACATAAAACATTCAAATATGACAGCTTTTGTCAACTAGAGTGCATTGTATGGAAGCATTTGCGCATGTGTAGTCTCTAACAATTGAATGTTATTTCCCGTACGTCCACTTTTTAACCAGATTATGTAGGTCCGTGGACGTTTAATTTGTGGATTCTATATTCACATCCAATGGACCGTCAACTCAATGCGAGAATGTGGATGTCCATTGTCGAACGTAATATGGACATTCAATAGATATTACTTTAAGTCCACGTGCTAAAATTGGACGTCCTGGCTGTAATATGTACGCCCATTAGCTGTGATGTGCTCTGTGGGACATTGTAATTCTTCCTATAGTTTACCATGTAAGAAAAATAGTCAACACGCAGTATTATCATTGAGGTACATAAGTTTTATTTTCATAAAGCAAAAAAATGTATCGTGTGAATTGTACTTTTTTAGAACATTACTTTAACTGTGTCGGATACTTTCCAAATATGTAGTATTCACATCTAACATTCAAGTAGGCAGCTTCGTAGAGTTTCTGTTAATGAAACTTTCAGAACAATGCAATAATCAACATTCTAATATAAATATTGACTATATTTATAGTAAAAGCCAGTAGTTCAAGGACGATAAACCGTAGAGTGTGTGGTTATAAAGGTAAAAGGGCGTAACACTTACTCTGAACATACATGTCTGAAAGACTTCGAAAAGGATTGCCCAAAGAATCGAGTGCATTCAAGGACGTGCAGCGAGGGAAAAAGTGAAACACGTTAATTACACAAAACGGGTTACACAACACGATGTTTGTTAGCTGTAAAGCTATATCTGATGGTTGAACTTATGTTGACCATGAGCAGTTTCATAAGTATTTCAAGAGAAGAATCGAATTTGTCATATTACTGGTTGCCAATCTTAACCAATGTCATTCTTGCTGAAACTGACAAAAATCCTGATAAATGTAAGAATGACCGAATCGAAAGACTGAAATGTCTGTATTGTGAGGGATGTACAAGATGTATTATAAATAATGACCACATTCTTTATTGCTGCTTTTAAGCAAAAACCTTCTAAGCCCAACTTCGGGTATCCTCTGAAAGAAGTTAATCATGTTCGAGTTTCTAAGCCAACCTCTGTAATCAGGATGAATTGTACAGACGTGCTTTACCTCTTTAAATATAATAGGACTTGTTACTAACTATACAAGAAGAGGAACATTAATCGAAATACTTAATGATACAATTCTTCAAAAGCATGCCTTTATGCCAGAACATGCGTGATTGTCATTTAGCTTTCCATACGAATAATAATATTAAGATATGTGAAGAAATCTTTTTATATGTGAAAGAAGACTGAAAGAAAACAATTCTCGCCTGCGTAGTATTACAGAAACATCATTCGTAATGAAAATGAATGTCATTCTATTGAAATGCTAGTTAATCTTCGTTAGCAGGAGAAAAACTTTGGTAGTATTAGCTTAGTCGTAAACCATTGGACTTCAAATCGTAAGGTAGTGAACTCGATTCCTATCTGTGAAAATTCTACTCGTGTGAAGTTCTACTTTCCGCAATGCAAGAAATATATATGAAATAGTAACATTAAAATACATCAGTTTTATTGCATTCGCATAATCATTGCAGAATATCAGTAATAGTTATGTTTAACGTATAACATTTAAGGTAAGTGGTCACAGAATGTCCCTATTATATATGCGAATCTTAAATATATATCTATCCATCTGTAATACCAAGAAATATGTTATGTAGTGTATTTATTTAAATCAATTTGTCATATGGAAGTTACGTCTCAATATTCTTATTACAGCATGTCCCTCATGTTCTTGAAATGTGTTCCCGGTCATAAAGAGAGCAAATAAACAACGAATATCCAATGTTGGATCGTCTTTCCAGACAAACAACTTAATAACCCCAAAGCGCTCAAAAAAATGAACCCCAAAGGTCACATGTAGAGACAAGTATTGCCCTTATAAAGCATGCCACGACGAAAAGCCTTTTCATTGAGTTTGTCTTCAAAAGTCTGATATACTTTTTTAATATCAGTATTATGTGCCGAGATGGCGTCAAGCTCGAAGTCGACGCAAAGTGGTGCTCTTATTGTTTACCTTTTTTCGAGTTCTGTGTAGTGTTTATGGGCGTACTCTACTGTCTCCATGTAGTATCGGTGCTGTGACTTTCCCAAGTGAAGCATTGCCAATGAAACATGGACTGAAGTGTATTGGAAGATCGTTTCATTTTATTGCTGCTGCCTTCATACCAAGAGGACTGCCATGTACTCTCTCTGGTACTGCTAACAGTAACGGAGGATCTACTAGTAATTTTGGGCCAAGGTATGACTCAAAAGCAAAAAACAGTGCCTCATTCTCGTTTGTTTTCTTCTCCTTTGTGGTGATGTTCACATAAACCTTGGCCCACCCTGTCCACATAACACACGTGCTTTCAATATATGAACGGGTGAGATTAAGAAGGGAAAGATTCCACATAACCAAACTTTTGGAAAACTGAAAAAAACTTCATAGTAACCAAACAAATAGTCACAGGAAGAAACGTATTATTGGAAAGTTGCTCGTTATAACCTTAAGTAACATATACGCAAAAGTGTTTTACCATTCCATTCTTATTATGGTTATTATATGAGTTTAAAAACGGTGGAATCTTTCCCTTTTTAATCTCAACAGACTTAGATGTCGAAAAAAGTAAAGAAAAACGTATTTACGAGCTTAAAACTGTTCCTTACTTGTTGTTAAACCAACAAAAATAATCAAAATTAAACATTATTCACACATGTTATAAAAATAAAATACATGAGATATTGGTTTGTGCCTTTGTGCACTGTTTCTATTACTACTCACTGTCCTCACTCTTATGCTCATCAGTAGGCCACTCTAAAAGTTTATTGTAAAATACTCTGGCTTGTTCCGGCAAATAGTGAACCACTTTGGCAACATCCTCGAGTTTCTTCCTTTTTATGGGAACGATTCCATTATATGCCTTTTCAACAGGAGGATCTGCTTCACCACCTTTGTACAGTTTAAAAACTTCACTTTGTAGCCCGTCTATAAAAGTGTGAGCTGTAACACATCCCCTTTTTGCTGCTCTGAATGTTAAGTGTTTGTAGGTACTGATTTTAAAAGGCTGTTTGGTTCCAACACTAGCACAAGTCTTTTTGAAAAATGTCGGCCACCATCCTTTGAAGTTCAGAATTTGTTCGTTTGAAACGGATTTCACCTGAAACAAAGGCTGCTTGCTTTCTGTAGTACTAATCGTATCGTTGTATTGATCAGGGGAATAAATCCTATCGTGGCATTTCATGGCTCTCTTAATAACACCAAAGTTCGATAACACCATGTCGATGATGATATTTTTGTATTTAGGTCTTCACACGTTTAACACACGTCAACTTGAGGCCTACCGAATCGGTACCCATAATTTTCCTTGTAATGAGTTAAAAAGTACTCATATTTTATTAGGTCTTTTAGTTCTGGATGCTTTTTCAGAAGCATTTTATGCATCTTTGTGCATGTCAGCCCAGCCTCTAAATATGTAACAGGATTTGAAGAATAGTGGGAGGTTATTTTGGGGTAAGACTCGATGTGTTCTTTTAGCACTATTAAAACATCATTGGGAAATTTCTTATGGTTATCGTGTTTTCCTCTCATGTCGGTAGGTTCTTCGCCTTTTGCTAAAATTTGTTAGCCGATAAACCACTTTATTGAAAACAGCATGCAAGCTCATAAAAGCTTTCCGGCAAACTTCTACACGGTTAGAATCTTTCATAGCAAAATATTTAAACGATGAAGGAAATTTCTGAGAATCAGGACCTTTAGGCCGATGCCGTTCAACATCATGTCGTTCTATTAGACCTATCAGATAAGTGTCCTGTTCATTCTTTGGTCTACCGCTATAAACACATTGAATTATCTTTTCTTTTTGATCATTATTAAAACTAACAGTACACATTGTCTTGCATTCACAGTCGGGTTTGGTCTTCTTTTTTCCAACTAACCTCCCACTTGTAGTCACAAACTCCTCCCCTGGGGCCGCGGTGGCTCAGTGGTAGAGCGTTCACCTCTGGTGCTAGGGGTCTCGGGTTCAAACCCTGCTCCCGCCAAGTGAACTTTGTGGTGGACAAACACCGTGTGCGTGGGTTTTCTCGGGGTTCTCCCGTTTCCTCCCACTTTCTTCATTCCACCATTTCATTCATTACTCATTATCACCGTCTCCTTTAGTCTAACCGGCATAACCGTGGGACGTAAAACACAAAATTTCATTTCATTTCCTTTCACAAACTCCTCCCCTTTTCTTCTTGCTGTTGTCATCATTGCTGTGCTATTTCCAGATCCTCTTCTGTTTTTAACGGGGCTTTCTTCACACTCCGAAGCTTCAGACATTGTTTGAAACACTTATTAAATGATGGCACAGAACAATCACAAATAAAATCTAAAAAACAATCGCAATCTCAAAAGCAAGCAACTGAAAAGCACATGTGTTGCATTCTCAAATCACTGAGCGCTCTGTTGGAGTTGAGTTGAGTTGATTTTAGTTTAGCGTCCCGTTCAGCAGCGAGGCTATATGAGACGTGGACCTACTCTGATTAACGTGAAATCCGAACCACATGAGCTCCCGCCGGGAATCGAACCCGGGTCTCCCACGCCAAAGGCGCGTACGCTAACCGCTTAGCCACGAAGGAGCTCGCTCTGTTGGAGGGAAGAAGAACTAAGCGCTGCTGAGAACATGGAGCTAAATAAGAACATACTGGAGTGCCTACCGACTAGGGTAAATTGAGGCTACAACATGCCCACCAAAGGGACCTTAACTCGGCAATATTAACCGATCATATTTTCTATAAAAAGCAATTACAACACTCGTACTAATGGAGTTCGATATAATATGAACTAGAGAAACTGCATATGTGAAGCCTCTAACAGTGACAACACGGACCTTTCCTAGGAAATAACCGAAAACTGGCCTCAATTTGAACAAATTCCGTTCCATAGCAAAACAATAGGAACTTCACATACCTAGGCACTCCCGTATTTCTTATTTAGCTCCATGGCTGAGAATAAGAAGGGAAAGATTCCTGGAATGTTTCCTTTCTTAACCTCAGTCAAATTTTTGATGTGCTCCTACGTCATAATGATGAAAGAAATCTTTCCGTTTTTCATGCCAAAATATGCGTCTTAAATAAAGGAACAAAATGGCTATTTCAACTCATTTTGACAAAAAAGTGGAATCTTTCCCTTCTTAATCTCACCGATTCATATATTATCAAAATGTTCGTAGTATTAAAAACAAATTACTTGAGTGCTTATTGAACCTAGGTGAGATAAGGGAACTGGATTGTTTCGCAGTGACCGAATAGTGGCTGAATGAATCAGTGAACGACAGTGAAATTAGCTTTTCTAATAATTTCACCATTTATGGTAAAGACCGCATAACTCGTGGAGGTGGAGTGATGATTTGTGTAAATAATAAGTGGAAGAGTAAGAGATGACTGGATCTCGAACGGCATTGTGAACTCATTTGAGTGGAAGTATTTATTGCAGAGCGTCGTTCAGTGTTTATTCGGTACTTCTATAGGCCGCACAAGAACACCTCCCAGCCCATCTTAGAAGCTTGCCTTGACTCATTGTTATCTGCGTTGTCACATGGTGACGTCATCCTATTGGGTGATTTCAACCTTTCCATAAGGTGGCAGGACAGCAAGCATGGCGTCGCTAAAGATGGAAACGACAGTTATCTCATGGAAAATTTTATTCATGGACTTGGTTTAGGTCAACATGTATAATACCGGCAATAATAGCAATCTTGAGTATATTCCCTCTAACTTAGAACCTCGTTGTGTTGTCCCATGCAGAAATCTTTTTTCCTCGGATCACGATTCTTTGGATGTTTCTTTCGATTTCCTCCCCTCCACTACTACAAACGAGCCGATCCAAAGTAGGTCACAACTTCTTTGGAAGAAAGCCCCCTGGACTGACATCTGCCAGGCTATTGGACTGTTTCCTTGATGTTTGTTAGAGGTAGGAACTGTTGACAACGCTGTGCACTTACTTACATCTGTTGTCCACTCAGCCATAAAGGACTTTGTGCCGGTGGAAGCATCAAAATTGAACAGGTTTCCGGTCTGGTACGATAATGAACTTCGTGAACTTCTTAAAAACAAAAAGCTTGCCTGCACTCTATGGAAATCACATCCGAGTGACTAGACATACAAAAACTTTGCTAGAATTAGAAGTCTTGTCAAGGAGGTACTAAGACGTAAATATTTTAAATACATGGACTCAATTGGTGACTCTTCTGTTTCTAACCCTAAAGTCTTTTGGTCTGTAATTAAATCTAGAACAAAGTATCCGGGCATACCGGCAACAGTTCAAGATGAAAATACTGAAGCGAGTGATGATCAAAGACCCGACCTCTTCAATAACTACTTCTGCAAAACATTTACTTCCTTCCCTCTACAACCCATCTTCCCCCTCTCCGCCCCATCTGTTCGGACACCTTATCTAATCTCTCTACCACCCCGGGCGAAGTTCTGGCTCTCTTGCTATCGTTATCTCCACATAGATCACTTGGACCTGATAAAATTAGTCCTCTCTTTCTCAACAAAACTGCTTCAGTTATTGCGGTTCCTCTATCTATCTTATTAAATAGATGCTTCATGGAAGGTTATTTCCCACCAGTTACTAGCTCACGTGGCCCCAATATATAAAACAGGACTTAACGATCATGTATCCTCCTATAGGCCAATATTTCTTCTTTCTGCAATATCAATTATCTGCGAAAAAAATAATCAAAGACAGGCTACTTTAATTCACCTCACCTTACATTCATAGTTCTTAGCACGGCTTTCTGCCGAAAAGCTCAAGTCTCTCAAACTTAAGTACTCTTCTTTTCTGTAGGGGGGCGCGGTGGCTCAGTGGTAGAGCGTTCACCTCTGGTGCTTGGGGTCCCGGGTTCGATCCCAGCCCTCGCCAAGTGAACTTTGTGGTGGACAAACACCGTGCTCGTGGGTTTTCTCGGGGCTCTCCCGTTTCCTCCCACTTTCTTCATTCCACCATTTCACTCATCTCTCATCATCACCGTCTCCTTTAGCCTAACCGGCATAACCGAGGGACGTAAAACTCAAAGATTTCATTTCATTTCATTTCATTTCTTCTTTTCTGTACAGTCAAATGTATGAATAACAATACTCAATTAGATGTTATCTAATTTGGTCTCTCAAAGACCTTTGATTCTGTCAGTCACATTCATCTTCTTCATAAACTCTCCAATAGATTTAATGTACATGGCAAATTTCTCTCTCTAATCCCAACCTAATTGAAGGACTCTAAACAGAGAGTTGTTCTTTCAATGGCCACTTCTACCCCCCAACCCGTGATCTCAGGGGTGCCTCAGTGGAGTGTACTCGGACATCTGCTCTTTGTTTTGTATATGGGTGATCTCTACACGCACTTACCAGGTCAACCTAGTGGCCTTCTGCTTTTTGCTGAAGACAGTAAGTTATACAGAGAAATATCGTGTCTCCATTAAAGAAAATTACCTTACAGGCTGGTGTGAAATGTGGCACTTGAAACTCAACAGTAAGAAATGTGACAGTATTACTATTACTTTGGAAAAGTCTCCTGTTCCCTCCACATACCATATCAACGATTCCCCTTTCACAATTCTGCTACTCATAATGATCTTGCTGTCATCTTTGATTCCAAACTCACATTCACTGACCACATCTCCTCAATACTAGTGAATTCAATGCGCATGTTGGGACTTCTTTATCCATTCACCGAACTATGCACTGTTTGTCCATCAGCCACTTTTTATAAGACTTTAATAGCGCCCAATATCGAATACTGGTCTCCCCGTGATATGGGCCATGGCAGCGCCAACACATCTCTCCAGATTTGATTCTGTTCTCAATTTCTTCATCGCTATAGTCCGTTTTAGTGTTCCCGCACTTCAAATATTATCTAAGTAGGAACTTATGCGACATCTTAATATTCAGATTCCTGAAGCACGCATAATTTTCTCTGACCTGAAATATCTACATAAAATAGTTAATGGAAACATGCGATCGGAAATATTACTTCAGGAAATATCCTTACGTGCCCCTTCGTGCATCACCGGAAATACCCACCTATTCCATCTTGCACGTCCTAGGTTGGCTGTTATACAGAGATCTCTTTTTTTATAGAATACCAAACTGTTATAATCAAGTAACAACTGATGTGGGCATTTTTTTGAGCTACCCAGGTTTTGAAAGAGCAATTAAACGAGCTCTGACGAAATAGTTTTAGTTTTACACTCTTTTTTCTATGTTTTTGTTATTGTTGTCTTGTTTTCTCTTTCTTTCGTTAGCATGCTCCTGCGTAAAATGGCAAAGTTATGCTGTATCTGGGAATTTGTTCAATGAATAAATAAATAAATATGGTAGTGGTGAAGTCTTGGTCGGGCTCTCAATCTCTCTCTATCTCCCGATTTCTTATGTGTATTTATATATAAAAAGTGGATTTAGTATGTTTGTGTGTATGTGTGTATCAACATTATTCTGAAATGTATAGACCAATTTTACCATTTTACTTTTACAGTTTGGAAAAGAGTACTGTCGATTTATAAATTGACAATTTTGTATATATAAAATGCAAGAGAAGAAAAAATGAAATGAAATCTATCAATTTTACGTTCCACGCTTATGCCGGTTAGGCTAAAGGAGACGTTGATGATGAGTAATGCAAGAGAAGGGTCGATATTGCTATCGAATCCAGTTTCGGGGTTTCTTGAATTCTACTTTCAATTCCGCTTAAAACCAATTAGGTTTCCAATAGCACCCGGGTGGTTACTTGCAGACGTAAAAAGTTTGAATCGATTGATAATAGTTTCGAGTCGTACGTTTTGAGTAACGCTGAATTATTTGATAGCATTTGTAATGCCACTTGATACCAAATTTAGCCTCTACGGTGGCAATATTGAGAATTTGAAAGGCTGACATCAAATGATAAAGATTACCAATATTTTTTAGAATGGAAAGTTTGGTAACCGCTTAGATAAAGAGTGGCACTGCAGGTACCATGTAAGTTAAGCCTCATTAGCTCCCTAACGAAATGTGTGATATTGTGGTATCTAAAACAATTAAAAATTACCAGTGTTGGAGTCAAATCCATAGCTTTCGTTGTCTAAAATTCATTGGGAGCAGTTCTGATGACTTTTAAGTTTCAGTAAGAGTAAAACTCCCTATAACACATATTGGGCAGAGTAGAAGCGAGTAACATATACAATGATTCAAAATTACTGATAACTTTGTAGGGTGCATAGGCTTCGGATCACCGGGAAAAATAGCAACACTTCTTTTGCTAATTATATTCAAGTTTATTCATTGTTTCCCAAGTTTTCGGAGGACAAAATGGAATAGTGACATGAAAACATAATCAAAAGTTACTTACATCACTACGGATTCCATAATTTTCGGAGTCTCTGAGTTGATTGTCGACACTCATTATTCCGTTTAAGACTCTACGTTTAGCTCCCAGTAGTACACTTTGCTGGTGAGAAGTGATTGGCATGTAATATGAATCAGAAACGACGATATTGGTGTGAGGTCGAAATAGATGAAGAATAAAGTCTTAAATAACGTAATTAGTTTCGAATTTATAATATGGGATCGTTAGGATATTAATATCTCTTTAGGCATGAACGAGCATTTCATCTGAATTTTAAAATAACAGGTGTTACTCGCACAGCTATATGATTAATCTTTGAGTACAAGTTTTATGTCCATCCCTCTCACAACGTTATGGCTTGATTACCTTACGCACTGAGCACTCCGTCTATTAAACGCAACTTTCAGGAATGCTTATAATAGAAAGCAGCGGATATAAAATTCGAATCACTGTGGCTTTTGTTTTCTAATATCCTTCTCAACTAATATCGATCTTGTTCCAATATTTTTACAAATCGACCCAGTATCAATTTCCAGTACATATAAAATGCCCCGTCCCCATAAAAGAAAATTTTATCTAAATATTAGAATATGTTCTGTTTATTTTAATAAAGAGTCAATATACTGAAATTCAACTCTCTAAGTTGAAGGGTCCGTGAGATATTTTTGCCAATATTCGGATCCCTCTCCCACATGAGGATATGTATTATAATTAAGGCAATAACTTTCCGGTTAGGATTCGGGCCGAACTCTATACCGAAAGTCATTTTATTTGACTTTGCAGTTTGACCGTAATGACACATAATCATTGTTACTTTAAATTTTTTATATAATAATTCATATATTACGTGTGATTGCAAAATATTTTTCCAGTACATAGTCCCTCTAAAAACTCACAGGCTGTATCTCAAAAGTAATGTAGTAAGTTCTATTATTATTATTCGAATTACAAATATCAAAAGCCAAAAGTGCATCAAATAACTTTTCTGTTTGTAACACTTTATTAACTTACTATTTAGTAGATAGAGATCACAGGTATGTTTGACATTCCAAAAACTCACCAGAACATGTTGAAAGTGAATACAAAATTTAATCCATTAAGTTAAGACAGTAAAAAGCTTACAAAATGGTTGTGTTAATGAACAACAGCAATATCGGTAGCAGCAGATTTGAGGGAAGTGAGGTAAAGATCGGTGTATATAAGGTCTGGGGTGGTAAAGAAATTTACCATAGTCTACGCAGTAAACCAAACAACTGTCTTACTTTTCGTTACAAGGTACTTATTAATATCGGTTAAAGAAGTAAAGTAATGGCAGGAAAAAAGGAGGGATTTAGCAATACATTTTGCTTCAACTGCTGCGAAATGCCAGTTATCTAAGAACAAGCTTTGAATCTACGACTATGAGTGTCAGTTTGTTGGCAAATATTACTCAAGTTTTCAGCACCAATACTTAACTGAGACAAACGTTCTTTGTTTCAACCGCGTTTATAACATTCAAGAGAGATTTTTTGTCATTATTCAAAAATTTCGCATTAATATTACACCGAATATGAGACCAGCTGCAGGACTGTGGCTTGAACGTAATATATGGTATACACGCTGGATGTATGTTTGAATAATACCAACGTAAATCTTAAAGAAATGCGTTCTATATAAAAGATGTATAGATTCCTCTAAGAAATGCTTTCTTTCATTTGACAAAAGCTCTTAAGCCATATTTACTCTTATTCCGTTCAGATAGGGTTATTTCCACTCCACCAGATGTCATTAATAGTTTCCTCGAGGTCAATAAGATCAGAACACGCTGCAGAAACGGTAGCAGTTCTGGAGTTTGAGCACGTGACCTGACAATTGCGATGAAGCAAGATAGCTTTGACTTGAGTGTTTAAACAGCCAACGACTCCGACATTGGAGAGTAAAAATAATTGGGAAAAGGCCATTCGTTATAATTTTAGTATTGTCTATACAGAATATGTTAGTACTGTCTGTCGGTCGGAAGATACATACTTCGGCTAGAGAGAAGATGATGCTTGATTTTATGTATTTGAGGCCGAACACATTGTTCTCGAACATGCACCTTCACGTAGTTCGGTTAAAGCTTAGAATAATATGCGTACTGTTCATGGAAGGTGTTACGACAGTGAATACTGTGTTGATTACGCACAAATCAAAACATAGGTAATACACATTTTTCTCAAAAGTCCATAAGAGACTCTTTATAGCTGCGTTTCTCCTCCATTAAGAATGCTCACTCAGCGGGAATGACAAATTGGTATTTCCTTTAGCGAGCAGCGACGTATTAATTACTTTTAAGGTGTTTATTTACGGGTAAATTGATAGTAATAACAACACAATAATGGTTACTAAAAACACAGGTTCAATTCTAATGTCATGACGTAACAAAAAGTGGTACTGGCGTATATTTGGTAAAATATCGAGGATTAAATTGTTGTCCAGAAAGGATGACTCGGAACGGTGGGAAAATAGAGACGCTATACATCGACGAGGTTGAATGTTTCAATCACTTTGTGAATGGAAAGGGATAAGGGATAATAAGGTTGGATATATATCTCTGAAAGTACTGCGCAAAAGTCTCCAACGAGGATTCGTGGGTTGGACCAATCGTAACACACCTGCATCAGATAACTTCCTGACAATTTTTTTCCGTACTCTAGTTTGATTGAACCCAGAAAGCGTATAAGTTTTGCATAGTCATATATTCCTTAGTTGTCCCACATCAAGTCTATTAATTATATTAGTAGGATGTTCAGTAATGTCTACATTACTTCTATTTAATTGCTGTTCCTAAGAAGTGGGGAGTAAAATTAGAGCAACAGGAGTGTTTAAATAACTTGGAAAATTAAGTTAAAGACACTTCCTGTGCGACCTGTATATCTATTTTCCTTACGAAGTCACTCAAAGCGTGTAGCGTTAAGTCGTTTAAATTCAGTGTTATGTTACGAAAATTATACATTTGGAACCACCAAAGAAGAGAAAATTCAAATAATAGAAATAATATAGCTTAGAGAGATAATATAAGTTACGTAGGATTCGATGCAGTGTCAGACTCTTTCAGGGAGTGAGGCTGAACGGGCACGATTGGACTTGCGGTTGATTTTTCATTAATTTCAAAGAAAAATCACTTCAGCTCTTTCAGTTCTTTCTTTCGATGCCTATGGGCAACAAAACATTTTCTCTTTCACTTACGTTACTAGCGGTGCAAACATCCACATCACTGGCGGCGAATCACCAGAACTAGGAGTTGACGCGGGGATACTAGGCAGGGCACCAGAAGGGGATGTATATTTGATGGTTGTCACATTAGATTGGCGGTGATTAGAGGTAACTTCACACTGTTCAGTAAATATTGGTCCGAGAGAGAAGATAAGCCTTAACAATTTATCTTGCCCGAATATCTTTATGACCATCCTTAATGGGGAGGATGTTTTCAATATTCACTGTTAGGTTTAAGAATATTAGTTGGGGCGAGAAATGTTTTAAATTTGTAATATGCTTAATAAAAGAAAAAGAAGTGTGTTGTTAGGTAGATTGTTGTTGTTTATTGAAATTGGGATATACAATTTGAGATTGGAATATAGCACATCGATTAAGGTTAATGTTAAGTGAGTTACGTGTAAATAAGTAGTAGAAGTTGATGGTAATTTGTGTATTGGAAGATTACGACATTATGATTAAAGTGTATTATGAGTTGTAAAGAATGAAGGTATTTGAAGGAGGTAACAGGGTTGAAATATATGGAAGCTAATGAATTTGAATACATCTATTGCTCTGCTGGTAAATGAAATAATTTAGTGGAAACTACTTTTAATAATTACAGTAAAAGAAGTTTAACATTCACTGTGCCCTGGGCAGAATCAATACTATGAGAAGTTAGCGGAGCGGTTTGCATTATGTAATCACAAGGGGTGTTCAAATTCGAAACACGGAAAATCTTGTAATTAAACAGTTCTGGAGCTAGCGGAGCAGGACGTGGTTAAGGATACGTTCTAAAGACAATACTAGAGGATAATGGCTTTTTAAAATTTTGTTTTGGGGGATTTGCTAACTTTAGACCCGGAAATGTGATAATTCTGCAAGATATTTCATTTATTTTAAAATATTAAATAATATTTCTGGTGGCTTTAGTCCTGAAACCTCCCCCTAAATACGTCACTGCTAGAGGATATGACAAGGGTATTAGAGCGACCTTTAATACAAACTGCGGAAAAACGTAGAGGACTATCACAGAAACTGCACACTTTAATTTGACTATTATAAGTGACCCATAATCTAAAACCTGCGATTGTCACATAGGAAGGTGTATAATACTTGAGGTTCATTCGTGTCAACTTCCTGGGAAAGCATACTGACGAATTTAGTATTTTCAGGTTCACTGGGACACACATGTAATTCAACGAATTGCGACATATTGCTAGCAGAGTCACGGTCCAAAACAAGTTTACTGTCAACATCTTTATACACCACTTAACACGGTCAATCACGTTGTATTTGCTCATAAATAACCTGATGTCGGATTTCAATATACGATATTATTCTCTTGACGTCCATTTCAATTCATGTAACCTGGTGTAGAAATAATTTAAAGTTTCAACTAATGCATTCTTACAATTTCATAGATGTTGGACGATTACAAAGAGGTTCAAAATTCACCCTTAAACAAACCATATTGCGGAGCCTTAATCAAAAGACTAAAATAAAAGCACTGAGTTGCAGTAACGATATTCATAATCTATTTCACACACAAATGATCGATACACGAAAGAAAAACGAAGTGTTTGCAGCTAGAAGCAAACACTAGTCGAGTGATGTGTACAAGGTGGCCGCACCGACCGAAGTGGAGAAAAATGAAAAAAATAAAAAAATGAACTCTTGAAAGTAAAACGTTGACAGCTTCACCGTAATTCAGAATATGCTCTCTAGAATGATAGAACACAATGTATCTCTTTATCGTAATTGGACGGTGGTTCATTGGGGGTCATGATGAGTGGATTTTCGCAGTAGATCATGTCCTCTTGACTCACGATGCACTGGCGCACTCACAAATATTGACCCATTTGACCAATTTCCCCACTCCATTTTAGATTTTAATATATTATTTCATTTAATACGCGAAAATCATATCTACACTATTTTTTTCTCGATTGCGAAGGTTGGGTTGATACAAATAGCACCAGAGACAGTCATGTCCTCTTAAGATGAGAAATTGATATAATTAAAGCGTCCGTCTTGAAGTAACTTCAGTAACTACTTGAAGTCCGTACAAAACGTTTATACATTAGACAACACACTTGAAGCAAACTGTGAACATACATTTGTTTCACTCCCGTGGAATACGAAAAAAAGTTACAATTCATTTTAACTACTAAAACGGTATGCTATTTTTTCCCTTGAAATTTCCACTTTTTCCATATAACGAATTGATATATATATTCATCCTCACGGCATTGTCAGGGCTCTATATTTGTATTTTACATTTATTATTGCAACCGGGGGTTTCTAACTGCCGTATACGGTAGTCCGATCATCACCCTTGTACTTCGCGCGCAGAGTCATTCAAAGAACTGAAAACGTACTCTGTACACAAACAGAATATGGTTGTGAACTCGGAAAGCCTGGTACTTCTGCTTGTCAAGGTCAAAAAGTGGGAGAAAAATTGATGTGTAGAATGTAAAGAGGGTTCAACAGTGATTGATACTTGTAAGGAACATATTCATAAGTAGTTCGTGCACATTCCGCCTGTAGCGCTACTGTGGCACAGCGTATATGGTAAGTGTATAACTCTTGTACACCGCTTGTAGGTCTATTGGCGTAAGTGACGACCGAAACTATGTTGTCAGCTCTGACTGCGATAAGGCCCTGCTGTGCTGCTTTTGCTTTTCTTTTTTGTCCTTAGTCATTTGTGAGACGCCAAGCATGTAGTTTTGCTTGTTGCACGCGCTGAGCGAGTTCCTGCGGAGCGAAGTATTTAAGAAGTTAACTACATATTCTTGTTTTGCGATAAAAATATGATAAGTACTTTGAATTATAATACGGTTTTAAATTCGTTAACTGTTGAAAAAAATACGAAAATAAAGCTGTACTTGTAAATGTATATTAGTCGGGGACGTAGCTACTGACAGTGTTGCAGGCACGTAGCCAGGATTTCGTGAAGGGGGGAGGGTCCGTGACATGAAATACTGTGGTCATCATAAGAGGGGCTCGATCACTCTAAACTATTTTACTGGAACATATATTGGTTCGTTTAGCCAATATTTCATAACGGTGAGGGGGAGTGACATGAAATTCTGAAGACCCAGTACCTCGATCAATCTAACTATTTTACTAACAACATATATTGGTTTGTTAGGGCAATAAAATGAGGATATGTTGGCAAGTATTTTAATAACAAACTATGAAGAAATTTCGAGCATAATAATAGAAAAAGTATTGAAAAAGATTTTGCAATATTTACGTTCTTCTCCTGTTTATTCAAATATAACAATTTCCCTTTCGTTATGACCTCAATTATTATAAAAAGTACATACTGAATGCTGTCTTGTAAACTATCTTCTAATATAAATAAAGAATTGTGAACTCGGAAAGCCTGGTACTTCTGCTTGTCAAGGTCAAAAAGTGGGAGAAAAATTGATGTGTAGAATGTAAAGAGGGTTCAACAGTGATTGATACTTGTAAGGAACATATTCATTCACAATTCCCGAGTCCGAGTTTGTTTGTGTGTTTTTCTCTGTCTGTCTGTGTGCGGCCTGGGGACCAGACGAGTGGACCGAGGGTTACCAAGTTTTGGTCAGGGCCCAGGCCCCAGATCAAGACGCAGCATTTTTTTTTCAAATTTCGAAGCAGTGGGGTCTCAGGGGTCTTTTACCGGAACCGGCTTGGAAACCAGACAAATTGACCGAGCGTTACCAAATTTTAGTCACGAATACCTTGGTCAAGGCTCCAGACCAGAGTAAACGTTTTTTTTGAAACTCGAACCAGGGGGTCTAGGGGGCGTTTACCGGGACATGTAAAAGTAGTAGAAAATGACCGATATTTTACTATTTATTTATTTAACAATCACCAGATACAGCTCAGAGGCCATTTTGCATTGAATATCCAACAACATTAACAATAGAATGGATTATGGAAGGTATCGCCCAGTGCCAGTTTAGTAGGTGCCATCCCTGCATTTGCCTGGTAGGACTGAGGGAAACGCTGGAAAATTTCAGTCAGGATGGTAGGCAGCGGGATTCGAAGCCACGACCTCCCGAATGCAAAGCCAACGCTCTACCACTTGAGCTATTAATGTCGAATTCTTAATTTCGCGGTCGCTGAAATCAATGGTGAAATTCCAGTCGCATTAACTTCCAAATTCACGTTATTCGGCTCCGAGCCGGGGATCACCTGAGGGGGTGAGATACCAAGACATATAAAAGTAATCAAAAATGACCGATATTAGTGTCAAATCCATAGTTTTCGCGGTCGCTGAAATCAATGGTGACGCTTCCATTAGCGATGACTTGCAAGTATGCTGGCCGGGAGTTAGCGGGGGGTGGATACCGAGGCATGTAAAACATATCCCAAAATGACCGATATTAGTATCAAATCCATAGTTTTCGCGGTCGCTGAGATCAATGGTGATACTCCCACAGGCGTTGACTTCCAAATACAGCCCCTGTGCGAAGCATGTGTATATTCAACTAGTTTTACAATATATGCGTTCCTTTCTCTGTTGAATCAAATGCTAACAGAACTTTCTTTCAACACAACTTTTTGTTTTTATTATTCCTCAACTACTGTCGGTTCCAAATGACAGGTTAAAGGAGCAACAGAAAATTGTTCTTGAAATGACATATTAGATACTGCAAGGATTCGATGACGAAAATTTATGATTAAAAATGTCCACGCTGTTACACAACGGCACTTACGTTTTCGAAAGCTTGAAATGTCCCTGACTAGTAGCAGGAATTCTGAGAATTCCGTAAATTTTGTTGATTTTTCAAATTCTCTGACTCTTCCAGAATACCTCGCTTACCTCGCCACCAAATTGCAAGTAATACAAATCTTTTCATAAGAAAGAGTAAGCAAAAGCTTCCTGTAGTTTCCTTTTTAATTTTTAACGCTGATCCTTCTTTTTGTCATTTCATTTTGTTTTTACCTTCCTTATTTTTTTTAAATTTCTGGTCTGGAAGGGGAGTCCGGACCCCCTGGCTACGTGCCTGAGTGTTGATTACAGATTTTCTCGTGGAAGAATTTAATTACACTATAGGTGAAAAGCAGTACTGCAAAAATACATGTAATTCATATTGAGCACGATAGGAGACAATGTTCATTTCAGATTTTCCAGTACCGGAGGATTGAATAAACGATGGGTGAATATAGTACTATGAAACTTCTGGTAACTCAGATTGAGCACGCTCGGAAAATGCCCTGGAGGGAATTTCGAAGCTCTAGGCCCAAGAGCCACTTCATCATTGACTGACATTTCAATATTGTGTTTTATGGTCTTATGTCCGTGTTCCCGTCCTTTCCCTCCCCCTCCAATTGGATACTTGATACTTTTTCTATTCCAAAGTTTTGTGCTAGATTTCTGCCGAAAGCTTGAGTTATGAACTCTCATCGGTTTCGAGTTAGTTAATTATTTCAGTTTAGAATTCCATTTCTGCATCGAGATTATATGAGACGTAGACTCAAAGATTATGATGAAACTCAAAGACAGTAATCGTCCAAATTTTGTAAGAGACTCCCACTGGGAATCGAACGTGCAACTACGTGCACAAAAGGTGCGCGTGCTAGCTACTCGAACACCGGAAATAGCGTCACCTTTTTTTAGTCTCTTCAAAATTAAGTTGTAATGACATCTTACAAGTTGTATGTACTTGCATTATAAGAAACACACATAAATTAAAATTATAAGAAAATCTTAATAAAATCTTTATAAACGTTTAAGAATATGTCGAAAAGGCCAGAAATTTCTCAATCTCTTTCCCTCCCATGTCGTGGTGCTATTTAAAAGTATACTTTAAAAATAATAATAATCAAAAACTCTATAGTCGCACCTACATTATTGGATGGCAAATAGTCTAGTTTTTCTTAATGCATAAGTTTACATTAATGAAATTCAAAAGTTGCATTCTAACTTCTTTTTAAATTGTATGAAAAGTACCACTATTTGTCTTAGCACTAATGAGAACTACGGATTCGCCTTTAATATCCGTCATTTTCGATTACTTTTAAAATGCCACTCTTCTCCATTCTTCATAGATGAACTTGAACGGCATGGAAACAGTCATTATCCATATCAGCGACTCACCCGAAAACTATGGATTCAACACGAATATCGATCATTACAATTATTTTAAAATATCAGCTCTCCCATCCCCACGCCTTGGGATGCTAGGGGATCCTTACCCTCCCGCGTATTTCTTTGCAGATTGTAAAACATATCAAGTTTAGTTGGAATTAAATCAAGTGTTACATAAATATGTAGGAAAAATGTTTTAAAATTAATGCAGGTGACTCTTGAACTGGAAGTGGCAGAAATCAACGATTTCTGGTTTAAGATTGACCACTGTAGAGCAAAAGACGTTAGTAGAAAACTAGAAGCTGTTTCTGAAAATCGATTAAGCGTCCTAAGAATTCATATTATCTATGTTCTTAACCTACAAATAAAACAGGAAGTGGTAGCGATTAACTATTTCCTGTTTTTAAAGTTCATTGCTATGGAAGAATAACTGTAATAGATAACAAAACGCTGTTTTGTATAATCGATTAACCATCCGTTCTCATCTCCATCCTTAACCCTATACTAAAACCGGAGGTGGTAGACATCAACCCTTTCCGGTTTTAACGTTGATCACTGCAGAGCAGAAACCGTAACCCGGTTTTCTACAATCGACTAAGAATACACTTCATCTTCATCCTTTGCCCTCTACTAAAACTGGAACTGGTAGATATCAACCTCTATACGGAATTAGATAGCAAGACGCAGTTTTCTGCAGTCAATTAAGCACCCCAAGAATATAATTGTGTCACCAATCCAATCCCTCTACTAACACTGGGAGTGGTAAAAATCTACTATCACTTCGTATTTCATTATTAATTAAGAAAATATTGTGTGAGCCTCCTTAGTGTCTTCATCAGAGTTTATTCAATACGAGCCTTCGTCTTGCTGAAGGCTTTGCCCTCAGACTCGCAAATTTGTTCGGTCTAACGCTTTGCATCTCAAACCTGCAATCATCAGTGTTTGCTAGGCTTACGGTCTCGCACCTCACATACCTGCAAGTATACTGAATTTCAGTTGAAATACCTGGGGGCTTTGCTCCCAGGCCTCCGTGTTTGTTCGTCCTATGGCCTAGCACCAGGGACGGCGCCAGGAACGCTTGATGGGGTGGGCGGAAAGAGGCGGACCTAGTTGCTGGGTGTGCGGACAACGAAAATGAGAACTGGGCAATGTGGACATTTTTTGACAATAATTAAATTTCAATTTTTATACTCTTATACTTCAATTTTTACTACCTCTACTTTCAGCTTTTTAAATAATAATAACGGTGTGTTCTGTGTAGTCGAAGAACTTCAAGACTGCTGTAACTCCTCTCCCTCCAAGAATGCACATGAATGCATAGAAATAAAAGAAGGTTCAAACAACGCAGACTAACAGATAATACTCTACTTTTCGTTAATAACATAAAATACACAATAAGTAGGTAAAGTAAAACAAGGATAAAATAGGCTGCTGCAAATATTTTTATCTTTGAAGTGTTTATTACAAGAAAGCAAGAGGCAAAAAATATAAATGAGTAACTTCAGAAGCAATGCTGTCGTCTTCTCTCTCTCCAACATCTAGTTCATTTTCACTTTCCTCGAAATCGAACACTTCAAATTGCGATTCCTGGTTGTCACATGTATTTGTATTTTTGTCTTTTTCCCCATTGAAGAAGAAGGATTATCACTAACGTCAACGGATTGAAAATCGCGCTTCTTTGAACACGAGAAAGACACCGAGCCTGATAAGAAATCGCTAATTTGTTTCGACATATTAGCTGAACAAGCACCGACCGCGAAGACTTCTGAACGCAACAGAGATCAACTCAATAATGCTATAATAAGGGTTTTTACAAATCAGTTTAATGCCACACGGGTAAGAAATGTGGTACATTGCTATAAACAATTGCAAGTTGGAACCCTCTTATAAGAAGCTATCGCGCCAACACAAAGCAAGGGCGCCGATTTCTCTGTAAATTTGGGGGGGGGGGGCATTCAGATGCAGAAGGCATGCATGATTATTTTAAGACAAATTGAATTCAAATAATGCGAAATATTGTATATTCACAAATAAAATGCGGGGGTGCTCATGGGCTTTGGGGGAGCCCGGGCCCCCTTGGACCCCCAGGATCGGCGCCCTTGACACAAAGCACTACTCTCCTCCCTCTCTTTCTCAAAATGAGACAATAGATAGTACTGGCCAGCTCTGTCCATTATTTAGTTGGCTTTTTAGAAAGCACTTTTTTTTTTCAGTGCAGCACATACAAACACTGGCGTTTCAATAGCACGATTGTGCGTGTGTGTTAAACTTCAATTCATTAATCACGATTTTTTGCATCATTATATTACTACAAGTATCTGTCTTAAAATCATTGTCCATTGCAGAGTTAAACAGAGTCATAGAACCTATTACATTACAATCGAACGTAATACCCATTGCTTGTGAAGAACAGGATGTCACCTTCAGTGCCGGATTTGCGTAGAAGCTAAACAAGCTATAGCTCTCTTGGGGGCCCCTAAAATTTTAAAGAAAAAGTGGCTGTAATATCATTTCCAAATAATAAGAAAAAGCAAATAAGATAAAACGCACATACAACAACGGTGTTCTGTACTCTTAGGTATTAAGCTCTCATGAAGCAAGTAATAGGGCCCTTTTTCCAACCCGCCTGCAATGGGATTTCTGTTGCCCAGCCCCGCTTGTAATGGAACCCTCGTTTCCCAGCTCCGCTTGTAATGGGGATTTTGTTTCAGAGCCCCATTTGTAATCAGGACCCTGTTTTCCAGCCATTACACTTAGCTACTTTAATAAGACTTCACAGCATAAGTGATACAGTATCTTGTATGCGGATAGAACTCTAGTGCTACCCTTTCTTGTACTATTTGGAATTCGACAAGAAATTGAGTCTGGTAACAGTGGATGCTTAAGAAGAAGGCATGAAACGACAAGCTCGCGAAATAATAGTAAAATATAAAGGAATTACAGCCCTAAGCGGCAATAATATTTACATCGCGAATTTACTATTTTATTTCGCTGTACGTAAGTATGAAAAGTAGTTTGCAGAAGTATTTTCATAACTTTCAGAACTTAGCACTGATTTTCATAGTGATCTATAGAGTTAAGTTGATTTTTAGTTTAACGTCCCTTTCAGCAGCGAGGCTACATGAGACGGGACCTACTGATTAACGTGGAATTCGAACCACATGAGCTCCCACCGGGAATCGAACCCGGTCTCCCACGCCAAAGATGCGTACGCTAACCGCTTAGCCACGGGGGAGCTCATATAGTGATCTATAGAGTGGAATAATGGATCACTAAAGCAGGGGCGTATCCAGGGGGCAATCGCCCCCCAGAATTGGATATTTTTATTTTAAAAATAAACCCATCCTAAGAATTTTCACCTTTGTATTATAAACGTAAAATAAAACCTATTGACTTCGAACGACTGCCCCCCCCCCTAAACATTCAGAATGGATGCGTCCCTGACTAAAGGAAAGAATAGGAGCACGAATCGTACTGATTTCATCCATTCGTTCTAGGCATATGAGTCGTTCGTTTGTATATATTAACAGTATTTTGGGATACGGACAAAATCTCGCGGCCGAAACATTGCCGGCGAAAATCTCGCCGGCCAATACCTCGCCGCCCAAAACCTCGCGTGGCCAAAACCTCGCCACCCAAAACCTCGCGTGGCCAAAACCTCGCCGCCTAAAACCTCGCGGGACAAAATCTTGCCGGGCCAAAACCTCGCGTGGCCAAAGCCTAGCCACCCAAATCATCGCGTGGGCAAAACCTCGCCCCGAATGAAACTTTTCTTTAAAATTTACCCAATGAGTTTCTTAATATGCAATTCCACATTACAAATAAGAAGAAGAAGAAGAAGATATAAAACATTGTGTGCGTGGGCTTTCTCGGGTTATTCCCATTTCCTCCCAGTTTCTTTATTCAATCATTTCCTTCATCCTGGTCATCTACGTCACCTTTAAAATACATGACATAATCAAGGACGTCGTAAAAGCTCATATATTATTTCATACTTTCATAAATATTATTTGTTTTTTGTTAAAATTTTAAGTTTTTGGATGTCCCAAAGTTCATGGAACTAACCCCGTTATTTGTCATTACTTTCCTTATGCACATTTTCTTTTCCTATAACCAGTTTAAAAACATCATGTCGCCCTACCTTCACATTGAAATCCTCTAATACAGAAATAGAATTTTCATATGGTATCGCAGGACTTGGTCAAATACCCATGACACTTCTTCTGAAACAGCGTCTTTTATACCGTCATCCTTATCATCTGTTAAAACATTTACATTTTGGTCAGGCAAGATTTTGGGTATGGCGATATTTTGGGGCGCGAGGTTTTGGGCCGGCGAGAGTTTGGCCGGCGACTTTTTGGCCAGGCGAGGTTTTGGCCCCGCGAGATTTTGGCTCACGACGTTTTGGGCGGCGAGGTTTTGGCCAGGCGGGGTATTGGCCAGGCGAGATTTTGTCCCACGAGGTTTTGGGCGGCGAGGTTTTGGCCATTCGAGGTTTCGGCCCCGCGAGATTTTGGGCCGCGAGGTTTTGCCCAGGCGAGGTTTCGGTCCGCGAGGTTGTCGCCGCGAGATTCTGGCCGCGAGGTTTTGTACCCAAACCCAGTATTTTATGTATTGTTACGTTCAGAACTGCCCGAATTTAAATTGAGTAAGTTAGTTTGCTACAGGCTGAATCCATTAGGTTATCGGCACTAGTTACTACCAGTGGCGTATTTTTTTCGGGAAGGGCTTTGCTAACTTTCGGGGGGGGCTTTAACTGGAAATGTGAAAATCCTGCAAGATATTTCATTTACTTTACTATACTAAGTGATTTCCGGGGGGATTAAGCCCGGAAGCCACCGCCCTAAATACGCCCCTGGTTACTACATAGCAAGGCAAGGTACCAACATCTTTTCACGTCGCAGTAAAAAGATACTACCTACATTTATAGGTGTTATAATAATTTTAGTGCAACTGTTAGGTTTTTTAACGAGGCTTTTATGATTTTCAGCCAGAGACGTATCTAGCTAGGGGCCGGAGAGGTCTACGATCCCAGTTTTTTGAGTGACAAAAATAATTGAAGCCATAGTAGATATCCCCGCGGATAGACGGCCGAGTCAGCGAAATTTGATCTTGTTTTCCTAGAAATCGATATCACTTCCTCGAATTGTGAGGCAAGTTTCGACAAGCCTTTAGTTGCTATGTTCATAGCCTTTTACGGCTACCACAGAAGCGCGTGGGAAAATTTTGGTTTATTTGAATTCCCGTCATCCCCTACTCCTCTTTAGTTGCTATGCTCATAGCCTTTTACGGTTACCACAGAACCCCGTGGGAAAATGTTGGTTTGCTGTTGCTATGCTCATAGTCTTGGACGCCTACCAGATGTAAAAAACAAGATAAAACATGCCTTTTCGTGTTCTTGTCGTTTATTGGCTAATAATTTGAATCCCCAAACCCCCCACCTCTCTTGTGAAGAGCGTAAGCGGAACGTATGTGCTTGTGTAGATCATTCTGTTAGCAGCTGTTGCAAACGAAGAAACGTCAAAAAATTTAAAGATGTCATCGTCAATGAGTTTATTAGATAAGCTTAATAAACCATCAATGGTACCCTTTACAAAAATGCGAGATTTGGAGATTGGAGTACCATTTCGTATTGTAAACTGTGAGATAATTACAACGGTATATGGTAGGAAGGCATGTGTGACATTTGAAGGAGGCGAAAAAGTGATTTTACCAGGACGTTGTACTGAAAAATTGGAAGCAGATAATGGTGCATTATTAACGTATTTACAAAGTGGAAATGTCTGTTTAATATATAAAGGAATGAAGATTAATGTATCTGGACGTAACATGCACGATCTTGAATTTACTGAACTGGTTTACTCGTCGTAAGTTTATGGTTGCATTTACAAACAAGATGAAACATCAATTTTTCTCTTTGCCCCTCCTCTTCATACATACACAGTCATCTGTATGCATAGTATCGTTATTCTGTGCTGACCAGCGACTGGAGTAACATGTCTTTGAGTGCTTGTGCGTCAACTATGGATACCAAGAAAGAGTACTTGTTAAATGTTGAATATGGACCTAATTCAATGAAAACCAAATTAATTTGTATTGGACTGGATAGTGATACATTTGAACCAGTGATTCGTGTTGGCAAAGAACTTGTGTTTTGAGTGGAGTTAAATTTGGCAAACTGGGAGAAACTTGTACATTTAACCCCATTTGTTACGTACTATTTACATTCTCAAGTGGAAATTACATTTATAAAATCTCTTGGTCAAAAAAACAAACTGGTGGTGCGAAAACTAATGGGTGAAAAATTAGTGATGTTAGAGAAGAAAGGAACACTTCATGCTCCTCGAAACACTGTGTACTTAACTTCAAGTGATTGGCTTTATTTCTTGGAAATATTACCGTGTATTGGACATGCTGTGAAAAACAGTAAAGTTTGTAGTGTTGTGCTACGTGAATATTTTGACTTGTGTACAGATACTATTCGTAATAATGTACAATCGCAGTGTCTTACATGCAGAGGACTTGCTGGAATCCATACCTGTGTAGATGAACAGAGTATTATTAATGGTATGAACATCAGTTTTCCAAGTGTCTCTCTTGATAAGAACAGTGATGTGAACATTGATGGTGAACGATTAAAATTGGAAATGAAAGTATTTTGCAAACAAAAACTCATAGATTCAATTATGGCTGATTTATTTGATAGTGTATCGACACAGCCATGGTGGGGGGAAACCGAAACTTAACCTTGGGAGGGAATCAATGAAGTGAACGACTCTTCATAAAGAAGAAGAAAATTGATTTTATTTTTTCATGTATACTAAACAACGTAATATCAAATGTAATAAAAATATAAATATAGTGGAAAGTGAAATGTATTATTTGTGTGTGTGTTTTGTGTTCGTTTCATACACCTCAATATGATAGGATTTTAAAGTTTTTTATAAGAAAAAATCCTAACATATTTTTTACCTCGTTATTATACAACTTTGTCTTAAGTACGATAGGACTTTTTTATTTTTTTAAAAAAAGGAACTAAAATAATTAATATTAAAATTTTAAAAATAAAAGTCCTATCATAATAATAATATTGAATTCACATACTTGATTTACGAAAGAATAACTGATTAAGTATTTGATTTCATTATTATTTTGTAGTTATGATTACATCATTGAATTATAAATCAGTCTTAGAATCTTTTTTTAAAAAAACACTATGAAATTCTTTAATTCAATGACTTAAAAATATGTTTTATGATATGTATACTTAATTACATAACTGATCAAAAAACATATTTATTTATTAGGAAACGGAGAAAATAAGAAATAAAACGTTTGTTTTCAAAGAGAAAAAATAACACAAAGTGTTTATCGCTGATGAAACTATTTACACAATTAAAACGACGGTAAGTATAGTACATTTTAAAAGAACGTTAGATTTTGCTTTCATTGTTCATGTGATGATGCCATATTCTGTTCACTGCCATATTCTGTTCACTGATGATGGCTATACACAGTTCAATTAATGATACTACTGCTGTTGATGATGGTGATGAAACGTAGACAGAAGTCAATCTATACATGAAGAAGATGTCCATACACACGATGACGATCTTTTATTCTCTGAAATGAAAAAAATTGAAAAACAAACTTAAAATTTATGTTATCTATAATCATGAACAAATAAAACAACAAATGATAATACATACAAACACATTATAATAAAGAAGAAGAAGAAGAAGCAGAAATCACTACCTGCAATAATATGAAAAGAAAGTAATCAAAAACAAACGAAAAAGAAGAATGAAAACATGATTACGTGTAAAAGTAAATACAACAAGCGACGATCATCTTTTTCTGGAGTTGATGAGAAAGTGTAATGAAATTGATTTAAGGACTTTCCTTTAGCTTTGAAGCATAGGAAAAGATATGAATAATGTCCACATAGGGACGATTTCACACTTTGAATTTGTTTATTATTAAATGTATAAGATGTGTAATTTCTACGTAGAAATTGAATATGTTGCGTTACATATGGAGGAAATCCAAATGTATCGAAGTAGTGGGCACGTCTGTCAGTATGAATATATACGGAAATCCAGTGTGTGCCAAGTTTGTCTGTATTTATGATGATAGCAGCAGGTAGTGGTACATGTGCTGGTAATTCATTGGCTCCCTATACGCCAACGAAATGATTGTGAAATAAAGAATTTGTTTGCAAAGCATGAAATAAATCTAGTGTAGAGGACATCATGTATAAAAATGCACACATGTACATATATGAAATGATATTTAAATGACGTACCTTTAAAAATCCATGATGATTATCCTCTGATGATCCACTTCTAAGAGAGATTGGAACTCTCCATACACAATGCAGGAGATAGGTGCTGGTAGAGGCTTCGTAAAATGAACTTCCAGACGAACACAGCCGTGACTTATAAGGTTCCAATGCTGCACAGCGCTGGCTTCTCCATCTTGAATAATGTCGAAAACAAAGATAGTGTATCCTTGAGGAAAGTCAAGGCGAGGAATATTGTTGCCATGTTTGGAAAAGTGAATGCCTGATCCACAGAATAAGGTATGATATGAGGAAACATAGAGGTTGTTTTCGAAATTTGGTTGTAATGGTTTTGAAGGTACAGGTTTTCAATCAATGTATAGAGAGAAAAGATTGATGTCAAAATGTTTGAAATGAAATGGATTTGAAGTTATTGTTCCTGTATAGGCTTGTAAACCTATACAGGATTTTGTGTAAACGCCACAATCACTCGAGTTCGTAATACTCCCATAAATAAATTATCAATTGTTTTTGATTGAAGATGCTTTGGAATGACGAATGACTTCATTTGCACTCTTGTGAAAGAATATTTAGTTGTTGTTGATTGTAGAAGCTTGTTATGTGCTAGTTTTATTGTAGAACTAACATTAATCTTTTTAATATGTAAAGCAGCGTCTAAAATATTCATTTTAGCCTCAACAGACGCATCACTAGCGATGAGACAAAAGTTAGGCTTCGCAGGAATTAACTTGAGACGTAATTCTACTCCTTGGATTAAAAATTTATCTTGATTAAAAATATCACAATGAAGATGTCCAAGCATGTCGAATTTTGAACTTTTTTTGTTAATTCACAACGTTGTTGAAATCCTCTATTACCACTAGATGTTGCATCCATATGTCCAGCAGTATCTTGAAACCAGAATGCACATTGAAGATGAGTATTTTTAGCAGAATCTTCATAATTTAACAGTTTTTCAATGTATGATCGATATCGATGATTATGAGATGGAAACGAAATCAGTTTGTTATTTAAATACACTTCCACTTCACTGAACATATAATTTTAAAAGTCATTAATAGGAGCCACAGCCTTATCAGTTTCAACAAATGCTGACCATCAGGCTTAACTATTTGAGCTTCGATGTAAATCAGAGTATGTGGTAGATATATGTATTCATCACTTGTTCCTGGGATGACAAACTCTATCTTAGCATTATCAGCTACTGAACTGATTGGTTTGTATGCAACAACATGATTATCCAATATACTGGTTTGCGTTGGTTTTGTAGAAAAAATATCTAGTTCACTTTTTACACACTCGCAGGATTGATGATGTAAGAAATCCATGATGGTGATGATTTAATCAAAGATATCGTGTGATAACTTCCTCTTCTTATAAGACTGATTTTCCTTTGTTTTCTGTGTACGTTTCCTCTAGCCCTTCTTCTTCTTGCGCTTGATGATGTGTAATGATGAAGGGTTAAAGATGGAATGATGTGTAATTCTTCTTTCCCTTCGTTGATATCCAGATCTTAGCATAGATTTCAGTTTATTTTTTTGCTTTATCTTGCAAGACGGATCTCGCTTCACCTATTCGTTGATGAAAGGATTCGTTAATAGGTTGATTATCGATGATGACATCAGTAATAACGTTTGCTACAGATTTTAATAATTCCTTTCCTACTGTTTTAGTTCCTTGTTTTACTAGTGGCATGACAGAAAGAAATAATCCTCCAAGGAAACTTCCAATACCATGTCCAACTTGATAAGGGGAACCAACATAAAAGTTTCCAGTTCCAGAAAGAGCTTGATTTTGATAATATTGTAAATATGGATTATTCATATTTGTCGATGTTGACGCACTGGTCTAAAATGTAGTTTAACGCTTACAGTTCCGAAAGTGAATGCCAGTGGAGAGCCTGTACTATCTCTTACATCTATTTTGATGTGTTCAAAATGCATCTTCTCTATAGGCACATAATGTGTCGGATTAAAAATTTCTATAACACTACTTCCAAATGTATGATTCACAGGATTCATATTTATGATACGTAATAATGGTGCTACTGTATCTCCAACAAATACAGATTGAATTATATCACAATACACATACATTGTAGATGGAAGTCCTAAACGTAAATTTGGAATGCTTTGGCCTTGTTGCATATCCTTTAAATCAACGCTTGGTTCAAACTCCAACATCGCACTAACACTTGGTGATAATGCAACGTCTACAACTATGTCTTTATGAAGAAGTCGTATAAAACACGCATTACTGTCACGAGTATAAGAAATATGTAAATTTGTGAATCTGTTGTATGTGTTTATTATCTTTATCAATTCTGATATGTCAGTGTAATAACGTACAGGAATAGTTATAAATTTCCATTCATCACTTTTTGCAGGTTTGTAAAAAATTTTATTATTTTCATCATTAATATTTAATATTGAATGAGGATAATGAATTTCAACAATAGCCACTTCGCACTTTTCATGGAATTCCATTCTTTGATGAAGTTTCGTAGTGTATGATGTTAAGGTGTTGTCAGGAAAATATTCCATAGAACTATTACTGGGAAGCGTAACGTAAAAATCTCCATCAGGTTCCATTGTACTTCTCGATCTTCTTTACGGATGATGCAGGTATCCAGGAATCGAAAGAAGAGGGATAAAATTTACAATGAACAAGATATTCTTTTCTGCTGCCTTTTCTTCTTGTACGTATGATTTTATCTTTGTGAAATGTCTTTGATAACGTCACAGGTTGTAATTCCTCTCTGTAAAACAATCCATCCAGTGGCTCCTTGTTTAAATCTTCAATTTCATAAACAGGTGGATCTCTTGGTATTGTCTTCTTCACTTTAAATATTTCCCAAGTCCAATATTGCATATATCCTTTATCAAATGTACGTTTAGTTTTATTAATTCCTACTGCATCACCAATCTTAAGATGTTTTGGGAAAATTTGATTCTTCTTCTTCTTTATTTTATTATCATATTGATTATGCCATACTTGTAATAGGTTATTTTGAGAGATATTTGCAGGTGACATCCTTATGCTTGAATGGTAACCTTCATTGTATGATTTCACAAGAAGAGGTAATACATTTAAATAATTATACGTTTGATATTTTGTAAAATACTTCCACATTTTTTCTTTTAGAGTCCTGTTAAAACGTTCTACAATATTAGCTTTTATATCAGGATTTTTAGTTGTAATGTTTTATTTTATTGTCCACTAAGTACTTCTGTATTGTTTTATTAGTAAACTCACTTCCTTTATCTGTTCGGAATGTAATTGGTTTTCTGTCTTTGAACACAAGTTTCAATGCTTTTAAGACATCATTTGCACTTTTAGATTTTAATGGCACAGCCCATGCATATCGACTGAACACATCTATCACTGTAAGAATATAACGATATTCATCATTAAATTTATAGAGATTGAAAATCATTAATATCACTTTCCCACTCATCATCAATCTTATTCACTACATAGAAATCCCTTTTAAAACGACGACGTACAGGTTTGTGTAACGTATATGTTGTTTGTTGCAGTAACCATCTTCTTATACAATGTATAGGAATTTTCTTCTTTGTAGCTATCCACAATTTTTTAACAGTTGAAAACAAGGCAGGATGTGAAGAGTTGTAGCAAATCTTGCTTAACTGTTTGTTTACGGTTTCCACCTTGACCATACTGGACGTTTAGAGGCACGTTTCCTTTTCCTTATAGGAGACACTACTCTTTCCTTTTCTTCTTTTTCTTCTTCGTCGTCTTCTTGAAACGATTTCAGAGGTATTTTTTCCCTTGACGATGATGCTGTTGGTGATGCTTTAGTTCGTCGTAAAATATATGACAAACGTTTTGGATTTCCAATAAGTTCTTGACGTGTGTTATTAGAAGATAAGTAATTAAAAATTTTCTCCCATCCTGCAGGATTTGTGTGTTTCCGGGGTTGCGACACATCAGAAATTAAATCTACAATGTGAGATCCTTCTAGTTTATCACCTCTGATGTAAACAGTTCCTTTATTATCCCACGTGATATTATCATCATGTTTCATTCGATGTAGTAGTAATTCAGCTCTTTTACGAAACATTTTGGGTATAGATAATAATATTTCTTCTACTTCAGGCTTCTCTGATTTAGTTGACGTAATTGAAAGTGTCACAGGTCCTTCTTGTTTTCGTGTTAAATGTAAATATTTTTGAAGAATATTGTTATACTGATTCGACTTTTCTTCATCACTAAGCGAAGATAACTGTAAAATCTCTTGCATTTCTTGATCCAAATTAGATTCACGTTTCTCCAGGTCTGATGATGATGATGATGATGATGATGGTGTTTGTATACGATTCAGAACTTCAGGTGGAACTAAAATCATCTTCTTTGCGTGTTCCATTGTACTAACGGAATAGTAAACTTGATAATGCACCAGTTAAAATAGGAGCTAATAATGCCTGTAGGAATCCACCCTGCTGCGGCACTAATAAATGCTTCTTCTTCTTTAGGATGGAGTTTCCTTTTTTCACAAGATATCGAAGCGTCCTCTTGTATCGCTTTAATCTTGCTTTCTGTGTCTTTGTAAGAGGTACATTCCCTTTTAATACATTATAACAACATTCGCAAATACTTCGAATCACTGAAGAGTCTGCATTGGCCAGTATAGCTTTACGTAATTTAGGATTGGTTTGCTCAGCGTACGAAGAGGATCTCCTTGTTTTACTCTTGGAGACATATTGTCAGAATGAAGAAACACAGTTAAAAACAAACATTATAAACACATCTTCTATTTCGTTGGAACATAAACGTAATGATAAATATCATCAGGAAAGATATTTGTTTGAAAACGAAGTTCATCTGGTGTATCCTGTTTTAAATGAATAAACAAATATTCATATGCTAACTTTGTTTCGTCGTTGAAACTCTCTTGAAGAAATTTTGGATTCTCAGGAGTTAGTTGATAACTTAAATGTTTAATTTGTGATTTATCTCTTGAATTTTTAAATAATACGAGATAAGAACAATTCAAGCTCATATCTTTGCTTCCTTTCCCTGATGAAATATGTTTTGTGTAATAAATAGTACACTAAGATTTCTATGATGAGAAAACTTTGTAAAGAAATCAACTATATTGCGGTTCACTTCACACATTTGATCATCAATAATAATAAGATGTGGTCCAGTTTCAGGTTCAAAGTCTTTTGTTCGAGGTAATCCTTCAATAAATTGTACTTTTGTCGAAATTTCTCTGTATGCATTTTGCCATTCTGCATAGTACCAATAAATATGACGAAACGATGTATTAACCATACGTGATAAATTGGACAGGAATCGTATTACAAAAGAAGTTTTTTCACATCTCCTTGGTCCGGCAACAATACATGAAACGGGATGTTTCCACGTCGTGTCCATGTTAAAGAGTATGATCATTCTTTCTTCATACGTATATTTATAAAGGGCCTTATTACATTTCTCTTCTTCTTTTGTTGGAAGTAGTGTAGTCGTATGAAAGAATATCATATGAATTTGGTAAACTACGTCGTTTAATATAATTTATCTTGTAAATTTTCGTTTCCGGCATGCTGACGATAGTATGGTCTTTCCTGCGGCAAATTTTTTTCTCATTCGTAATTTTGACTTCCGTGGGACGAGATTCTTCTTCTTCTTCCGCATCCTCTTCACTATCTTCTATCATTTTCTTCATTACATCAAAATTTAGGTGTTTTGAAGATGCATAGTTTAATGAAAAGCCCCGTATCTTGCATACTTGAAACTCCTTCTTCGTACTGGGATCAAAATTACGTAATCCATAGTTCTTGGGTCCAGCCGAGACGTATTCTGAAATATAGGCCTCTTTACCATACTCGAGTACATCATTTGTGAAATCGCCTAAAAAGTCACCAGTTGGAATTGTAGTTTCACCAGGTTTTTGCATATAAATGACTGAATCTTTATCAAAATCAATACTGTTTCTTGCAGTTGATCTAAATACTTATAAAATTCTAATCTTGCTTGTGCTGTTGTGTACGCGGCTATGACGACGTTTACTGTTGGTAGTGAAACAGGAACTTCATCTCTGTATTGCCAATATACATATACCATATCATCATTTACTGGAAATATTTGATGAACGTCTATATCATGAGATGTTAATTTCTCATAAAATTCCTTTAGATCATTAACAACGCTTACATGACCCATGTTCTCACGTTGTCCAAATTTTCCCCAAAATGAATTTAACATTAATTTAGCTAAACTTCTAAGTGTTGGATTATTTTGAATTTTATTTTCATCGAGACGTATTCCTTCCTTTTCATAAAATCGCTGAATCTACTTCTGCTTTAGCACATCTGTTTCACACCATGCTGGCCATCCACTAGCTTCCGTTTTTGCTTTCAGGAAGGTGTTTATGTACTCTGCAAATAAGCCGCCACTTTTTGTTTCTTCATAATATTGAACAACATCATATGCCCAAATTTCATGAATATCTATTATTTTGTATCCTTTTTCTAATGCTTTTCTTACTTCATCTGCTACCCATGTACCATGTAGAACTCGGTCTTCATCGTTGTGATTGCAAGATGACTGGTTTAATTCATCACAACATGTACGACAAAGTGGAAACATCAATCTATCATTCGACTTGTAAGGAAGATCTGGGTGTACGAGATTTTTTGGAGGTAGAATACTTAGTTTAACTAATCCTTCAACTTCTTCAATGGTGGGAATATTTCAATCTCCAGGCAGATAGATAGTAGGATGGCCAATTGGAAACTTCTTAGTCTTAGACATAAATGGATAAAGCAAAATAACATCTTTGTATTGTATGGTTTCTCCTTCAGATTCTTGTGCTTTACGATACAAACGTATGGCATTCACACGTCCTCCATAAAAAGCGTCACCAAATTACATGCACTGGCGATTGTTATGCATTCAAGTAAGGGATTTACATTTATTTCAGATTCAAATGTATTCATAAAGGAAATACATGATTGACGTAATACTTCAACATCCTGTACACAATATTTGATTACTTCTTGTTTCATTTTAAAGGTATCGTTTTGATGTTCAGTATACCATTTGAGAAACTTGAGTCTTTCGTCTACTTTCATGGTATCTGCTACATAATATCTAATGTCTGGAAGTGTACCTTCATATGTTTGATTCTCACGTCGATTGAAAAAGTATGGGAAATATCCTTTGCTTGATTGAAGACCAAATGCAACACTTAATTTACTTAAGGGCATTGGAAGAAAGCTTAGTGAATCAATGAATGTTACGTTCCCTATTTTAAGAGATAGAATTTTCGCTCCTTTCATGATTACTTCTGGAGTCCAATTCATCTTCTCAACCATGGTCTTAATGATGAAATGTGCATCATAGCCTTTAGAATTATGGGCTACACATGTTATTGATTTAATGTTTATACGACGTTGCTGAAAATGTTTTAGAAAGTCTTCTGTTACATTTTTTCCGTCAAATATATTTTCTCGTTTTCTACAAACGATACAATTATTTTTGATGTCGTTGTCTTCATAACATCTGTAACATGTATGCTGACTAACCAAGACATTAGGTATATGCTTTTATATGTTTGCGTTCTCCTCTTCTATTTTCGTATCTTGTGTGCATTCAATATCATAAAACACAATCATAGCTTTCTTCTCCATGATAATTTTTTCATTGACTTTTTTTATTTTCTTCTTTAATTCACTTTCATGTAACATTCATGATTGGGTGGTACTATAGCATAGCAAATATTGCAATAAGTTTCTCCACATACGTGAGAACGTTTTTCTATCACTACATAAATTTTCAAACACTGGTCGCAGCATTTCTCAGTTGAACATAAAGGCTTTCCATTTTGATACGGCCTGACTTGTGATAGTCATAGCATGACTGGCCATAAAATTCTCGATTACAATCATTGCAAGTAATATGGGTTTCTTTAAAGTCACATGGTGGCTTCTGATGACAACGATAACATACAGCTGTACAATGTTTCAAATGTTCATGCTTTTTTTCATATTTCTTATGACAGCTTTTACAATAAAACTTACAGCTAAAACATGCTGCCAAGCTTTCAATGACGTTGTAGTGGTTATTTATGAAGAGCAAATTTAAAGCAGTTCTCTCGTTATCACTTGGTGGTGCTTCAAACATAACATCACTTCCTGAAAATCCCCTATACACTGTGTTTTATAATCCTTTAAATATTCCTGAAATTTACGAATTTCAGGAATTCCACCACCATGACTAAGATCTACATCGGCAGCTTCACGCAGTTCTTCTGCTTTTTTCTATGATATATTTACTTTGATGTTTTACATATCTAATGTATTCAGTTTGATTTCTTCCTTTGTATTCTTTTTGTCCTATGGCAACTACGATTGCATGTGCTAAACATCTTGTGCCTTTATTCTTAATTGTAATAATACCACGTTTTGCCTTTACATATTCTTCAGTATTCATAACATATTGTTTCAAAGGACCTTGTCCTCTAGGCATGTGTACATGATGAAAATTCAAGATGCAATCTTCATTTATAAGAAAAGCCGCATTACTTTGCAGTACTTTCTCATAACTTGTCCATAGAACTTCTGCTGAGAGATTTATTCATTTGTAATTGTTATTCCTACGTAATGATGCTGGTCCACATCACGTAGCAAATAATCTATCAAAGCACGTAGACTTGTTTCATTTGCAGGAAAAGGATTTTCACCTGCATGCACAGGGGTAGACGGAATCCTAGCATTGTACCAGCCATATTGTATCTTCTATATTGTCTTCTGCGTTCTTCTATTATATGAAATCTATTGTTTTCATCATTACGGCTTTTATTTCCAAATCCTACTTGTACATTTGAGTTTCGTTCTGCTGCAAATACGGATAGCAAATCGTCCATTCTTTTTTCTATTTCGTGTAATTCAATTTCTATTTCTGCATGTTCTGTATTAGCCTCAGCTAATATTTCCATAATTGATGGATATATTACTTCTTGCTGATCATCTTCTTCTTTTTCAATATTGGGAAATAAATTGGTAATCATCTCATCTTCTTCTGTCTTCTTCTCTTCCTCATTGTAAGTTTCACCTATTATTTGGGAGAACGTTAAATTTAGCAATTCTTCTTCTTCTTTTGTTCTTTCTTTGACGTCTTCTTCTTTTTTGTTCCTTCTTTTAACCATTTTTTAATTTGGGCAATACGGACGGATGTTTCCTCTTTTTCTTCTTCTGTTATCATTCTATTACCGGCACGTTCCAATATTTCTAATAGTTGTTCTTCTTTTTCTTCTGCCATTTGAATTTCAATAGCTGCATCTCTTTCCTCTTCTTTTTCTTCGGTATTGATGATCATCTTTTCTTCTTTTTATTTTTCTTCTTCTTCTTCTTCTTCTATGAGTTCTTCCTCCTTTTGTGTACCTTTCTTCATTTCATCATCTTCTTTCTTCTTCCCCTGATGATCTACTTCTTCTTCTATTCCGATTACCGCATCTATTTCTTTTAAAAGAACTTGCGTCTCTTTATTTATTGCGATTTCCTCCTCTTCTTCTTCTATGTCATTAACAAATGCAGTAATCTTTTTTAATAACTCTTGCGTACACTTGTTTTCCATTTTACCCCCCAGATATATATACGTAATGCAAAAAAAATCCAATATGTATATATAAGTAATGAATAGAGAATATAAGTATTATTTAAAATGGAATATAAATAAAAGTGTTTAAGAGAATATACGAATAAATAAATAATAATATAAGTATTTAACGAAGGAATAATAATAATATCGGTAAGGATAAGGAAAGTCTGATACACTAATCTTTATTTATATTCAACGTAAATTAAGAAAGAAATGAACTGGTTACTTATAATCATATTCCAAATAAATATAAACAGTATATATACACATAAATTTAAATTCGTTATACGGAAAAAGCAGAAGTTTCAAGGGAAAAATAGCATACCTTTTAAGTAGTTAAAATGAATTGTAGCTTTTTTTCGTATTCTCTAGGAGTGAAACAAATTTATGTTCACAGTTTGCTTCAAGTGTATTATCTAATGTATAAACTATCTGTAATTGAATTTTATACGTATCTCCCTGGAGACCCCCCCCCCAACTTTAACCCCCTTAGATGATGTGTTATTGAGTTCAAAGTATCATCATTGAACACAGCGACCCCGAAAACTATGTATTTGACACTAGTATCGTTCATCTTAAATTATTTTTACGTGTCTCGATATCAACCCTGAAGACCCCCAAACATCTCATCTCATCGTCCCCTTAGATGTTGTGTTATTGAGTTCAGAGTATCATCATTGAACACAGCGATCCCGAAAACTATGTATTTGACACTAGTATCGTTCATTTTACATTATTTTTACGTGTCTCGATATCTACCCTGAAGACCCCAAATATCAACCCCCTTAGATATTGTGTTATTGAGTTCAAAGTATCATCATTGAACACAGCGACCCCGAAAACTATGTATTTGACACTAGTATCGTTCATTTTACATTATTTTTACGTGTCTCGATATCAACCCTGAAGACCCCAAACATCAACCCCCTTAGATGTTGTGTTATTAGGTTCAGAGTATCATCATTGAACACAGCGACCTCGAAAACTATGTATTTGACACTAGTATCGTTCATCTTAAATTATTTTTACGTGTCTCGATATCAACCCTGAAGACCTCCCAAACATCAACCCCCCTTAGATGATGTGTTATTGAGTTCAGAGTATTATTATTATTCCTAATCGTCATAAGAGTGGGACGTAAAATTCAGATTTCATTTCATTGTTTCTCTCGTTAGATCTCAGCTCGGGGGGATTTGGGGGTGACGGTGGTTGACTGGTAGAGCGTTCACCTCTGGTGTATGGGGTCACAGGTTCAATATCCTGTCCCCATCAAGTGAACTTTGTGGTGGACAAACACCGTATACATGAAAGGTCGTAGGTTCAAAATCCTGTTCCAATCAGAATGAACTTGTGGTGGACAAACACCGTGTACGTGAATTTAATCCAACTCTTTCCTTTCCAACATCTCATTCATTTCTCATCACCACCGTCCCGGCGGGAGCTCATATGATTCGGATTCCACGTTAATCAGTAGGTCCACGTCTCATATAGCCTCGCTGCTGAAAGGGACGCTAAACTAAATTCAACTCAACTCAACAACTCATCATCACCGTCTGCATTAGCATAGCCGACATAACTGTAAGACGTAAAACTTAAAGATTTCCCATTAGCCTATTCATCATAAGAGTGGGACGTAAAACTCAGATTTCATTTCATTGTTTCTCTCGTTAGATCTTAGCTCGGGGGGTTTGGGGGTTGACGGTGATTCGCTGGTAGAGCGTTCACCTCTGGTGTATGGGGTCCAAGGTTCAATATCATGTCCCCATCAAGTGAACTTTGTGGTGCACAAACACCGTATACATGAAAGATCGTAGGTTCAAAATCCTATTCCAATCAGAATGAACCTTGTGGTGGACAAACTCCATGTACGTGAATTTAATCCAACTACCTCCTTTCCAACATTTCATTCATTTCTCATCACCATCGTCCACCGGGAGCTCATGTGGTTCGGATTCCACGTTAATCAGGTAGGTCCACGTCTCATATAGCCTCGCTGCTGAAAGGGACGCTAAACTAAAATCAACTCAACTTAACAATTCATCACCACCGTCTCCATTAGCATAGACGACATAACTGTGGGACGTAAAACTTAAAGATTTCCAACCGGGGAACTTAAAACTCAAAGATTTCCCATTAACCTTGTTGGCATAATCGTAGGACGTAAAACTCAAAGATTTCATTTCAATGTTCAAAGATTTCATTTACAGACAGAAAGACAGACAGACCTTGTTGGCTTTATTATTGGACGTAAAACTTCATTGTTCAAAGATTTCATTTGCAGACAGAAAGACCGACAGATATTCATTATATTATCAAAATTAAAGCACTAAGTCTTGCGTCAGCTGATATATATAATTGCAATGCGAACCAGAAAACATTAAAGAATTCCATCTTATCATTTTCTTAGAAATCAACGTACAGCGAACAGAAGTATCATACAAGCTCACTTATATGTTTGTGTTTTTAACTAGGCCAGTCTCTTATCTAGTTGCAATACGAATCATCAAAACATTTGACAATGGCATCTTATCTGTTGCTCTTGAAACTAAACCATTTTAAGATGGAGTTCAATGTGCTAACAAACAGAGAAAGAAAGAGACTAGGAAAACAGACATTCACATATGTTTCTGTGTTTTTTTAATGTTAGAACATGAACGGAACTATGAATAAATACACGTGTTCTTTCAACTGCCTTTATAACTAAATGAAGAAAGAACATATATATATTTTACTTACCTATTTTAATAAGAACGACCGGTATCACAAAACAAACACTACACTTTTATACTGAAAACACAATCAATTGGTAGACTTTAATCGTAATAACTGAAAGCACAAAACAGACACAAAATGTTGCTGGCTAATTAAGTAGTTATCGAGAAATAAGGTATGAAATGCAACCCTCGTCCACCCTGTTCTTGGCCGACTTTGACCACAGAATATGCCAGTACTTATTTCTTAGGGAATGGGCTAGTAGCTCACAAAATTTAGTGAACATCCGGCTAGTATTTAATTTAAAAATAAACTCTAGTAAAAACCGTAAAGAGGATTTTATGTAAAATGTTCTCAATTAATATGGATACCGGAATTTGTATCGTATTTCTTTCAGTCCTCGTATTAATACAGAGATTACTGTCGAGATGGAATACACTCTTGCGGTACATAACGAATTACATAAAATCCCTTCTAGCTCTCCAATCTATAACACTCAATTTATAACCGGAAGTGATTGATATATGCCACTTCTGCTTTTAGTATAAAGGTTAGAGTCGAGATAGAACATATTCTTGGGACACTAAATGATTATAGAAAACCGCTTCTCCTTATCTGTTATCTTTTCTAATCTATTGCGATCAACACTAAAACCGGAAGTAGTTGGATTTTGCTACTTCCGGTTTGGAGTTTAAGAGAGATAATAGCTTACCTGTTCCCACAACGTTAAATTGATTCCATAAAACTGCTTCTTCCTATATCTTATAGTTTACGCTCTATAGCGATCAACGTTGAAACAGGAAATGGCTCAATTCTGTTACTTTCAGAATTTACTAGCTTGTTAAACGTGAAGAATGTTATCCTTGAAAGTTTGATTGCCAGAAACATATTCTCGTTATCTGTTATCGTTTTTGCTCTATAGTAATGAGTGTTAAAATCTGAAATGGCTCATTTCTACCATTTCCAGTTCTACTAGATTGTTAAGAATAAGAATAGAGATCCCCTCGAAACCGAGAGATTGCCCAAAACCGCTTTTCGCCATCCATTATCGTTTTTGTTTTCTATTGATCAACGTCAAAACCTGAAAAAAAAATCATTTCTACCATTTTGTTGGTCGAATCAGCTCCATTAATGAACTCTCTCGAGAAAATCACATTATCTACTTATCGAAAATAATAATAATAATAATAATAATAATAATAATAATAATAATAATAATAATAGAAAATTCGCATCCTTTCAAATGCTATCTTTCGAAGTAATGGAAGTATATATGTATGTACATACGTTCTAACATGACGATATTACAAGTTCCACTACGTGATCCTAGTAATAATAAAATCTTAAAGAGGACCATGTTATATTTTGTGTAGTGGTTTGGGAACCAGAAGCTCTAGTATATTTATTTCACTTCCGATTTGAGTAAAGGGATCACTGCCGAGATGGAATATACTCTTGGAGCACTTAATGAATTACCAAGAAAGCCTACTCGCTATCCATTCTATAACGCACAATGTTAAAACCGGAAGCGATTGATTTCTACCACTTCAAGTTTTAGTAGAAAGATCAGAGTCGAGATAGAACATATTCTTGGGACACTTAATTGATTACAGAAAACAGCTTATCGCTAATTAGTTGCTAATCTATAGCAATCAACACTAAAAGCGGAAGTAGTTCGGTTGTTCTACTTCCGGTTCGATTAGAAGTTTAATAGAGATGATACCTGTTCCTACAACGCTAAATTAGTTCCCAAAAACAGTTTCTATAACTTATAGTTTGTGCACTATATAGATTAAATTGAAACCGGAAGTTATAGGTAATTTCTGCCACATCTTTTTCACTAAGGTGTTATTATGAAGAAGAAGGTTATTCTTGAAACTATTTATCGATTGCCGAAAACTACCTCTTACTATCTATTACCTTTTTCTCTCTATAGTGATCAACGTTAAAACCGGAAATGGTTCATTTGTACCAGTTCATGTTTTAGTAGAGTGCTAAGGGTGAAGATGTAGATTAATCTTGAAACGCTTTTTCGATTGTCCATTCTTGATGGCTCATTCGTACCTCTTCCGGTTTTATTAGACTATTAAGAATGAAGATGAGAGTTGGCTATGAAACGTGTAATCGATTTCCAAGAACCGCTTTTCCCTATCTATTACCGTTTTTGTTCTATAATGATCAACATTAAAACCCGAAATGACATATTTATACCACTTCCGGTTGGTGAATCTTCTCTATTAAACAACTCCCTCGAGATAATCATTCTATCTTTCTATTGCAAAAACAATTTAAAAATTCGCATCCATCCAAATGGCATCGTACGGAATAACGGACGGACGTGTTTACAAACATTACGATGTTACAAGTTTCACTACGTAATCCTAATAGTAAAAACAGTAAAGATTTACGTAATATTTTCTCAATTGATTTGGAAATCAGAAGTTGTAGTATATTTTTTTCACTTCCTAGTTGAGTAGAGTGATTACTGTCGAAATGGAATACACTCTTGGGCACTTAATAAATTTTCCATTGTATTTCCTTTTTTCTATATATTCTATAACACTGAATGCTTAAACTGGAAGTGATTGATTTCTGTCACTTCCGGTGTGAGTAGAAAGATTAAAGTCGAATTAGAAAATTCTTGGAACACTTAATTGATTACTGAAAACCGATTCTTGCTATTTATTACGCTATTTATTATTCTAATCTATTGTGATCAACACTAAAACCGGAAGTACTTGGGTTTTGCCACTCCCGGTTTATTTAGAAGTTTAAGAGAGGAAACGATACTTATTCCCACAACGCTAAACTGATTTCCCAAAACAGCTTCTTTCTACCTCCCTATGTAGATCAATTTGAAGTCGGAAATTATAGTTAATTTCTACTGTTTCCGGTTTTACTAGGATGTTAATGATGAAGATGAAAGTTATCCTTGACACGCTTTATCGATTGCCGAAAATAGCTTCTTGCTATTTTTTACCGTTTTTGCTCTTTAGTGATCAACAATAAAACCGGAAATTACTCATTTATACCACTTCCGGTTTTGCTATAGTCTTAAGAATGAATTTGGGTGTTGTCCTTAAAACGTTTAATCGACTGCCGAAAACTGTTTGTCGCTACCTATTACAGAATGTGCTCTACAGTGATCAACGTGGAAACCGGAAATGGCTCATTTGCACCACTTTCTGTTGACTAAATAATCTCCGTTAACGAACTTCTTCGAGATAATTACTCTATTTATCTATTTCAAAAAACAGAATTAAAAAAATCGCATTCGTTCAAAAGTTATCGTGCGGAATGTTACGGTAAATTCCACTAAGTGATCGTAATAAATAATTCATACCCCCGACCCCACCACACACACACACACTAACTTATGTACACACGAAAGTATATCTGGTAGTTCCCATATGCCTATGCCGGTAGCTGGAAACAGAGAGAGAGAGAGAGAATCTTATTGCATCTTTACACAGAACGCGCAATTACTCAGAACATCAATTAAAAAAGAAAAAAAGAATAGTTGTTAATGAAACTTTCAAAGATTGGTACTACTGCTGCAACATACACATGCAATTCTTCCATAATGATTGATTCGTAAGATGATGTATATGGGTTTCTTAATGACAGTGTAATAAAATGCCTTCAAATTGACCACAAAATAAAAATTTAAATTTCTCTCTCAAATTTCATAAAATCGAAGTCGATGGTCATTATGGTAACACTCTACAATAACAATATATGCAAACAAATATTAATATACTTCAAGCTTTCCACTGGATGCCAGAAAGCTTCGGATCATATTTGATGTCCTAAGCATAGGCAGATGTAAATATATATATATATATATATATATATATATATATACTGTTTATATTTATAAGTAACGAGTTGCATTTCTTTTTTTTTGAATACAAATAAAAGATACGTGTAATCCTATCCTAATCATTACTTATATACATACATACATACACACATAAATATACGAATAAATAAAAAGGGTTATATATATATATATATATATATATATATATATATATATATATATATATATATATATATATATAACCCTTTTGATTTATTCGTATATTACTTAAAGCGATTTTGTTTATATTCTATTTGAAATAGGACTTATATATCCACTATTTACATATACATATTGGAAAATTTTTGTTTTGCATTACGTATATACATTCGGGGAGAAAAATGGAAAACAAGTGTACGCAAGAGTTATTAAAAAGATTACTGCATTTATTAACGACATAGAAGAAGAAGAGGAGGAGAATGTAGTAAATAAAGAGACGCAAATTCTTCTAAAAGAAATAGGTGCCATAATCGGAATACAAGAAGAAGATGATCATCATGAAAGGAAGGAAGAAGAAGATGAAATGAAGAAAGGTACACAAAAAGAAGAAGAAGAAGAAGTCATAGAAAAAGAAGAAGAGATTATCATCAATACCGAAGAAGAAAGAGATGCAGCTAGTGAAATTCAAATTGCAGAAGAAAAAGAAGAAGATTATAAAGAAGAAGAAGAAGAACTATTACAAATATTCGCAAGTGTAGGTAATAGAATGATAACAGAACGAGAAGAAGAGGAAGCACCCGACCGTATTGCCCAACTTAAAAAAATTGTTACAAGAAGGAGCAAAAAAGAAGAAAAGACATCGAAGAAAGGACAAAAGAAGAAGAAGAAGAAGAATTGCTAAATCTTACGTTCTCCCTAATAGTAGAAGAGACTCACAATGAGGAAGCGAAGAAAACAGAAGAAGATGAGTTCTGCGAAACTGAGCTAGAAAAATTGATTACAAATTAATTTCCTAATACTGAAAAAGAAGAAGAAACGCAACAAGAAGTATTATATCTATTAATAATGGAAATATTAGCAGAGGGTAATATAGAACATACAGAAAAAGAAATCAATTTAGAGTAAATAGGAAAAAGAATGCACGAGTTGCTATCCGTATTTGAAGCAGAACGAAACTCAAATGTGCAAGTAGGATTTGAAAATAACAGACATAATGATGGAAACAATGGATTTCATATAACAGAAGAACGCAGAAGACAATACAGAAGATACAATATGGAGGGTACAATGTTAAAATTCCGCCTAGCCCCCGTGCGTGCCGGTGAAAATCCTTTTACTGCAATTGAAACAAGTCTACGGGTTTTAATAGATTATTTGCTACGTAATGTGCACCACCATGATTACGTAGGAATACCTATCACAAATGAAACTGAAGGACATCGCCCTTTTTGGTTATCGTTCAGAGAAGCAAGAAATCTCTCAGCAGAAGTTCTATGGACAAGTTATGAGAAAGTACTGCAAAGTAATACGGCTTTTCTTATAAATGAAGATTGTATCGTGAATTTTCATCATGTACGTATGCTAAGAGTACAAGGTCGTTTGAAACAACATGTTATGAATACTGAGGAATATGTAAAGGCAAAATGTGTTATTATCACAATTAAGAACACAGGTACAAGATGTTTAGCGCATGCAATCGTCGTTGCCATAGGACTGAAAAAATACAAGGTAAGAAATTAAACTGATTATAATGGATATGTGAAAAATCAAAGTAAATATATCATAGAAAAAGAAGCATAAAGTCTGTGTGAAGCTGCCGGAATAGATCTTATTCATGGCGGTGTAATTCCTGAAATTTGTAAATTTCAGGGATATTTAAAGGATTATAAAATTACAGTTTATAGGGGATTTTCAGCAAGTGATGTTATGTTTGAAACTTCACCAAGTGATAATGAGAGAATTGCTTTAAACTTACGGTTCATAAATAACCACTTCAACGTCGTTGAAAGCTTGGCAGCATGTTTTAGCTGTAGTTAATATTGCGAAAGCTGTCATGAGAAATATGAAAGCAAACATGAACATTTGAAGCAATGTTCAGCTGTATGTTATCGTTGTCATCAGAAGCCACCACGTGACTTTAAAGAAACCCATATTACTTGCAATGATTGTAATCGAGAAAATTATGGCCAGCCATGCTATGACTATCACAAGTCAGCGCCGTATCAAAATGGAAAGCCTTATGTTCCATTGTGAAATGTTGTGCCCATTGTTCTAAAATTTATGTAGTAAAAGGAAAAGGTTCTCACGTATGTGGAGAAACTTGTTCCAAGATTTGCTATGCTATAGTACCACCTAATCATGAATGTTACATGAAAGTGAATGAAAGAAGAAAATCGAAAAAAGCCAATGAAAAAATTATCATGGAGAAGAAACCTATTATTGTATTTTATGAAATTGAATGTACACAAGACACGAAAATAGAAGAGGAGGGAGCAGAGATACACGAACATATACCTAATGTCTTGGTTAGTCAACATACATGTTACCGTTGAAGACAACGACATCAAAATTAATTGTATCGTTTGTGGAAAACGAGAAAATGTATTTGACGGAGAAAATGTAATAGATTTTTTAAACAACTTCAACAGCGACGTCCTAACATGTGTGGTCCATAATTCTAAGGGCTGTGGTGCACATTTCATCATTAAGACCATGGTTGAGAAGATGAATTGGACTTCAGAAGTAATCATGAACGGAGCGAAAATTCTATCTCTTAAAATAGGGAACGTAACATTCATTGATTCACTAAGCTTTCTTTCTATGTCCTTAAGTAAACTAAGTGGTGCATTTGGTCTTCAATCGTATGATAGATATTTCCCACACTTTTTCAATCGACGTGAGAACCAAACATATGAAAGTACACTTCCAGACATTAGATATTATGGAGCAGATACCATAAAAGTAGACGAAAGACGCAAGTTTCTCCAATAATATATGAATATCGAAACGATACCTTTAAAATGAAACAAGAAGTAATCAAATATTGTGTACAGGATATTGAAGTATTACGCCAAGCATGTATTTCCTTTATGAATACATTTGAATCCGAAACAAATGTAAATCCCTTACTTGAATGCATAACAATTGCCAGTGCATGTAATTTGGTGTATCGTAGAAATTTCTTAAAGGAAAATACGATTGGTATCATACCAAAGAACGGGTATCTATGGAGAGGTGTCCAATCAGTTGAAGCAGTACAATGGATAGCTTGGGAAGAAATAGCAAGAAACATACAAATTACAAATGCTGTTCGTACTAAGGAAAAACGAATTGCATCAATGAAAGTAGATGGTGTATGGACAGATCCCAACACAGGAAGATTACACGTGTGGGAATATGAGGACAATTTTCCACATGGCTGTATTTTCTGCTACCATAACGACAGAGATAAACCCATCTATAACAATGCTACAGATACCATGGAGTTTCGATATGAAGCAACAAAGAAGAATATTCAAAAATTAAAAGATTTTGGCTGTGAAGTGCATGAAATATGGGGCTGTGAATTTAAAAAACAATTGGCAGGAAATGAGGAAATGAAGAGGTATGATAGTAATCATCCGTATACAAAGAAATCACCATTAAATCCTCGTGACGCTTTTTGTGGAGGACCTGTGAATGCCATACGTTTGTATCATAAAGCACAAGAATCTGGAAAAGAAACAATTGAATACAAATATGTTATTTCGTTGTACCCATATATCTCTAAGACTAAGAAATTTCCAATTCGTCATCCTACTATCTATCCGCCTGGAGATTCAAATATTCCCACCATTGAAGAAGTTGCAGGATTAGTTAAACTAAGTATTCTAACTCTAAAAATATCTTATACGCGGTACTGCCTTACAAATCAAATGATAGATTGATGTTTCCACTTTGTCGTACATGTTGTGATGACCTAAACCAGTCATCTTGTAATCACAGCGATGAAGACCGAGTCCTACATGGTACATGGATAGCAGATGAAGTAAGAAAAGCATTACGAAATGATACAAAATAATAGATATTCATGAAATTTGGGCATATGATGTTGTTCAATATTATGAAGAAACAAAAAGTGGCGGCTTATTTGCAGAGTACATAAACACCTTCCTGAAATCAAAAACTGAAGCTAGTGGAAGGCCAGCATGGTGTGAAACAGATGAGCTAAAGGAGAAATACATTCAGGAGTTTTATGAAAAGGAAGGAATACGTCTCGATCAAAATAAAATTCAACATAATTCAGCACTTAGGAGTTTAACTAAATTAATGTTAAATTCATTTTGGGGAAAATTTGGACAACTTGAGAACATGGATCATGTAAGCATTATTAATGATCCAAAGGAGTTATATGAGAAATAAACATCTCATGATATAGACATTCATCAAATTTTTCCAGTAAATTATGATATGATATATGTATATTGGCAATACACAAATGAAGTTCCTGTTTCACTATCAACAGTAAACGTCGTTATAGCCACGTACACAACAGGAAAAGCAAGATTAGAATTGTACAAGTATTTAGATCAATTGCAACAAAGAGTATTGTATTTTGATACAGATTCAGTCATATATGCGCAAAAACCTGGTGAAACTACAATCCCAACTGGTAACTTTTTAGGCGATATAACAAATGAAGAGTTCGAGTATGGTAAAGAGGCCTATATTTCAGAATATGTCTCGGCTGGACCAAAGAACTATGAATTTTTGATTCCAGGACGAAGAAGGAGTTTCAGGTATGCAAGATACGGGGCCTCTCATTAAACTATGAATCTTCAAAACACCTAAATTTTGATGTAATGAAGAAAATGATAGTAGCTAATGAAGAGGATGCATAAGAAGAAGAAGAAAAAGAATAATATCATCCCACGGAATTTAAAATTACGAATGAGAAAAAAATTCCCGCAGGAAAAAACATACTATTGTCAGCATGCCCGAAAAAAAATTATAAGATAAATTATAATAAAGGACGTAGAATACGAAATTCATATGATACTCTTCCATATGGCTATACTACTTCCAACAGAAGAAGAAGAGAAATGTAGTAAGGCCCTTTATAAATATACGTATGAAGAAAGAATGATCATACTCTTTAACATTGACACCTCGTGGAAACATCCCTTTTCAACCGGACCAAGTAGATGTGGAAAAACTTCCTTTGAAATAAGATTCCTGTCCAATTTATCACGTATGGTTAATACATCGTTTCGTCATATTTATTGGTACTATGCAGAATGGCAGAATGCATACAGAGAAATTTCGACAAAAGTACAATTTATTGAAGGATTATCTCGAACAAAAGTCCTTTTACCTGAAACTAGACCACATCTTATTATTATTGATGATCAAATGTGCGAAGTGAACCGTAATATAGTTTGTTTCTTTACAAAGGGATCTCATCATAGAAATCTTAGTGTACTATTTATTACACAAAGCATATTTCATCAGGGAAAATGGAGCAGAGATATGAGCTTGAGTTGTTCTTATCTCGTATTATATAAAAATCCAAGAGATAAATCACAAATTAAAAAATTGAGTTATCAACTAACTCCTGAGAATACGAAATTTCTTCAAGAAAGTTTCAATGACGCAACAAAGTTCCATATGGATATTTGTTTATTGATTTAAAACAAGATACGTCAGATGAACTTCGTTTTCAAACAAATATCTTTCCTGATGATATTTATCATTACGTTTATATTCCAACGAAATAGAAGAAGATGTGTTTATAATGTTTGTTTTAAACTGTGTTTCTTCATTCTGACAATATGTCTCCAAGAGTAAAACACGGAGATGTTCTTCGTACCCTGAGCAATGCAAATCCTAAATTACGTAAAGCTGTACTGGCTAATGCAGACTCTTCAGTGATTCGAAGTATTTGCGAATGTTGTTATAATGTATTAAAAGGGAATGTACCTCTTACAAAAACACAGAAAGCAAGATTAAAGCTATACAAGAGGACGCTTCGATATCGTGTGAAGAAAGGAAACTCCATCCAGAGAAGAGGAAGCATTTATTAGTGATAAAAAAGAGTGGGTTCCTACCGGCATTATTAGCTCCTATTTTAACTAGCGCATTATCAAGTTTACTATTCCGTTAGTACAATGGAACACGCAAAGAAGATTATTTTAGTTCCAGATAAAGTTCTGAATCGTATACAAACACCAGCATCATCATCATCATCATCATCCCTGAAGAAACGTGAATATAACTTGGATCAAGAAATGCAAGAGATTTTACTTTTATCATCGCTTAGTGACGAGGAAAAGTGGAATCAATATAATAATATTCTTCAAAAATATTTACATTTAATACCAAAACAAGAAGAACCTGTGACACCTTCGATTACGTCAACTGAATTAGAGAAGCCTGAAGTAGAAGAAGAAATATTATTATCTATACCCAAAATGTTTCGTAAAAGAGCTGAATTACTACTACATAGAATGAAACATGATGATAATATCACGTGGGATAATAAAGGTACTGTTTACATCAGAGGTGATAAAATAGAAAGATCTCACATTGTAGACTTAATTTCTGATGTGTCCCGACCGGAAACACACAAATCCATCGGGATGGGAAAAATTTTGTAATTATTTATCTTCTAATAACACACCTCAAGAACTTATTGGAAATCGAAAACGTTTGCCATATATTTTACGACGAACTAAAGCATCACCAAAAGCATCATCGTCAAGGGAAAAATACCTCTGAAATCGTTGCAAGAAGACGACGAAGAAGAAAAAGAAGAAAAGGAAAGAGTAGTGTCTCCTATAAGGAAAAGGAAACGTGCCTCTAAACGTCCAGTATGGTCAAGGTGGACACCGTAAACAAACAGTTAAGCAAGATTTACTACAACCCTTCACATCCTGCCTCGTTTTCAACTGTTAAAAAATTGTGGATAGCTACAAAGAAGAAAATTCCTATACATTGTATAAGAAGATGGTTACTGCAACAAACAACATATACGTTATACAAACCTGTACGTCGTCGTTTTAAAAGAGATTTCTATGTAGTGAATAACATTGATGATGAGTGGGAAAGTGATATTAATGATCTTCATTCTCTTCATAAATATAGTGGTGGGTACCGTTATATTCTTACAGTGATAGATGTGTTCAGTCGATATGCATGGGCTGTGCCATTTAAATCTAAAAGTACAAATGATGTCTTAAAAGCATTGCAAATTGTGTTCAAAGACAGAAAACCAATTACATTCCGAACAGATAAAGGAAGAGAGTTTACTAATAAAACAATACAGAAGTACTTAGAGGACAACAAAATGAAACATATTACAACTACAAATCCTGATATAAAGGCTAGTATTGTAGAACGTTTTAAAAGAACTTTAAAAAATGTGGAAGTATTTTACAAAGTATAAAACAAATAATTATTTAAATGTGTTACCTCTTCTTGTGAAATCATACAATGAATGTTATCATTCAAGCATAAAAATTTCACCTGCAAATGTTTCTCAATCTAACCAATTACACGTATGGCATAATCAATATGATAACAAAATAAAGAAGAAGAAGAATCCAAATTTCTCAAAACATCTTAAGATTGGTGATACAGTACGAATTAGTAAAACTAAACGTACATTTGATAAAGAATATATGCAAAATTGCACTTGGGAAATATTTAAAGTGAAGAAGATAATACCAAGAGATCCACCTGTTTATGAAATTGAAGATTTAAACAAGGAACCACTGGATGGATTATTTTACAGAGAGGAATTACAACCTGTGACGTTATCAAAGACATTTTACATAGATAAAATCATACGTACAAGAAGAAAAGGCAGCAGAAAAGAATATCTTGTTCATTGGAAATGTTATCCCTCTTCTTTCGATTCCTGGATACTTGCATCATCCGTAAAGAAGATCGAGAAGTACAATGGAACGTGTTGGAGAGTTTTACGTTACGCTTCCCAGGAATAGTTTTATGGAATATTTTCCTGACAACACCTTAACATCATACACTACGAAACTTCATCTAAGAATGGAATTCCATGAAAAGTGGGAAATGGCTATTAGTGAAACTCATTATCCTTATTCAATATTAAATATTCATGAAAAAAATAATAATTTTTTTACAAACCTGCAAAAAGTGATGAATGGAAATTTATAACTATTCCTGTACGTTATTACACTGACATATCAGAATTGATAAAGATAATAAATACGTACAACAGATTCACAAATTTACATATTCCTTATACTCGTGTGAGTAATACCTGTTTTACACGATGTCTTCATATAGACATAGATGTATACGTTGCATTATCAGCAATTGTTAGTGCGATGTTGGGGTTTGATCCAAACGTTGATTTAAAGGATATGCAACAAGTCCAAGGCATTCCAAATTTACGTTTTAGGACTTCCAACTACCACGTATGTGTATTGTGATATAATTCAATCTGTATTTGTTGGAGATACAGTAGCACCATTATTACGTATCATAAATGTGAATCCTTTGAATCATACATTTGGAAGTAGTGTCATAGAAATTTTTAATCCTCCACATTATGTGCCTATAGAAAAGATGCATTTTGAACACATCAAAATAGATATAAGAGATAGTACAGGCTCTCCACTGGCATTCATTTTCGGAACTGTATGCGTTAAACTATATTTTTGACAAGTGCGTCAACATCAACAAATATGAATAATCCATATTTACAATATTATCAAAAACAAGCTCTTTCTGAAACTGGAAACGTTTATGTTGGATCCCCTTATCAAGTTAGACATGGAATTGGAAGTTTCCTTGGAGGATTATTTCGTTCTGTAAAGCCATTAGTAAAAGAGGGAGCTAAAACAGTAGGAAATGAATTATTAAAATCTGGAGCAGCTTTATTAACGATGTTATCGTCGATAAGCAACCTATTAACGAATCCTTTCATCATCGAATGGGTGAAGCGAGATCCGTCTTGCAAGCCAAAGCAAAAAATAAACTGAAATCTATGTTAGGATCTGGATATCAACGAAGGAAAAGAAGAATTACACATCATTCCATCTTTAACCCTTCATCATTACACATCATCAAGCGCAAGAAGATGAAAGGGCAAGAGGAAACGTACACAGAAAACAAAGAAAAAACAGTCTTATAAGAAGAGGAAGTTATCACACGATATCTTTGATTATATCATCACCATCACGATTTTCTTACATCATCAATCCTGTGAGTGTGTAAAAAGTGAACTAGATATTTTTTCTACAAAACCAACGCAAACCGGTATATTGGATAATCATGTTGTTACATACAAACCAATCAGTTCAGTAGCTGATAATGCTAAGATAGAGTTTGTCATCGCAGGAACAAGTGATGAATATATAGATCTACCACATACTCTTCTTTACATCGAAGCTCAAATAGTTAAGCCTGATGGATTACCATTTGTCGAAACTGATAAAGCTGTGGCTCCTATTAATGAATTTTTAAATTCTATGTTCAGTGAAGTGGAAGTGTATTTAAATAACAAACTAATTTCATTTCCATCTAATAATCATCCATATCGATAATACATTGAAAAACTGTTAAATTATGATGATTCTGCTAAAAATACTCATCTTCAATGTGCATTCTGGCTTCAAGATACTGCTGGACATATGGGTGCAAGATCTAGTGGTAATAGAGGATTTCAACAAAGTTATGAATTAACAAAAAAGTGCAAAATTCGACATGCTTGGACATCTTCATTGTGATATTTTTAATCAAGATAAATTTTTAATCCAAAGAGTAGAATTACGTCTCAAGTTAATTCCTGCAAAGCCAAACTTTTTTCTCATCGGTAGTGATTCGTCTGTTGATGCTAAAGTGAATATTTTAGACGCTGCTTTACATATTAAAAATATTAATGTTAGTCCTACAATAAAACTAGCACATAACAAGCTTCTACAATCAACAACAGCCAAATATCCTCTCACAAGAGTGCAAACGAAGTCATTCGTCATTCCAAAGCATCTTCAATCAAAAGCAATTGATAACTTATTTATGGGAGTATTACCAACTCGAGTGATTGTGGCGTTTACACAAAATGACGCCTGTACAGGAATAATAGCTTCAAATCCATTTCATTTGAAACATTTTGACATTAAATTCTTCTCTCTATACATTGATGGAAAACCTGTACCTTCAAAACCATTACAACCAAATTTCGAAAACAACCTCTATGTTTCCTCATATCATACCTTATTCTGTGGATCAGGCATTCACTTTTCCAAACATGGCAACAATATTCCTCGCCTTGACTTTCCTCAAGGATACACTATCTTTGTTTTCGACATTACTCAAGATGGAGAAGCCAGTGCTGTGCAGCATTGGAACCTTACACGTCACGGCTGTGTTCGTATGGAAGTTCATTTTACGAAGCCTCTACCAGCACCTATCTCATGCATCACGTATGAAGAATTCCAATCTCTCTTAGAAGTGGATCCTCAGAGGAACATCATCATGGATTTTTAAAAGTACGTTATTTAAATATCATACCATATATGTACATGTGTGCATTTTTACACATGATGTCCTCTACACTAGATTTATTTCATGCTTTGCAAACAATTTCTTTATTTCACAATCATTTCGTTGGCGTATATGCAGCCAATCAATTACCCACACATGTTCCACTACCTGCTGCTATCATCATAAATGCAGATCCCTCGAACAAATATGGCACACACTGGATTTCCGTATATATTCATACTGATGGACGTGCCCACTACTTCGAGACATTTGGAATTCCTCCTAATGTAATGCTACATATTCAATTTCTACGTAGAAATTACACATCTTATACATCTAATAATAAACAAATTAAAAGTGTGAAATCGTCCCTATGTGGGCATTATTCATATATTTTTCTATGCTTCAAAGCTAAAGGAAAGTCCTTAAATGAATTTCATTACACTTTCTCATCAACTCAAGAAAAAATGATCGTTGCTTGCTGTATTTACTTTCGCAGGTAATCATGTCTTTATTCTTCTTCTTATTCGTTTGTTTTGATTACTTTCTTTTCATATTGTTGCAGGTAGTCATTTCTTCTTCTTCTTCTTCTTCTTTATTATAATGTGTTTGTATATATTATCATTTGTTGTTTTATTTGTTCATGATTATAGTTAAAAAAATTAAGTTATGTTTTTCATTTTTTTTCATTTCAGAGAGTAAAAGATCGTCATCGTGTGTATGACATCATCATTGTACAGTATGACTTCTATCTACGTTTCATCACCATCATCAACAGCAGTAGTATCATCTGTGAAGTTAGTATCATTAATTGAACTGTGTAAAAAAAAGACAACACAACTACGTACATGTGTATAGACAGCATCAGTGAACAGTATATGGCAGCTGTGAAGTTATCATCACCTGAACAATGAATAAAATCTAACGTTCTTTTAAAAATGTACTATACTTACCGTCGTTTTAATTGTGTAAATAGTTTCATCAGCAAGAAACACTTTGTGTTATTTTTTCTCTTTGAACACCAATGTTTTATTTCTTATTTTATCCCTTTCCTAATAGATAAATATGTTTTATGACCAATTATGTAATTAAATACACATATCATAAAACATATTTTTAAGTCATTGAATTAAAGAATTTCATAGTGTTTTTTTAAAAAGATTCTAAAACTGTTTTTTAATTCAATGATGTAATCACATAACTACACAATAATACTACTAATAATAATGAATTCAAATACATAATCAGTTATTCTTTCGTAAATTAAATCAAGTATGTGAATTCAATATTATTATGATAGGATTTTTTTTTAAATTTTAATATTAATAATTTTAGTTTCTTTTTTATAAAAAAAGTCCTATCATACTTAAGACAAAGTTGTATAATAATAATTGCAAATACTAATTTTTATTTTAACATTCATTTTAAGAATTTGAATTCATTATTATTATTATTATTATTATTATTATTATTATTATTATTATTATTATTATTATTATACGTATCACTAATAGTATACGAGGGAAAAAATGTTAGGATTTTTTCTTATAAAAAATTAGTATACTAATTAAAAATTCTATCGTATTGAGGTGTATGAAACGAACACAAAATACACAAACAAATAAAACATTTCACTTTCACTATATATATTTTTATTACATTTGATATTACGTTGTATAGTGTACATGGAAAAACAAATCAATGTGCTTCTTCTTTATGAAGAGACGTTCACTTCATTGATACCCTCCGAAGGTTGGGTTTCGGTTTCCACCACCATGGCTGTGTCGGTACACTATGAAAGAAATGAGCCATAATTGAATCTATGATATTTTGTTTGCAAAATACTTTTATTTCCAATTTTAATCGTTCACCATCAATGTTCACATCACTGTTCCTATCAAGAGAGACACTTGGAAAACTGATGTTCATACCATTAATAATGCTCTGTTCATCTACACAGGTATGGATTCCGGCAAGTCCTCTGCATGTAAGACACTGCAATTGTACAGTCAGCGACAGTAGAAACTGGAGGTTGGATACATAAGAAATGATAGCTTTTTCCAGTAGCAGAATAGATTCACTCGATGTCTGATAGTTGGACAACCAACATGACAGCAAATACGTGCCCGAAAACATAACATACAAGGATATTCCTCCATTAGGAGGAAAAAGTATTACTATCTCAGAGCATCACTTAGAGAAACAACCACGAGATAAATCTGCTGAAAATACATTCAATTTAAGATCAAAGAGATAGGAATTAATGCAAAGGAAACGAAAAGAATAATACGCATCATGCAGAGACCGAAAAAGTATGGAAAGCTAAACAAAATGAGAAAAGAAGGAAAGAGGGAAAGGAAAGAGCAAAACACATGGGAATAAATTAAATTTTAACACTTAAGGATAAACAGTGTCCGTCTTTCCTCCTACCCCCTGTATCCGTCCTCCTTTTTCTCCCTTCATAGGATAAATCTCATTCAGCATCAAACGCGAACATCATTCATAGAGTTTAATTCTTTGAAAAAAAGTAACTCAGTTTAGGCCGAGACTCGAACCCCGGACCCTTAGCATAACAGTCAGACGCTGTAACCACTTATCTAAACACGCTATAGCAAGTGTATTTATAAACCAGCCATTACCCTCGCTATCAAACGTCTTAAATCAGCCATTGTCAGGAGTTACCACAGTTACACTTGAAGTTTGAATTTTATTTACGGCCTTTAGCTATCTACGGCAACAGGCCCCATGTTTTCATTAAAAGCATTTGTTCTGTAGATTAAAATCAAGAATAACTTAATCTATACTCTTACTCACTGTTGTCAATATATATATATATATATATATATATATATATATATATATAGAGAGAGAGAGAGAGAGAGAGAGAGAGAGAATTGTAGGTACATAAAATCGGATTAATGGGGGTTAAAAGAGTGATTTCGTAACTGCGAAATGGGTGACCGCATCACTACTGACATCTGGTAGCGGTATTACGTAACACACACATTAGAAATAAAGCTTCGAAACGACAAATTGTATGTTGTGCCGTGGATAAGTCGGTAAGGTGTCTGCTTGTTGAATAGGCAACTCGAGTTCGAGTCTTGAATACACCAATACTTTTTCCTTGAAAATACATTTCTATTTTTTAAATATATTTTATTAATAATTGCTTTCCTGCATTTTTTGTAAATTATCTTAAATTTATGTACAGTCCAGAGATGGAGCGGGTTGGGGGGCCGCGGGTCAACAGAACGTGACCCACTGCGTCCCACCACTGTGACTTAACAATGTATTACGACCGAAAGACTCATTCTGCTCAGTGCACTGTAGACAGCTTCTGAACACTGGTGAATTTGTCTTCTTTCAAGGCATCCTTTTTCTTTTCATTTGTTTCTATTAACAAAAGAACTTCAGACAATTTTAGATATTGATATTTGCAACTGTAATAATAGCAATAAACTTATGTGAGACGCAGCCTGTGATTTCTTAGAGCTGCTAACTACTGGGAAAAATGTTTCAATCATGTGTAATATATGAATTATTATATAAAAAAATTAAATGTAACTATGTGTGCATGATCATCATATCCAAATTGCAAAGTCAAATGAAATGATTTTTGGTTTATACTTAGGCCTCAATCTCAACTAGGAAGTTATCATAAATTCGGTATCGATTTCATTATATTACATATTCTAAGAGGGTCCGAATTTTTGCGAAAAATTTAGTATCTCACAAGCCGTTCAAGTTGGGAGAGCTGATATTCAGTATATTAATTCTTTATCTAATATAAATAAAATAAAGAGTTTGTTTGTGTGTTTGTCTGTGTGTCTGTCCGTGTGCGGCCTGGGAACCAGACGAGTGGACCGAGAGTTACCAAAATTTGGTCAAGGGTACCTAGCCCAGGCCCCAGATCAAGACGAAGTCGCTTTTTTAAATTTCGAATCAGGGGATCTCAGGGTGCTTTTACCGGAACCGGCTTGGGAACCAGACAAATAGACCGAGAGTTACCAACTTTTAGTCACAAATACCTTGGTTCACGCTCCAGATCAGAGTTAAACGTTTTTCTCAAAATTCGAACCAGGGAGTCTCAGGGGAGCGTTTATCGGGACATGTAAAAGTAGTAGAAAATTTCCGATATTAGTGTCGAATTAATAGTTCTCGCAGGCGCTGAAATTAATGGTGAAACTCTGATCACATTAACTTCAAAATTCATCTTATTCCAGGCGGGAGTCATCGGGGAGGGGGGGATACCGAAAAATTAAAAGTAATCTAAAATGACCGATATTAGTGTCCTATCCATAGTTTTCGCGGTCATTGAGATCAATGGTGACACTTCCATTAGCGAAGATTTGCAAATTCAGCTACAATTGTATGCAAGCCGGAAGTCAGCGGGGAATACTGAGAAATGTAAAAATAATCCAAAATGACCGATTTTAGCGTCAGGTTCATAATTTTCGCAGTCGGTGAGATCAATGCTGACACTTTCATTAGCGATGATTTGCAAATTCAACTACCATTGTATGCGGGCCGGGAGTCAGCGGGGAGGGAGGGGACACGAAATGCCGAGACATGTAAAAATAATCCAAAATGACCGATATTAGAGTCAAATCCATAGTTTTCGTGGCCGCTGAGATCAATGGTGACACTTCCATTAGCGATGATTTCCAAATTCAGCTACATATGTATGCGGGCCGGGAGTCAGAGGGGGAATACTAAGGCATGTAAAAATAATCCAGAATGACCGATATTAGCGTCAATTCCATAATTTTCGCAGTCGGTGAGATTAATGGTGAGACTTTCATTAGCGATGACTTGCAAATTCAGCTACAATTGTATGCGGCCGGGATTCAGCGGGGGGGGGGATACCGAGACGTTTTAAAGTAATCCAAAATGATCGATATTAGTGTCACATCCAAAGTTCTCGCGGTCGTCGAAATGAATAGTAATACTTCCACAAGCGTTGACTTCCAAGTACTGGCCCCATGAGAAGAACGGGTATATTGAGCTGGTATATATATATACTTCTTTAGTTCTTTAATACCAATTATGTATGTACTTTGCCAGTACATGTCCCATAGCGTTAGTTTTTGTTGGAATATTTTATTCCCCCCACTCAGACTATGTTAACAAAATCGTAGTCGTAATTATTCGTACTAACTAACAAGAAGTAACTATAAAGTTATGTAGCTTCCTGTGTATTTATATAAAGTTATAAAGTTATCCTTTATATATAATCTTATATATAAATAGAAACCTTATATATAAAGTTTCCTCTTCTGGGGGGGTGATCGCCCCGATCCCTACTGGATCCGCCCCTGATTCTACCTAGGTATTTGTTAAGGAAACCTTTCAAACAGTGATGATTTCAGGGCATTACCTGTTCAAGAATTTGAGACCTTGTCGACATAAATTTCCACTTTCGTGGCCATATTTTCGATCATGCTCAAAGGGGACTAATAATGTTTTATCAGTTTTCTCTCATTCATATCTTGACCATTACCCGGGGAGAATCTTCTGAAATTATCAATGCTTATAATTAGTTTTTCATTACAAATCAAAGGATAATAATGAAATATTGAACATACTTAATATTTTGTTTTCAGCTTTGGATTTTAGATCTGCAATTCATATAATGTTCCTTTCAAATCGAATTTGAGAGAAAAGTAGTTGCCAAAGATTTATTCAAAGAAATGTTCTCAGTCCTCTGATGAAAATATGAACACACCTTTAAGAAAGAAAAAAAAACAAATTGAATAATACCTACAGGGTTTGAACACATACACTTATGATTGATAAACTATTCACCCAAACCGCTCCACCAGTTCGTACGCTTTCACTGAGCTTCTTTAGACTTTTGTGTAAAGTAGTTTCCTGCTCCACATTTTTTTTGTTTATTTCGATACGACTATAAGTTTGTGGTGAATATTTGGGCGTTACAGGTGTTGCAATGCATAAAAATCTTTTTCGTATAAACTACATTCAATTTTACGTCCTAATAACTTATATACAACAGGTTGAATCTGTGAAATGATTGGGGTTGGAGTGATCGTAAATGTTTTCATAGTTAGGAGCCTGGATATGAAAACCCGCTTAACGTGGGGATTTACTTTTGTGAATTTTGGTACATTTATTTATACACATCTATGGAAAATTTTATTTCTATAGTTATTTCAGGATTCTAGTTATTTATATGTTTGTTGATGAATGTATTTAGTACTTGGACTTTTAAGACTATAGATTACGTTTTGACGTTTAGACTTGGGACTTCTTGTTTCTATTTAAGCAGTTTATTTTGGGAATTTTTAGTTTTGGGGATTTTTGTTTTGTAGTTAGAATATGATTATTACTTGGATATAGATAATTAAATTATTAATTTTTGTTTTCACAGATGACTATTGTACTTTTACATTCATAATTAGGAAAAAATATACGTTGCATTTGTTTGTAAATATACTGCTGGATGTGTGTAACGATTTCATTGAAGTTAAAAAGGTGAGGAAATCGGCAGTCAATTTAAAGTATAAATAGCACTACTCATGTGACAGTGGATAGAATTGGAACTCGTGCGCTAGGCTGTGATTTGTTCGTAGCCGTCCGTATGTTCATAATTACGACTACGATAGAGAAGTGGACAGTCAAATTCTCAAGGTTCAGTATCCGACCCTGGGTCTTCATTTTAGTTTTCTACAATATATACATAGTCAGAAGTGAAAACATGGAAATGTATACAAATTCATGAGTATTATTTATCAAATATCGACGAAATGTTTTCTGTAACAATTTCATTCCGAAACTGGAAGAGAAACGTGAAAGGCAAGAATCTGTATGTTATTACGGGAAGTTAAGTTTTGTATGAAATTTTGTGATAACAACGCTCAAGTTATTGCTATATGGATAGTAGAGGTATATAGCAATTTCTTCCAATATCTGAAGATTTATTCTATATTCTGTGATTCACCCAAAAATATGTTGAAGTTTATTAGTGGCAAATGCTATTCTGCTTTTCATGAATTTTGTGAGTACGGCTATAGTGTATGTATTAGTCAAATTCTTGTGAGTATTGAGTATAAATGAATTGTGTTTAAAGTTGTTTCGAAGGTTCCTTATTAGCTTGTTTTGGAACAAATCCATATATTTATTGTATAAAGTGTAATATTCGCTATGAAAGATGTTGTAGTGATATGCGAAAAATATTGGTAAATGTTAACTTTCCTAATTGAATACTCTTTTATCTCAAAGTTATCCTATTAAGTTGATTGAAGATTATTGAAGATTATCAAATAAAATAACATTAATAGAATATTGAATATATTTGTGCTGATAATCAATGAATACACAGTTATTAATTTTTTATATTTGTTGTAGGATCTATTTTGGAGTGATCAAATTGTTTATAAAATTATTTAAGTCGAATTTTATCTCCTGTTTCCTTAATGAAATTTACATATTATAATCTGACGAACTTTATGTATTATTTCATTGCATAATTCAAATAGCCTATTGAGCGATTTACTCAGTTGATAGTATTAATGCTTCTGTTTCAACTTATTTATTACACACACACACACACACACACACACACACATATATATATATATATATATATATATATATATATATATATATATATTTCTTTAGTTATTTAAAACCAATTGTTTATGTACTTTACCAGTACTTGTTCCATAGCGTTAGTTTTTGTGGAAATATTTTATCTTCCACTCAGGCTACGTTACAAGTCACAAATTCAGTTTTCCTCAAAAACAGTATTGTTTTATTTTAATAATTACGAAAGATGGAAAGATTGGTCATTCATTCTACGTGCACAATTGTGTGGGTCAGGGCTGAATGGGCTATGACTTTTCCTATAGGTTCCGTGAGAATGTTTTCTTCAGGGAAGCTTTTTAAAATAGCTATTTTATAAACTGACAATAGAAATTGAAATAATACATAATCATCTTGTCCATCACAAATAGGGATTTGTTTATATAAATTACTAAAGCTGTCTGAAGCAATGTCTACACTTACTTTATCTAAATTAGTATTAAAAGACATAAATGAATTCCCTACACGTGAATCACCAGACACCAGTCCCGATAAACGCCCCCCTGAGACCCCCTGGTTCGAATTTTGAGAAAAACGTTTAACTTTCATCTGGAGCGTGAACCAAGGTATTTGTGACTAAAATTTGGTAACTCTCGGTCTATTTGTCTGGTTCCCAAGCCGGTTCCAGCAAAAGCCCCCTGAGACCCCCTGGTTCGAAGTTTATAAAAACGACTTCGTCTTGATCTGGGGCCTGGGCTAGGTACCCCTGACCAAAATTTGGTAACTCTCGTTCCACTCGTCTGGTTCCCAGGTCGCACACGGACAGACACACAGACAAACACACAAACAAACTCTTTATTTTATTTATATTAGATAAAGAATTAATATACTGAATATCAGCTCTCCCAACTTGAACGGCTTGTGAGATACTAAATTTCTCGCAAAAATTCGGACCCTCTTAGAATATGTAATATAATGAAATCGATACCGAATTTATGATAACTTCCTAGTTGAGATTGAGGCCTAAGTATAAACCAAAAATCATTTCATTTGACTTTGCAATTTGGATATGATGATCATGCAAATAAGTCGTATTGCTATTATTACAGTTGCAAATATCAATATCTAAAATTGTCTGAAGTTCTTTTGTCAATAGAAACAAATGAAAAGAAAAAGGATGCCTCGAAAGAAGACAAATTCACCAGTGTCCAGAAGCTGTCTACAATGCACTGAGCAGAATGAGTCTGTGGGTCGTAATACGTTCTTAAGTCAGAATGGGGGGTTGCAGTGGGTCACGTTCTGTTGACCCGCGGCGCTCCAACCCGCTCCATCTCTGGACTGTACATACGGATAAAACAATCATATATATTTATTTTAACCTTCTTGATTTTACTGAACCTTCACAAATTTAAGATAATTTACAAAAAATGCAGGAAAGCAATTATTAATAACATATAAAAATATAGAAATGTATTTTGAAGGAAAAGTAATTGGTGTATTCAAGACTCGAACTCAAGTTGCCTACTCAATAAGCAGACACCTTACCGACTTATCCACGGCACAACATGCAATTTGTTGTTTCGAAGCTTTATTTCTAATGTGTGTGTTACGTAATACCGCTACCAGATGTCAGTAGTGGTGCGATCACCCATTTCGCACTTACGAAATCACTCTTTTAACCCCCATTAATCCGATTTTATATACCTACAATTCTCTCTCTCTCTCTCTCTCTCTCTCTATATATATATATATATATATATATATATATATATATATATATATATATATATATATATTGACAACAGTGAGTAAGAGTATAGATTAAGTTATTCTTGATTTTAATCTACAGAACAAATGCTTTTAATGAAAACATGGGGCCTGTTGCCGTAGATGGCTAACGGCCGTAAATAAAATTCAAACTTCAAGTGTAAGTGGGGTAACTCCCGACAATGGCTGATTTAAGACGTTTGATAGCGAGGGTAATGACTGGCTTATAAATACACTTGGTGTAGCGTGTGTAGGTAAGTGGTTACAGCGTCTTACTTTTATGCTAAGGGTCCGGGGTTCGAGTCTCGGCCTGGACTGAGTTACATTTTTTTCAAAGAGTTAAACACTATAAATGATGTTCGCGTTTGATGCTGAATGAGATTTATTCTATGAAGGGAGAAAAACCAGGACGGAGGCAGGAGGAAAGACGGACACTGTTTATCCTTAAGTGTTAAAATTTAATTTATTCCCATGCCTTTTGCTCTTTCCTTTCCCTCTTTCCTTCTTTTCTCATTTTGTTTAGCTTTCCATACTTTTTCGGTCTCTACTTGATGCGTATTATTGTTTTCGTTTCCTCCTAGAGAAACAACCACAAGACAAATCTGCAGAAATTCCATTCACTTTAAGATCAAAAAGATAGGAATTAATCCAAAGAAAACGAAAAGAATAATACGTTTCATGCAGAAACCGAAAAAGTACGGATAGCTAAACAAAATGGGATAAGAAGGAAAGAGGGAAACGAAAGTGGGAAAGGAAAGAGCAAAATACATGGGAATAAATTAAATATTAACACTTAAAGATAAACAGTTTCCGTCTTTCCCGCTGCCCCCATCTTGGGTTTTCTTCCTTCATAGGATAAACCTCTTTCAGTATCAAACGCGAACATCATTTAGTGTTGAATTCCTTGAAAAAAAATAAACTCAGAGACTCGAACCCCAGACCCTTAGAATGACAGTCTCACGCGGTACCCATTTACCTACACAGGCTCTATCTACTACGTTTATAAATCTGCTATTACCCGCGCTGTTATCAAAAGTGTTAAATGAGCCATTGTCGGTGAGCCACTCCAGTTCCATTTGAAGTTTAAATTTTATTTACCTAACTTAGCCATCTATGGGTAGCAATCCCCTTGCTTTCATAAAGACCATTTGTTCTGTAGATTAAAATGAAGAATGAATTAATCTGTACTCTTGCGAGCATACTGGTGCACCAACATATCTATCTATCTATCTATCTATCTATCTATATATATATATATATATATATATATATATATATATATATATATGTGTGTGTGTGTGTGTGTGTCGAATTAAGTGAGGATTAAAAGAGCGACTTCGTAAATTTACGGAACGCGTGTTAACACAACAGTAAGGACATCTCGTAACGTTGTTACGTAACACACGCAGTGTAAATGAAGTTTCAAAACCAGAAGTCGGAAGATATGCCGTGGGTAAGTCGGTAAGACGTCTGCTTGCTGAGTGGAGAAATCCGGGTTCAAGTTTGGGCTGTTTCGTTCTTTTTCTGTTCCGTTGGAAATACATTTTGCGTTTTAAATTGCTTTCTTTAATTTTTTGTAGATTATCTTAAATTAGTGAAGGCCAAGTAAGGTCAGATTACGTATGTCTGCTTTATCTGTGTGTACAGTGCAGAGATGGAGGGAGTCAATTGGGTCAAGATTTGTGAGGAGGTCAGTGGGTCAACAGGACGTGACTCACTGTGACACACCACCCACCGTGATCTCTCTTACTCACGCTGATCCTACGTTTTAAATTTTAAGGTCTCCCTCTTTATTTGGCCTCCCTCCTTATTATTAAATTAAATGTATAGATAATTATTGAGTTGAGTTGATTTTGAGTTTAGCGTCCTTTTTAGCAGCGAGGCTATATGAGACGGGACCTACTGATTAACATGTAATCCGAAACACATGAGCTCCCGTTGGAATCAAACCAGGGTCTCCCACGCCACAGGTATATAATTGTGTCTTATATAGCAGTTAATATTCTTGCTATTAAGTATAAAGTTAAAGAAAACTTGTAGCTTCACGAAAGATGTCCTTCAAGGTCAACACAAGAACAAAAAAAACTAATACTAGGTGTGCCTTTACAAGTGACTACTATGATAACAACAGAATGCTGCCTCCGGGTGTTAGTAAAACGCTTAACTGTGTGGAAATCGCTGCACACAACAGGTCTTAGGAACACTCACAATACGTAAAATTGAAAGAACAGAAAATAGTGCATTCTTTGAAATGAGCATACAATTCACACTTCACCCAAATTCCCAATATGGGAAATCAGTCAATATCTTCAATTGGAATTACTGAAAAAGACAGAAACTGGCTATTTAAAACTCCAAGTGTAAACCTGCGCTTGGAGCGATTCTATTAGCTATATCACAACGCATTTTCGTGAGTTGCTCTGTGGTCAAACGTGCTTAATAGCGCTGTTAAAGTTCTAGAACCGGAGGGCGGCGGTTCGAGCCTGGGTACAGTAAAATTCTTTTTTCAAAATAGGGATGGCTTTTTAAAAATATATATAAAGTTGTATTTTGAAGTAATTGTAAAACAAATTCAGATGAACTTTCACATTTCCAAGCTCACTCGTATTTATTCGCCATGTCCCAAATTTCACAGAAATAAATCCCTACGTTAAGCGGGTTACATATCCATGCTCCTAAATATGAAAACATTTACGCTCACTCCAACCTCAATCATTTCATGAATTCAACCTGATTTACGTGTGTTATTAGGACGTAAAATTGAATGTGATTTATTCTACAAACACTTTTATACATTGCAAGACCTGTGACGTCCAAATATTCACTGAGAACTCATAGTCGTATCGCAATAAACAAAGGCTAGTATGGAATAGTAAACTGCTTTCACAAAAGTTAAAAGAAAGCCTGCAAAAGCATGCAAAATGGTCGAGTGGTTTAGGTCGATACTCTATCAATCATATGTTTGTGTGTTAAAACCCGATAATAAGTTTTTCTAAGTGTCTTCCTATTTTCATTTGGAGGCGGAAAAAATTTCTTTGAGTAACTCATTGGAAACTTCTTTTGTTTCAAATTCGGCTAAGACGGAACAATTTTTCAATTGCAAATCTAAAATTCATAGCTGAAAACAAAATATTAAGTATGTTTTCCCATTATTATCCTCTGATTTGTAACGAGACACGGGTTCGATTCCCGGAGGGAGTTCATGTGGTTCGGATTCTACGTTAATCAGTAGGTATACGTCTCATATAGCCTCGCTGCTGAACGTAACGTAAAACTCAAAATCAATCAATCAATCTCCAAGAGAGAGAAATAAAAAACTTTGTTATGGTAAATTCTAGTTCAAAGTTCGAAACACTTGCTTTGCACGTGTTTTTTGTTTCTTTTTTCAGGGAACAGAAAAGTTCCGGCGCCTAAGAAATTATACCATATAATATTGCAAATTTGCAAGTGGATGTATTTACATTGCAATTTGTGGTAATAAAGATATTGTGATTAGAAAACAATATTTTAATAAGTAAGTTTAATTTCTTCATCCATCGCAAGTCTTAGGGTCCCCTTATACCTCGCCGCCCCCCGAATATCGATATCGAAAATTTCGAATGATATATTCATGTCCACATATTCGCGATATCGAATGTTGATATATGATAATATATATATATCGACGATAGCGATCTATCGACATATCACAGGCCCAGGTCCGAGAAGTGATGCTTGAAATATAATGGAATCAACAATCAAATTCTAAATAAGTTCTCCATTTCCGTATTCAATGTTGAGTGGGAAGAGTGTAAACCCGAATAGAAATTTTAAGAAAAACAAATGTTAAGATAAAAGTAGGTTTTCGTCTCCCCTTGAATATAAAAATTAACAGAAAACTATTACTGCAATTTACCTTTTACTTCTGTTTCTGATTGTTATCACAAATCAGCGACAGTACAATACTTTACATAGTATACCAATACACTCTATAACTTTTCACAACCAAGCAAGCCGGAAGATGAATTTCCTGTGATATTAAAGTGGAACGTTCTACAAAATAGTCATAATTCATTACCCATATCTCTATCAGTACTTTGGTATGGACTAAGAGCTACAAGACTAACAGAAATAGAAATTAGAGATATCATATTTATTTTTTTCTCTCAGACTAAAAGACTTCTGCATTTTCCTAAGATTTTCATTTTCTTAATATAAGACCCCTGTCCTGGGCTAATTCTGGCTACCGCGGTTTCGAGGTAATCGGTAAACGAAAGAGCAAAGTTTGTCGACTCTCAACTCTCGACAGTTTGTGATAAGATATTTCACAGTTCATGTTGTTATTTCTTCGTTACAAAAACACTTCTAGCTGACTCTATTCATGGTGAATTACTGAACTTATAAGCATTTACAATTATTGAAAAATGAATAATTATTTTTAAACATAAAAAGTCGTTACAGTTCAGTAGAATGCAGTAGTAGAATGCAGAAGTGAAAGAAAATATTGTTTATTTGTTGAGATGTGCAAACTGAATGTGAATAATAAGTGTTTCCCATTCTCTTGTCCAGAGGTGGATCTACGATGGACTTCTGGAGGCTGGGTGGTTGGTAATACTCCTATTTAGAGCTACTTTTAAGAGCTCCAAACTCTGGAATGGGTTTTATTTATATATAAAATAACAAATATTCCCTTTGTTGGAGTCAATCGCCATGATCGCCCACTGGATCCGCACCCGCTCTTGTGAAGCAGACTTTGAAGATATTTAGCTCGTGCATGCTCCTGCGATTGTGATTAAAGATTGTAACATCTGGATAATTTTGATAGTGATATCGGATAGAAACTTATCCGGATTTGCAATATCCGGTTGACGGACAAGAAAAACGGATGACGAATAAAGGATAATATCAGGATAATGGATAACGGATAATATCCGCATAACGAATAACGGATAATATAGAGATAACAGATACTATCCGCATGATGGATAACGGATAACGGATAATATCTGGATAAGAGAAGATTCGGATAACTGATTACATCCGGATGACGAATAAAGGATGTGGTTTGAAAAAGACAATATAGGAGAGGGACTTATCAATGCTTTCTCCTCATGGAGTTATTAAAAGACGATCATCGGGCAGTGGTCTTTACCATTGAAAGATATTGCTTCTTAAAATGTTTCCTAGTAACTTCCACTTTTCTTGTTCTTGTTGGGCGCGGTGGCTAATGGTAGACCGCTTACTTTGGCGCGTGGGGTCCTTATTGTTTCGATCCCCGGCCAAATAAGTTTGCAGTGGACAAGATCGTATCCGTAGCCTCTGTCAGGTTACTCCCGCTTCTTGCCACTTTTCACTCCATCAATTCTACTATTATCATTGACTTGCTTTAATCATTCGGCACTGCAGCTCAGTGGTAGAGCGATTCCTTTTTTGCGTGGGGTCCTTATTGTTACGATCACCACCCAAGGAAATTTGTAGTGGACAATATCATATCCGTGGTTTTTCTCAGGGTACTCCCACTTCTTCCCACTTTTCATTCCACAAATTCCTATATTATTATTGACAGGCTTTAATCATTGCGCGCGGTGGCTCAGTGGTACAGCACTTCCTCTGGTGGACCAATTAAGTTTGAGGTGGATGAGATCGTATCTGTGGGTTTTGTCAGGGTTCTCCCGCTTCCTCCCACATTTCATTCCAGCAATTCTTCTATTATCACGGACTTGCTTCAATCCTTGGGCACAGTGGCTCAGTGGTAGAGTGCTTCCTCTGGTGGGCCAATTAACTTTGTAGTGGACAAGATCATATCCATGGGTTTTTCAGGGTACTCCCGCTTCCTCCCACATTTCATACTCATAATTCTTCTATTATCATTGACTTGGTTCAATCATTGGGCGTAGTGGCTCAGTGGATGAGCGCTTTCTCTGGTGAGCCAAGTAAGTTGTGTGGAGGACAAGATCGTATCCATGGGTTTTGTCACAGTACTCCCGCTTCCTCCCACATTTCATTCCTCGAATTCTTCTATTATCATTGACTTGGTTCAATCATTGGGCGCAGTGGCTCAGTGCTAGAGCGTTTCCTCTGGTGGGCCAAGGAAGTTTGTAATGGACAAGATCGTATCCGTGGGTTTTCGCAGGGTACTCCCGATTCTTCCCACTCTTCATTCCACCAATTCCTCTATTATCATTTACTTGCTTTAATCATTGGGAGCGGTGGCTCAGTGGTAGAGCGCTTCCTCTGGTGGGTCAAGTAAGTTTGTGGTGGAAAAGATCGAAACCGTGGGTTTTCTCAGGGTTCTCGTGCTTCTTCCCACTTTTCGTTCCACCAATTCCTGTTTTATCATTTACTTGCTTTAATCATTGGGAGCGGTAGCTAAGTGGTAGAGCGCTTCCTCTGGTGCGTGGGGTCCTTATTGTTTCGATCCCCAGTCAAGTAAGTTTGTTGTGGACAAGATCGTCTTCGTGGTTTTTCTCAGGGTACTCCCGCTTCTTCACACTTTCCATTCCACCAATTTCTCTATTATCATTGACGCTTTAATCGTTGGGCGCGGTAGCTCAGTGGTAGAGCCCTATCTCTGGTGCATGGGATCTTTATTGTTTCGATTCCCGGCCTAGTAAGTTTGTGGTGGACAAGGTCGTATTCGTGGGTTTTCCCAGGTACTCTCGCTTCCTCCCACATTTCATTCAACCAATTCTTCTATCATCATTGACTTCCTTTAATCATTGGAGATGCCTTGGTCCCTTGAGCATTGCGGTGATGACAGAAATCAGATTCGGTCCCAAGCATTTAGGTAGTGATGTAAACCTTTGCTGTGGTTCAGTCTCAGTATTTCATTACGCGAGATAAAACCATCCATACAGCTATAAATGTCGTTCTATCTTGCACAAGCAGGTATTGAATTTGAGCCAATTCGGAACCACATTTTTGGCGCTTTGAGGCCAGAAACCGATTTCGGACATTACGCTGTCCTCAAACTACTAGGATCTTTCCAATGTTACCATCCGCGTCCAACAACCCCATGTTTAAAAGGGAAACAGAAAGGACTCGTGTCTAAAATTTCCGGACCAGTTTCTTGAGGTTCAAGTTTAGGGATCGATTTCTGATATCACCATTGTGCTCAAAGGATCAAAACCTTTCAAATGTCGCCAACGCCGTCCAATAACTTCATCTTTAATAGGTGAATAGAAGGGACCTGAGCCCATAACGGCAGGACCCCATTCCTTGAGCTTCGTGGCCTGAGCCTGATTTCTGACATTACTACTGCACTCAGAGACAGTGGTTAGGGATGGGCACGAGCGAGTTCGAGCGAGTTTTTTTTTTGAAACTTGATTCGACTTGAAACAGACATCTTTTAGCTCGTCTCGAAAACTCGACTCGAAAAATTTCTTCACACTCGACTCGAAACTCGACTCGAATTTGGATCGAGTTTCGAGTCGAGTTGAGCCAAGTCGAGCCAAATCTTGTGTGTAGTTTCAAGTTCGTTTTTCACTTATTCTGCATAAACAATATAATTATTATCAATGTTGCTACTTTCACTACAACTTATTATTATTATTATTATTATTATTATTATTATTATTATTATTATTATTATTATTATTATTATTATTATTATTATTATTATTATTATTAAATTCTGTAATTAAGCTTGAAAGATAGGCGGTTTGCGTCTGAATACTAAAAACTAGTTGACTGCCGATTTCGGTAGTCGTGAAATCTAGGAAACAAGGACATCGTTCACGAGGTTCTGGGTTTGAGTTCCAGAGGAGCAAGTATTCGTGCTTGGGCCAAAATTAGTGAAAAGTTATAGCGTGACAGGCAAATATGTTTAAAACTTTTCTGCCTGGGTCTACGGTTGTCAACAACTTGTGCGGCTTGGCTCACAGCTTATTCAATATCGAACCGAACCGAGAAGTAGGGATGCGCACGAGTCGAGACACAATTTGTAAAATTCGAGTCGAATCGAGACTGTTCGTAAAAATCTTGATTCGACTCGAATGTCTCAAAACTCTTCACATATTTTGAAAAATACTTTTGAAGAAACTAATTACTCAGAAACAGTTTATATATTATTATACAGGTGCGGATCCAAGGGGAGCTACAGCCCTCTTGACACTCTGGTATAGACTGGATAAAATAAACTTCAATCCTGCTTTACACTGAATAAAGCGGCAAACTGTGATTTAGTCGCTCCCTTGATCATATCCTAGATCCGGGGCTTTAAGGGTTCATAGCTGTAAAACTATGGGATCTATCGTTTGGGATGCGCACGAGACGATTCGAGACAGAATTTTCCTGACAAAGTTCGAGTCGAAACACAGCTCTTGCAATAAAAAAGAATACTTTTTTCGAGTCGAGACAGCACATTTTCGAGACGAGAAGGCCTCAAACCTTCTCACGTGCGCATCCCTACCTATCGTAGTCGGGTTAGGACTTCACTTAGAAACTAATATGTGCGCTATCCAAATATACAATGTTTAAGAATCTAAAGTACACATGCGACAATTTTTAGAGAGGAACTTTGGCTATGTGCATATAATTTGAAGTACTCACCAAATGCCTGTATAAAAATTGTTGCAGAAGTATGGCAGAATTCTGAAACATGGATATTTGGATAGCTCACGTACTAGTTCCTAAATAAGGTCTTGACCCTACTAGGGTAGGTCGCCTAGTTTTGGAGCTATGAACCTTTAAAGTTCATTTCTTCATATTTTTGGCAGCCTATAACTCCGAAATTAAGCATTTGTGCGCCCAGGTTTGTTATTACTTTTTGTCTTATCTTGGTGTCAGGAACAGTATTTCTTCCAGATATGTTTTTGGGTCACTGCCCCCCTCCCAGAGGTCTGAGAGTGCCCCCCGGAGGAGATCAAAATATTACGTCTATAATACAATAATAAATAGAATAGTACCAGCAGTGCCCCTTCCCCCACCCTGATCATTTTTTTCTGAAAGAACAACTGGTCTGGAATCTCCTTGCATTTTTTAAATGGAGTATCGCATCGCAGTTTGCAGTGCAAATGGGAATGCAATGCAGTGCAAACATGGAAATGCAACATTGCATTTACATGTTTGCACTGCAAATTGCGATACATCTTTGTGTCTTAAATTACTACGTAAGCTAAAATAGGGAGCAAGTTAAAAATATATTACTATTATTTCAAGAAACTTCCCCCGACTTGAAGGGTCGGTTATTGCAAGAAAAAAATGCCTCGACTTTGGATTACAATAGTTTTCCACTTTTGTCTTTCCTTCTCTTTGTCAGTTTATTGTTACTGGGTCATTCTTCAGATCTTCTCAGGTTTTGGGTGATTATCCTTGTTTCTGAGCGTGTAATAATAAAAAAAATGTTCCTTGAAGAAAAGGCGCATTGGCATCAGATTGGACCTAGCCAATATATGGTATATATAGCATGATTGTGGCTTGGTTAGTAAAACGCAGAAGTGCGTACAGTAGATCAGTAGAACAGTAACGGTATTCTTCAATGCCAAAAATACAGTATAGGAAATTACACTCATCTTTGTCTCTCTTTTCTTTTTGCTTTTCATTTGAAGTACTGATATACCTGATACCCATTTACGTTCCTTGTTAAAAACAATATATGTTTTAGCGAGATTTCTTCTTGGGAGACGTCGCGAACCTCAAAAAACATCCCGAATAAATGGACTCTGTCTTTCTGTGTGTGTTTGAACCAATTAGTTGTTTTTTCTAAACCTAATTGTTGAATTTGCCGCTGTGGTAAAACTATTTCGCTCAATTTGACAAATAATATAATAAAATTTAATACTTATCCAGCATTGAGCGTGGATTGCAAGGAAAAGCAGTAAACCCTAAAGTACCCCTGTAGCAGGGACGGATCGAGAACGGACTTCTGGGGATGGGGTGGATTGTAATACTACTACTTAGCTATTTTTAAGAGCTCCAAATTTTGGGATGGGTTTTATTTACATATAAAATAAGAAAGCTTCCTCTTCCGTGGGAGGGGGGCGATTGCCCCGATCGCTTCCTGGATCCGTGGGAGGGGGGCGATTGCCCCGATCGCTTCCTGGATCCGTGTCTGCCCTATAGCCTCTCCCCGAAATTAAATGCATTGATCTATTCTATCCAATTCGAAGTCATTTTCGCTTCCATGTTATTGGTGACGGAGCTCTTGTTCTTTGTATCTCTGTACTCAAGAAAATAATAATAATAATAATAATAATAATAATAATAATAATAATAATAATAATAATAATAAAGCATCTGAATAATAAAGATATTTTTCACCCTTCTTTAAAATTTCTGTGTATTTCTCTGAATCTGGATATGTTGTTTTATAGTGTATAATGCAAAAAGGCTTCAAAGAGAAATCTGGCAAAAAGTGTTTGTGTAAAAGACACAAACGTCTTATCAAGTTGTTCTACAAACAACTAAACAGCTGACCATGTTTCTGTTTGCCTTTAAACACAATGTTACGATTTAGAAGGAACAGACAAAAGTAGAGAGCAACATCATATTCGCCTAAGGGCAACTTCGTCGCTAAACTGAAGACTAACACTCTGTCAATATATTGCATAGCTATCAATAAGTCAGACTCACAGGTTCTTTCCAAACGTTTTGTATAACAGGTTAATCAAACTACGTTGTTGTAGGTAAGGGATGAGACTTTGAAAGGCCGATGTGTTGGAGGTCAGAGCCGTAGCTAGAAATTTCGTTGCTCGGGGCAAAGTAGAATTCGGCGTCCCCCGACACTCACCTTACCAAGATTTGACTTTACTTTATGTGCTTTTATTTTTAACATATAAGAGAAACACCTTTTTGTTGTTATGCTACGCTGTTTTTTTTACCAAGCCGCTTAGACAGACAAAAGCGATCGGTATGTATTCTTTAACAAATAAGAGCCACTCTCAGGAGGCTTATTTTAGACCTGCTGCTAAACTTGCCAAACTACCTTGTATACAAATCCATTTGGGGAATAATTATGAAAAAAGCATGGAGTCGATTATCCTACGTCAGGACGACCATGTTAGACATGGAGTTGCTGGACGCGAGTGGTAGCGTTGGAAAGGTCCGGGGCCCCTGAGTCGAGTCGAGCTAAAATATGTCTGTTTCGAGTCGAATCAAGTTTCAGAAAAAAACTCGCTCGAACTCGCTCGTGCCCATCCCTAACCACTGCCCCTGAGTGCAGTAGTAATGTCAAAAGTCTGGCCCAGGCCACGAAGCTCAAGGAATGGGGTCCTGACGTCATGGATTCGGTCCCTTCTATTCACCTATTAAGGGGATCTTCTACCTCTTCGCTTATGTTTCTAAGTTCCCATTTGAAAACATGTAAATTTTAATATGGTAATTTCTAACAAAGTATTGCAGGTAATGACTTGAAATGTTTAATACAAATACACTAGACCCATATAAATCCAACCACGGTTTCCAATTTACGTTACATGCGTTAGATTAATTGCAATATATTCTTCAGTAAGTTTGGCAACAGAGAATAAAAAGTATGCTGCAGAGGGGAGAGGGCTGACCATCTGTTCTAGCTGCTTTTAATGTGATTCTCACTTCTCATTGGTTAGAATGGTCTGGACTGGAAGAGCCCAAAACCACTTCTTTCTTCCTTTCACGGTTTGTTTGTTTCTTCCACCCCCGGCAGTCACAAGAAGACAACTTGTTTCGGAAAGCATTTTGAATTAGTAGCAAAAAGCAAAACTGAATGACACCACGGACGGATTAAAGGGAGGGGCGGTCACTCCCTCCGAGAACATTTGAATACTTTGAGTAATTGGAGTAAGAAACTAGAAATTGCGTAATCTAATAAGAAAAGTTTCTTGAAGTATACAGATCAAGACGCATTTCAAGTGTCACAGCATTGTACTCTCCTCCCCTCCCCTCCCAATTCCCTTCTGAAAAAGTTCTCTTTTGTTCCTCTGTTCCATATTAGCCTTTACACTTACACTTTCACTATCCAGTATTGATTTTGACCATACCATCTGCACAGCAAGGCGAGTAAGGTTTACGAGTCCTTTCTGCCCCCTTTTTCTGCCGCTTTTTTTAAAAATTGCTAATTATAATAAAATTTATCGAAAACAATTAATCCCAACGATAAAGACTTATACACATTCATTATTGCAATCTTAAAATAAACTCGCCGCCTGTCGCGTATGCTAGCGCTCTAATATATACGAATAGATGAAAAGTTAGTTTGAAGCCTTATGTATTGTTTTTCTGTAAGTAAGTCTGAATTCATACTTGTTTCTATTGTTGCATCGACAAAAGTGAGAGCCAAATCGATTTAGGCTCGTTGGTCTTTGCGAGGTCCCTAAAGATGCAAGGCCGTGGGCAGTCACCCACCACTTGAAACGCCTCTGCACTAGAGGTCTGCACGTGCTCGGGCCTACAAAGCATGTATCACTTCGGGCCCGGTAGGGGTTCGGGCAGTAGCGTCATTTCAGATTTGGCTTGGGGGGCAAGACCCCTTGATATATGTAAAATTTCGCGTTTTTCACTGACTTAGTACTATTCTATTGATAAAATCTATATAAATCTGAAATTCAGGGGGGCAAATGCCCCTCCCTGCCCCCCTAAATGACGCCCCTGGGTTCGGGCTGTGAATTTTTAAATATACAACCATATTTCTTGGACTTTTTCGGGCCTAACTTTGTAAATATAGTGTAAAACAGAAATTGCACCGTTCTTTCTGAAGGACTTTTACAACACAACTGCAAAATCAAGCCTCGAATTGCTGTAAATAAAAATACAATCTTGCATTCATAATTAAGTTTCTGTGATTCGGGCTTATTTCGTCCTCATTTGATTATCACGGAGCTCAGTCCAGGCTCGGGCCTAAATGTTAAGACATATTTCGGACTCGGGTCGGGCCTCACATTGTAAATTCACGGGCCGGGCCCAGGCTGAAAATTCCGACCCGTGCAGATCTCTGCTCTGCACCCGCAAACATTCCTTCCGAGTCCAGAAAATCTCCTCCCCTCCGCATCGTCAATAATGGTAAATTTGTTCCTCGTATACTTGCTTATTATTGTAAGAGGTGTGCAAACGAGAACTCTAAACTTTGTTCGTTCTCTGGGGTAATGTGAGTAATGCAAATGAAGAAAGATATGCGTAATATACAAATGTCAAAAAACTTGATATCAATTTGAATAGACCTTTTACGTAATGTTTATTTTAAAAATAATAAACTTATGCAAATATATCGAGGCATCTGAAATTTAATGTTAAATAGTGGCGAGTGAGCCAGAAGGGGCGTGCACTATTCAGTTAGTCAAAGAACTCATATATGTAGCTTGAAAACTACTACTATTTAAACCAATATTGAATTAGACAAATTTGTACAAAGTAGGATAACTATAGTTGGAAATAGTGTGTGTATTTTTTTAGGAGGAAACCCAGAAGTACATTCTCGATAAAATAATAATAATAATAATAATAATAATAATAATAATAATAATAATAATCTTCCTCACTTCAATCATAGGTTGAAGCGCAAGAAAGAAATTTTAAAACTTTTCTCTCCCCTGGGAAAGCTGTTTTATAATTTGATAAGATCTCTTCTTCGTAACTGCATCTATCCTTGGTCGGGCCGCGGTGGCTCAGTGGTACAGCGTTCACCTCTAATGCATAGCGTCCTTAGTTCGATCTCAGCTCGCACCAAGTGAACTTAGTGGTGGACAAACACCGTGTGTGTGGATTTTCTCGGAGTTCTCCCGTTTCCTCCCACTTTCTTCATTCCACCATTTCATTCATTTCTCATAATCACCGTCTCCTTTAGCCAAACCGTCATAAGCGTGAGACGTAAAACTCAAAGACTTCATTTCAATTTTTCATTTACCTTCCATGGTTTTCATGCTGCGGGCACTGGAGTTTCCAAACTATTTCATGGCGGCCATTTTGAAACTGGTGCTCCATATGAAACATCTTTTAGTACAGCGTTACTTAGTTTTTCAAGACCTTTCGAACGAGGTATTACTCGACCCATGTTCCCATTTGACATTTCAGAGTTACCCTCCGTTACCCCCATTTACGGGCGGCGGAGAGGGGTACTTTTGACGGAATTTTTTTTCCCCCTTAGCAATATATAACGTGTACTTCAAACATTTCTTCTATGTTTTATCATTTTTCAGATATTTCCGTGGATTGATTAAAATGGCCCACCCTGTATATATATATATATATATATATATATATATATATATATATATATATAGATAGATAGATAGATAGATAGATAGATAGATATAAATATAGATAGATAGATAGATAGAAAGATAGATAGATATGTTGGTGCACCAGTAAGCTCACAAGAGTACAGATTAATTCATTCTTGATTTTAATCTACAGAACAAATGCTTTTTATGAAAGCAAGGGGACTGCTACACATAGATGGCTAAGTGAGGTAAATAAAATTTAAACTTCAAATGGAACTTGGGTGGCTCACCGACAATAGCTCATTTAACACGTTTGATAACAGCGCGGGTAATAGCAGAGTTATAAACATAGTAGATAGAGCCTGTGTAGGTAAATGGGTACCGCGTGAGACTGTCATTCTAAGGGTCTAGGGTTCGAGTCTCGGGCTAGACTGAGTTTATTTTTTTTCAAGGAATTCAACACTAAATGATGTTCCCGTTTGATACTGAAAGAGAATTATCCTATGAAGGAAGAAAACCCAAGATGGGGGCAGCGGGAAAGACGGAAACTGTTTATCCTTAAGTTTTAAAATTTAATTTATTCCCATATCTTTTGCTCTTTCCTTTCCCTCTTTCCTTCTTTTCTCATTTTGTTTAGCTATCCGTACTTTTTCGGTTTCTGCATGAAGCGTATTATTCTTTTCGTTTTCTTTGCATTAATTCCTATCTCTTTGAACTTAATGTGAATGGAATTTCTGCAGATTTATCTCGTGGTTGTTTCTCTAAATGATGCTCTCAGATAGTAATACTTTTTCCTCCGAGTGGGCATGTTATGTTTTCGGGCACGTATTTGCTGTCATGTTGGTTGTCCAACTATCAGATATCGAGTGAAACTATTCTGCTACTGGAAAAAGCTATCATTTCTTATGTATCCAACCTCCAGTTTCTACTGTCGCTGACTGTACATGATTACGAATAGTATCTGTATACAAGTCAAAATATTCACGTAGCACAACACTACAAACTTTTCTGTTTTTCACAGCATGTCCAATACACGGTAATATTTCCAAGAAATAAAGCCAATCATTTGAAGTTAAGTACACAATGTTTTGAGGAGCATGAAGTGTTCCTTTCTTCTCTAACATCACTATTTTTTCACCCATTAGTTTTCGCACCACAAGTTCGTTTTCTCGACCGAAGAGATTTTATAAATATAATTTCCACTTGAGAATTTAAACAGTCCGTAACAAAGGGGTCAAATGTACAAGTTTCTCCCACTCTGCCAAATTTAACTCCATTCCAAACACAAGTTCTTTGCCAACACGAATCACTGGCTCAAATGTATCACTATCCAGTCCAATACAAATTAATTTGTTTTTCATTGAATTAAGTCCATATTCAACATTTAACAAGTACTCTTTCTTGGTGTCCATAGTTGTTGCACAAGCAATCAAAGACATGTTACTCCAGTAGCTGGTCAACACAGAATAACGACACTATGCATACAGATGACTGCGCATGCATGAAGAGGAAGGGGGGGGGCGAAGAGGAAAATTCATGTTTCATCTTGTTTGTAGATGCTACCATACACTTATGATGAGTAAACCAGTTCAGTAAATTCAAGATCGTGCATGTTACGTGCAGATACATTAATCTTCATTCCATTATATATTAAAAAGACATTCCCACTTTGTAAATACGTTAATAATGCACCATTATCTGCTTCCAATTTTTCAGTACAACGTTCTGGTAAAATCACTTTTTCGCCTCCTTCAAATGTCACACATGCCTTCCTAGCATATACCGTTGTAATTATCTCACAGTTTACAAGACGAAATGGTACTCCAATTTCCAAATTTCGCATTTTTGTAAAGGGTACCATTGACCGCTTATTAAGTTTATCTAATAAACTCATTGACGATGACATCTTTAAATTTTGACGTTTCCTCTTTTTGCAACAGCTGCTAAGAGAATGATCTACACAAGCACATACATTCCGCTTATGCTCTTCGCAGGAGGGGTGGGGGTTTGGGGACTCAAATTATTAGCCAATACACGACAAGAACACGAAAAAGGCGTGTTTCGTCTTGTTTTTACATCTGTTAGGCGTCCAAGACTATGAGCATAGCAATAGCGAGTTCCCATAATCAACATTTTCCCACGGGGCTCATAATAATAGCCCTAAGAGGCTATAAGCATAACAACTAAAGGCTAGTCGAAACTTGCCTCCGAATTCTTGAACGGGAGGGATCAAATTTCAGCTGGAGTGCCTGTTCTCTACTGTGTATTTCAGTCTCTCATGGTTTGTTCTACGTTTCGCTGGAATCTATTTTACTGTGAACAATGGATATAAGACAGTTTTAAACGAAGATCTGTTCTACCTTTTATTGTATAATACACATCTTTTAACTTGAATGTTAACTACTTTCAATGAATATCTATAATAATTGCGGTTATACATATTTATGACTTAAATTTAAGGTGGTGTTCTAGTGATTACACAAATTACATTTATGAGCACAACGCTCTCACAGAGGAAACCCACGTTCCTCTATATACTATTAGAAAAACTGATTTTTCAAGTTTTTTGTGAGAACAATACTCTGAACTGAAAAAATTATAACATTTTCTGTATTGCACAGGGGTATTTTCCTGCGTGTATCAGTTTCTTTAGGAATGTGTTGAGAAATTAAGGCAGTCTGCAAGACATTGGCGTATTTTATGGTTACTGGTCCTACCGGCAACACCCCTAGAATATTGGAAGATAAAGTTATAATATGAACATAATTATATTAATATTTTATACTTTAGTATCTTCTTTCAATGATAAAAGTTTCTGAGAATTGTATGTATTTAGAAATGCCCACAGGATTCTTTGTACGCAGCCTGCCTCGCGAACTTAAGACGTCTTCAATATGACAACGCATCAGAAACCACTCTCTAGCTACTACAGTAAGAATCGTATCAGTGTACTCCCCTTTCCTCCACCTCCGCCCACAGCGAACTAACGGGCCGCCAGATAAAAGTAGTTGCCTCTAGAGAAATCACTTTCTTGGGCGTGAAGAGTAAAAGGAAATTATATGAGTAATGACAGTGCATTTTGGGGGTCTATGGGAATTGTTTTGGACATCATTAGCCTTGTTCCGTAGCGGTTTGTGTTAAAGGATCGACATTTTTTTGTTTTACAGTAGTTTGCGTGGATCTTACAGACTGAGGCTCCTTCTTTCCTAATCACCTAATTCAGCGTTCATTATTACTCGGACCGTTTCCATTTGCTCTAGTGACTAGGGTGACTAGGGTTGTCCAATGCGAAATGAAGCGACACTTCATACAACTATTAACTGTAAAAATGTACAATCCTTTTTCCGTAATACTAACAAGATAAGTATTGCTAGTGAAGAGAAAATGATATTGATAAAATGATTGTCTAATTTTTTTTTCTTATTTTGAAGATTGTTTTATAACGTGGACACTAAAGTCCAGCAGAATAATAATAATAATAATAATAATAATAATAATAATAATAATAATAATAATAGCAAAAATAATAATAATAATAATAATAATAATAATAATAATAATAATAATAATAATAATAATAATAATAATAATAATAATAATAATGTACAGGTGTTATAAAGGTTAGGGGTAGCCCAAGCCATCAAAACCAATATAGGCCACTGCTGCAAGAGTACACTCTTACTACAAGCATATTTTAGGTCCACACTACCTTCCTCCAAATTCGAAGTGCTTCAATTTCCACACAATTTCTTCCTAATCCATCGCTAATTTTTATACTTTCCAAATTCATATTTCTTGTCTATTCTTTTTTGAATCAATTACGGCCTTTGAAATCTCTTCTATTTGATCTGCTAAAGAACCAACTGCTCCGAATTTTTTAAGAATAGCCAGTGTAGTAAAAATAGAAGCTATACATTGTGAAGGTCGGCAAACATAGTTCATTTACTGAAATACATCTTATTTATTATATAGAAAATATTTACAGATACTATGCTTATTTCGATAATAAATTTCATTCCGTTTTTGGTTTCATCTGTAAAGTGTTATGTAAGCGTTTGTGTATTTTAAGCGGATTGTTTATATTCTAACTTCATGTTTTAAATATCTACTGAACTTGTATTTTTTATCAACTGTTCCGTATATATTAATTTAATTTCTTCGTAAATTTCATTTCCCTGTGTTAATACTGTTCCTAGATATTTGAAACTATCCACTTTATGAAAAGTATTATTTAATATTTTGACGCATCCATAATTTGCTGTATTACGGTCCGGTTGCATTTCCATGTATTTATTTTCACGTTCATTTACATTAACATGTATTTTCTCTGCGTTTACTTCTAAACCCATGTCCCTGGAAGCGTTTGATAAGATCTCTTAATTTCTTTCAATTGTTCACATCTCATCCCCTTTTAAATGCACATCATCAGCATATGCCTTAACCTGATGAATACTGTTAAAATCTAGGCCCTGGTGGCTACATTTGATTTCCCTTATAGCGTATTCCAGAAACGGCGACAACGCATCTCCTTGTTTCAGGTCATTTTTGACGTGAAAGCTCATGAACAAAAAGTTTCCTACCCAGATTTCACTTTGGGATTCATTTGAACATATTTTAATTAATATAATTAGCTTTATTGGTATTCTAAGTTCTGTAAGAACGTTGTATAATTTTCTCTCCTAACCGAGTCGTACGCCTTTCTAAAATCAATAAATAGTTGATGTACCGGGGTATTGTATTCTCACTTTTTTCGAGTATTTGCCGAATAGTAAATATTTGGTTGAGAGTTAACCGATTTCGTATAAATCCGCAATAATAATCTCCAATAATTTCATCTGCGTATGTTGTCAATCTTGCTAATAGCATATTAGAAAGGATTTTATAGGATGTTGACAGAAGAGAAATGCATCGGTAATTATTACAGTTAGTTTTGTGGCTTTTCTTGTGAATTGGAAAATGATTGATTCTTTCCACTCTTGTGGCAATTCTTCCTTGTCCCAGAAGGAGAATAAGTTTGTGTATCTTGTTCCACAATTTTTCGCCTCTGGCCAAAATTGACTCAGCCGGAATTTCATTTACACCCGGAAATTTGTGTTTCTTTGATTTCTTTATAGCGGTTTGTACTTCTATTCGGATAAGTTATGGAATATACGGTTCTGCGTTGTGTATCTCCTTCTCTCCACCCACACTAATTTTTGGTTGCGTGTTAAGCAAATCATCAAAGAAATATTTCCATCTATTTAAGATGCTATCCGTATCAGTGAGAACTGTACCGTGCGAAACTTTTATTTTAAACTCAGAATGCTCTATCAAAAATGACGCAAGCGACACTTTATTATACGCAAAACACAGTCTTTGTCATCGAGCCCCCGTACGTAGAATGGGATGGAATATGTTAGACACTTTTCAACTAGATCTACGAAAACTCAAAGGAAAAGAAAATTTTATACGAGCCTTGAAACCAAAAGTATCTTGCATTCCTGATAACTTTCCTCCTTATGTTGCGAAAGGTTTCAGAGAGATATATAAACACCCACTCGCAGTGGCGCATTTAAGATTTTGTTTCGGGAGAAACTATGCACGACACTCGAATGTGCATTATGCTTTTCCTTTTGGGTGTCTACAAATTTTAATGATGTTTCGCAAATAACACATTTATTTGGAGGCAGCTTAAGCCCGATAACCACCCCCGAAATATGCCACAGCCAACTCCAAATTGTATTTAATATTTTATTTTGAAAAAATATTTTCCCAGATGTATGGTAAGAAAGTTTTGCTCGTTCACGTACCTTGAAATACCTTGAAATAAGAGAGAAGTATAGAGTTTCAGGCCAATAGCAATTCTGTCGCTATTTGCCCAAATTCTGAAAAATATATGTTCGAATCATTATCAAATCAAATCTGTTACATCAAATTATCGATTTTAACAATTTTTATAGCAAAACAATTAGATACAGGGAGTTAAGTAGATGTCGTTTATACTGGTGTTAGTAAAACTTTTGACGTCGCTGATCATGATGTATTTTTCTACAATCAACATCTCTGAAGTTTTCGTAACGGGCAATGTAGTTCTTTGGATCATACTTGAATAACCGTAAAAAATGTTTCATACATACTGAAAAGTTGAATACTCAACCAGGAGTATCTCAAAATTCTAATCTAGGTCTTCGTCCTTGTTACTAGTGATATTACTTTGTGTAATAAAACTTCTCAAGTCCTTTGTTATTGACCATCTCAGATTATACTGTAAAACAACTTCAATTGATGGTTGCTTGAAACTTCAGCAGGATCTACAGAGAGTTCAAATAGGTTGTGAAAAAATAAATTAGGATTCGCGGTAGCTCAGTGGTAGAGCGTTCACCGTTGGTTCACGGAGTACATGGGGCGATCTATGCTAGCGAACTATGGGGCGAAGAGAACTTTGTGATGGAGGAACATCGTGTGGGTGGATATTTTCTAGGTTCTCCCGTTACCTCACACTTTCTGCATTCCTACATTTGATTCACTTCTTATCATTATCCTCTCTTTTAGAGTAACTTGCATTTCGGATGGACATAGAACTCAAACATTCGATTTCATTTTTCATTTTGAGAATAAAGTATTCCTGAAAATGTCCAAATGTAAATCTGTATCTCTCATGAGGAAAGGAAAAAAACTTCACCTATACAATCAGTGGCACTTTCTTATCTACCTCAAACATTTTCAAAATGTAGGTGATAGTAAATTAAGCTTTGCTCGATACTTTGACGCAATATCGACTAGTGCATATGGAAACCTATGTTTAATTTATGTGATAGGATAGGATTTCTAGAAAGAATTAACATTTATACTTTTATATTTTTCTATGTGAGGTCAAAATTATAATGGTGTTGGGCTGTTTTGACACTAAATGTCAGTAACAACTCTGATGTAAAAACAAGTATAAAGTATATGTTTTCTAAATGCTTCCATACAAGGAAACCGGTTAGTCCCCGAAATATTTCCACTTCGAAGGCTTAGCTACAAATTTTCGTTAGTCTTACCCTATAGCTTAGTAACATTTCGCATACATTTTGAGAAAGTACATTTGCTGGACCTAATACCCACTTCTTTATTGCAAGATCCGGTAACTGAATTTTCTTCCCCATCACTAAAAACTCTCTCTATTGATTTTCGATTATTGTCTATCCAAACATTTTCTCGCTTGATTTCTAAGCACTGCTGTACACCTCTACTCCTTTTATTTTATCTTGGTATAAAATATTATTTTCTTTCCTTGTTTTTTTTTTTTATTGGAGATTTGTGTTAAAATATCCCCTATTTGTATTTTAGGGTTAAATGCATCAGTGATAGAAGATCGGTGTATACGTTTTTTTGGTACTATCGTGTTTCTCTACTGAGGTTAAGATTTTTATCTTTCAATGGCTCACTCAATAGTTGTTTCTCATAGAATTGTAGGTAAAAATACGCTGTCTTTAAGAACATGAGAAAGGTTATTTCAGTGGATCTTTATTTGGTTTTAGTTCTAGCAATTATCATCAGCAATTATAGCGAGTTGTTTATATATATATACATCAGCTAATGATTATGACATCAGACACTATTCGATGCTTTCTTGCACCCACTGGAAAGCGTGAAGTATATCAATATTTATTTGCAAATATTGTTATTGTACATTGTTCCCATAATGCCCACCACAATAAATTTCACTTTTTATTTTGTGGTCAATTTTGTTATACTACCATTAAGAAAGCCATATACATCATATTACGAATCAATCATTATGGAACAATTTCATGTATTACACGCAGCAGTGGTACCAATCTTTGAAAGTTTCATTTACAACTTTTTTCCTTTTTCTTTTTTAACTGATTTCGTGAGTAATGGTGCATTCAATATAAAGGTACAACAAGATTTTTTTTCTCTCTCTCTCTCGCTCTCTCTCTGTCTGTCTGTCTGTCTGTGTGTGTGTGTTTCTACTTTCCGGCGTAAGCGTGTGGATACTACCAGGTATACTTTCGTGTGTACATATGCTAGTGTGTGTGTGTGTGGCGGGGGTACTTGAAGTAGTAATTGTGATCGCGTAGTGGAACTTATCGATATTAGTACGTACAAACGAGCGGCGGTTGATTCACACGATAACTTTGGACGAATGCGAATTTTTTAATTCTACTTTTTGCAATAAATAAGTAGAGTGATTCCTCTCGAGGGAGTTCTCGTAAATGGTAGCTCCTCAACATGTCCAATTCAATCACAAATTATCGCAATCGTTTGTACATCCAATGTATAGAAATATGCAGGCGAAATTTTCGTTTGTATACAATTAGGGGCGCCGCCAGAACGAAAACAAAGTGGGGGCTATCTATATGGAAGCACCCCACCATGTCCAATTCAATCACAAGTTGCCGTAATCGTTTGTACGTCGTTTGTACAGAAATGTGAAGGCGACATTTTCGTTTGTAAACAATTAAGGGCGCCGCCAGAACGATAACAATGTGGGAGGGCTGTCTACATGGAAGCTCCATACCATGCCCAATTCAATCCCAAATTGTCCAACCGTTTGTACGTCGATCGTACAGAAATTTACAGGCAACATTTTCGTTTGTACACAATTAGGGGCGCCGCTAGAACGAAAACAAAGTGGGGGCTGTCTAAGTGGTACCGCCCCACCAACATGTCCAATTCAATAACAAATTGTCGCAATCGTTTGTACATCGTTTGTACAGAAATGTGCAGGCCAAATTTCGTTTTACACAATTAGGGGCGAAGCCAGAACAAAAACAAAGTCGGGGACTGTCTAACTGGTAGCCCCAGCCATGCCCAATTCAATCACAAATTATCGCAATCGTCTGTACAGGGTTTGTACAGAAATGTGCAGGCAAAATTTCCATTTGTACACAATTAGGGGCGCCGCCAGATCGAATACAAAGAGGGGCTGTCTAAGTGTGTCCCCCACCACCATGTCCAATTCAATCACAAATTGTCGCAATCGTTTGTACAGAAATGTGCTGGCCAAATTTCTTTTTAACAATTAGGGGCACCGCCAGAACGAAAACAAAGTGTGGACTCTCTAAATGGTAGCCCCCTACCATATCCAATTCAATCACAAATTATATCAATCGTTTGTACATCGTTTGTACAAAAATGTGAAGGCGAAATTTTCGTTTCTACACAATTTGGGGCGCCGCCAGAACGAAAACAATGTGGGGTACTGTTTATATGGTAGAAACATTAAAAAATGTGTCACATAATATGGAGTATTTTTCTATCAAGACTTTGTTCATACTATTGTGTCGATTGGTATATTCGTGTGATTCGCTATATTGACCTTATTCTAACGATAAGGGAATTAAATGTTTTTTGTTTTTATATTTATACTTACAATCATTATTGCTGAGTTAGTGTATCACTCCTCGGCTCTTATTATTAAACCTATTCATTATTTCTTAAGTGGGCTGAATACTTATGAGAAAAATGCATTTTTTCTTTCTAACTTGCACAGAAACCGTATTCTCATCTCGTACAGGAAATTGATAAGTGGAAGATATAACAAATTCACAAAGTAGGCTGTTAGAGAGAAAATTATAACACAGCATCTTGTTTAATTTGAACATCTTCATTATACTCATTTGGCAGAAACTATAGAATGCACGGTGAAGTATTTTGGTGCATTCAGCATTCTGATTTACGACTAGGGTTGCTAACTGGCCGGTATTTGCTGTGATTTTGATTGAGGCCGGTGACCGGTACAAACTTATTAGCCCCCTTCTGACGGGTATTTTGGAATCTGCAATCCAGAATATAACATTGAACATCGAAATTTTTCAACAGTGCCTTTACAAACACAAATTTCCGTTGTATTAAACATTATCGATATTTTTTTAATCTGTGGCAGTTTATTTATTTATTTAACATAATAAACTTGATAACACTTAGATTTTATTATAAAAGAGTTTTATACATTTATTGAAAGTGGAAAATGACTTTAAAAGCAATTTTCTTTATTTGAAGTGTAAGTTTATAGAGTAAATTCCATTTTATTAATCAAATATTCTTACGTAAAGATTAATATCCAGTATCCAGTATTATTCGTCTGTTTCGATAATTTTAAAGAAGTGATAATTGCTGGTAAATACAATAACGATCAATACAGTCTTCAGTTTCTCATTTGTACAAAGAATTTTGAGGGTGTGCCGGTAATTTTGTTTTCCTGAGTTGACAACCTATTTACGAGGTATTGTTCCAACTCTGCTACGTAGTGGCTGTTTTTGACATTCCGCATGCAAATAAGTAGGTAAGGCTACCATACGTCCCGGTTTCTTAAAATGTGTCCCGGAGTGCAGTAATTTTCCTTTTTGTCCTGTTTTTTTTATTATTATGAATTACATATCAAAATTTCTCAAAAGATAATAAAATCGACTTATTCCTTTTGCTTTCGATTCTGACAATACTATAGGAACAATTTCATTCTAATTTTTATTATTATTCCAATCGCTGCTTCGCCGGATATAACATGCAATGTTTAAATCCTCCTAAGTGACACTCTGATCACTAAAAGTAAGAATGTATACCCCGAGGTGGCAACAAATTCTTGTAACGTGGCAGACCAGCCCCGAACACACAATTTTTTTCTGCTTCAGAAAAACAATTATGCAAATTTCTTTCTTTTAGTTCGCATTTTAGGTTACAAATAAATCAGTCCATTGAAATTTGGAAACAACTTCATAAATCTAGATTTTTTCTTTATAGACATGTACAGCATGTGAGGTTGTATGTGTAAATTTATTGAAAATATAATTTTTGCCTAAATATTGTATGTTCACTCATTGCGTTTATATTGTATAACAGCTTCTAGCTTCTATAATAATTTTTAGCAATGTTGATTACGTATTTACTATATTAATACATTATTTTAAGTTGTATAATTAGTGCGATGCTGTAGTAAAATTCTAAAGACAAAATTAATGCAATATTTACTACTAATTTTTAAGATGTCCCGTTTTTTTATGTTTTTCAAAAATATGGTAGCCTTAAAGTATGCTAAACCATACAAAATAAATTGTACTGTAAATTGTACCCCTCTGATAGTGCTCTCAAAGGGGTCGTGTTACGGATCGGGTCGGGTCGGGTCAGTCCCGTCAGCTAGGGTCGTGTTGTCGGGTCGGGTCAGTCGGGTTAGCTCGGGTTGGGTCACTCGGGTCGGGTCGTCACATTCTTCACTTATTTTGAAATACTATGAGGAGCTTTGTTTTAGAATTCAATTCGAAGTTGCTGAATGAATGATAATTGTGACTAATTGTAGGTAAATAGTAATAAAATTTTAATTTTAACTCTATATTGACTAATTGGCACGGTAATTGTAATTAATATTACTACTGACTTTTTCTTTCTGCGTTTTTATGTCAAGTTAAATGTCACATTAAGTGAAATTGAAAGGAAATATCTAGTTAACGTCCCACGTTATGCACCAACGCTCAGTGATGAGGAGAAATAATTGAAGTGGTTGAAAGAAAAAAGTGAGAGGAAATGGGAGAACACCGAGAAAACACATGCGCACGATGTTTGTCCATCAGAAAACTTACTTTGTACGAGGTGGAATGGACCCTCGGGTCAAACACCTGCCTTTGGGCAAGACACATTATTATTATTATTATTATTATTATTATTATTATTATTATTATTATTATTATTATTATTATTATTATTATTATTATTATTATTATTATTAATATTAATATTAATATTATTATTATTATAACTTTAAGAATGACCGAGAAAGTTACGCCGCCTTTTCATCAACACCTTCGAACATTGATATGTAACCTAAGACGTACTTGGAATATCAAAAATAGTCTTTATCAGCCTCGACGACCTTCTGCCACCGTTCTGGAAAGCTATGAATTACATCGCAGTCGAACTTGGTGGGTCCTGAAGTGAAGAAGATATCAAGTGCATATTAAACCCCTACTAGCGATTTGAAATGGCGTTCTCTAAGGTGGTTTTCCAAGGAATGGAACAGGTGATAATCGGACGGTACAATGTCCAATAGTGTTTCGCATCCAAGGCGTAGAATGGTGTCCTGGGTCATCTTAGCCACGTGGGGCTTAGCGTTGCCTTGTAACAGGAGGACCCCTTTACGATTCAGAAGTGCTGGATCCAGAGAGTAACAGTACACAGTTGCATTGATGATCTGACCAGCTGGTAGCAGTCCCCGATGTACGATGCCGCGAGCAGTCCACAAAATGCACAGGAGAACCTTATTCTGGTGTAGTGCAGGATTGGGCTGTTTTTGAACCGGTTCATTGGATGCTAACCAACGAGGACGGCGCCGTGGAGCTTCGTGCTGGACCCAGTTCCCATCACCTGTCAACACCCTCTTCAGAAATTGCTCCTTCCTCAGACGGGACACCAAAGAAACACAGGTGTCTGCTCGCGTTGCTTTCTGACCCAAGTCAAATCATGTAGGACCCATCAACCCAACTTGCAGTGCTTCCCAAGTTGATGGTGGAGGTGCCGAATGGTTTCTTTACTCACAGTGAATTGTAGTACCAGTTCCTCACATGTCTGTCTTCACCTCAATTGCTGCCCGAAGATCTTTATTTTTAACATCTGTTTGTCTTCCGGCACTTGGTACGTCTTCGAGTGTTTCGTCACCGTCCTTAAACCGTCCTACCGCTGCACTCTCCGTGTAGTCACGACACCCTCACCAAAGGCCTGTCATATCTTCCGCCCCACGGAGCAGCAATTTGAACTTGTACAGCTAACAAGCTTTTATGACGCTCTGTGAAGGTCCCATGTTCACTCTGTTCTTACGCACGTTCACGGTGTATTTGAACAGGTAGTATATTGGATATACTTACTAGTGTTGCTCACGAGACCAGGTTTGGGGCATTCTCGTCTCGAAAATGTGTCGTGAAGTTAGTCTCGTCTCGAAAAGTACATATGTTTCTATTGAAAGAGTTCTGTCTCATCTCGTACTCCTTCATGAAAATTCTGTCTCGTCTCGTCTCGTCCAACATCTGACCTTCCCCTTATCACCATCCGCATTCAACTTACGGTGTGAGGACCAATTGAACACAGACCTCCACAAAAAGAGACAGAACTCTTCAGTTTATTATTATTATTATTATTATTATTATTATTATTATTATTATTATTATTATTATTATTATTATTGCTGCGGTAGTGATTTGACAAGTTAATTACCTACATTTTAACCTTGGAAATTTGGATGTGGAGGAAAATAAAGAAGGTTAGCAGGGTAGAGAGGAAAACGAATTAGGAACTGCTGAAAAAATGCAAGAGACGAGAGCAATATTGGACGATATAAGTAAGCGAAAAAATGGACGGATCACAAGTTTCGATCTTGCTAAGGGTTTGCATTCTGAGAGATGTAGTAAAGGTGGTGATATCAGGAGAGCGAGAGCAGTGGCGTATTTCGGGGGACTTCCGGGCTTAAGCCACCCCGAAATCTTACTATAGTAAAGTATATGAAATATCTGGCAGAATTTTCACATCTTCAGGCAAAGCCCCAACCCGAAATTTAGCAAAGCCCTCCCTGAAACATAATCGTAAATACGCCACTGAGCGAGAGTGTGTAAGAAGATTTCAATTGATAGATTGTAACAAGGAGAGTGGAACATTATATTGGGTTGCGAGGAAGATATTAGCGGGAAATCGCAAAAATGGAAGGTTTTTACCTGTTCACGGAAACTGGCCTGCCATTAATGACAGAACACTGTGGAAGAGCAGGAGGAGGAGGATAATTATACTACAAATAAAAAAGCCTAAACAATGGTTTATGCATACGAATTGGCCAGCATTTTTTTCCCTCACGGCAGCTTTGTAAGGTTCTAGTTCTCTACAAACTGGTTAAATTGTAAGGTCAGGTCACTCGGGTCGGTTGTCGGGTTTCGTCACCTCGGGCGGGTCACTCGGATCACTTCGGATCGGGTCAGCTCGGGTCGAGCCAGCGCGGGTCGAGTCAATCTAGTCGGATTGTCGGGTCGGGTCAGTCAACTCGGGTCACGGGTCGGGTCGGGTCGGTCTTCAACACACATAATTACCACGAAAATTACAATATATCACGGACACGGTTTATACCTCCTTGGACATCCAATAAAACTTTTTCTATGATGTGAACACCATGTCGTCATTTTTGTATGGGGGAAATTAAAGAGGGATTTTGTGGGAATTTGATGGAGTGTAGATTCCTGTGTGTATGTGTGTGTGATACCTTACAGGATACGAGATGCCGGGGACGTGTGTAAATAAACCGGTCAATTTCTGTTATGTATGTGGGAAGCTGACATTTAAATCGGAACGTCGATGTTTTACTCCACTTGAGAGACCAAGATAAGAATTTCGTTCCTCACTACATTTGTTGTACTTGCGTGAAACGTCTGACTGGGTGGGCAAATGGTGAACGAAACATGAACTTCGCAATACCGATGATCTGGAGGGAAACAAAAGATCATTTTTCAGACTGCTACTTTTGTATGACACAGATGAAAGAAATAACCATTAAAGCTAACCACACAGTACAGTACCCACATTTGCCATCAGCAATTAGGCCAGTTCCACACAGTGCAGAATTACCTGTACCAGTACCTCCTTCTCATCTTACGGTAAATGGGGATTACGTACTTGAGGCAACTATTGAAGTTCCAAATGAAGAAGATGATCCTACTTATGTAGGAAGAACATCTACATTGGATCCCCGTCTGATAACTCAGGGTGAACTAATTGGCCTGGTACGGGATTTAAAACTCTCCAAGATACAGACAGAACTTCTTGATTATAGACCTAAAGGCTAGAATCTGTTCCATCGTGACACTAAAGTGTATATTTTTCGAAACCTTTATACATAGTTTCAAAATGATTTAGTGTATTGTAATAATATCTTTGCTGTGATGGGTACACTTGGACATGCATATATAAGTACAGAGTCGAGATTTTTTATTGACTCTTTCAAAACTAGTTTTAAGGCTGTCCTTTTGCATAATGGCTACAAATTTCCTTCAGTGCCTTTGGCTTATGCAACTAATATGAAGGAAACCTATGAAAACATCGAAATAGTGTTAGAAAGAATTCAGTATGAGAAATACAAGTGGACCGTTTGCTGTGATTTAAAAGTCATTTCTTTGTTAATGGGTTTGCAGCTTGGTTATACGAAATATTGTTGTTTCCTCTTCGAATGGGACAGCAGGAACAAAGCGGAACATTACATCAAGAAGGAATGGCCAACACATGTATTAACTCCTGGACAGAAGAATGCTGTTTATTCCTCACTGGTGAGCCCTGGTAAGATAATTCTACCTCCTCTTCACATAAAGTTGGGGCTCTTCAAAAACTTTGTTAAGGCAATGGACAAATGTAATGCAGGATTTTGTTACTTCAAGGAAAAATTTCCTCCTGTTAGTGACGCTAGGGATTTTTGTAGACCCCCAAATAAGATGTTTCTTTCGTGACCAAAAGTTTGAGGATCTCTTAACTCTGGTTGAGAAGGCAGCTTGGTGTTCATTTAAATGTTTAAAAGAGCATTTTTTAGGAAACAAGAAAGAAACAAATTACCGTGAAATTGTGGGTGATTTCCTGCAATCATTCAAAGAAATGGGCTGCAATATGTCCCTTAAAGTTAACTTTCTAGACTCCCACCTGCATTTCTTTCCTGAAAACCTTGGTCCTGTCAGTGATGAGTATGGGGAACGTTTTCATCAGGACATTTCCTCCATGGAGAAGAGATACCAGTGACAGTGGAGTTGAAAAGTACTAGCTAATTACTGTTGGGCACTTAAAAGAGAGGTTCCAGAAGCCAAACACAGAAGAAAGTCGACAACTAAAACATATTAGTTGAGGTAAGTGTTCATTTATTAGGAAGATACCACTCAATTCTTTTATTTATTAAGTAGATGTATTATTTATTAAGTAAATATAAAATGGTGGCACGGTGTATACATCATTGAAAATTTGTTTTATTTCAAATCCAATAAGATATAAACCGTGCTTATATTGTAACTTTCGTGGAAGTTATATGTGATTTTATCTGCACTAGTGAATATTGTAAAATGAACAGTACACATAGCATATTTTTTTATATAAATATGTTTATTTCTCTAGAAAGAATAATGCTATTCTTATGAAACTTAGAGGGCTAACTAAGTATAAATCAAGCTAACATTCAGTATAATGTGTGCGTTTATATACCTAAGGTATCCGAGCTATACGTATGAAAATGTTAAAAAAAGATGAGGGGAAATTTCCCGAAAACCCATCTGTCACGGGAAAACTGAGGGTGATGGAGAAAAACTGATAGATGATTCGAATTCTACGTGAAAAGTTCTTTTACAATCACGTATTTTATTCCGTGTGCCACAGAAAAAGATTTTTTTGTCGACTAATGTAGTAAGTACCATTTTCAATCTCAGCAACCATTATTCAAACCGGTTAACGTTGATCGCAGATATTAAAAATACTCACATCCGTATATTTTATTTAATACGAACGAAAATCTTACCTGTACATTACTGTACAAACGATGCACAAACGATTGACATAATTTTCTTTCGAATCAGACTTGGGGAGGTGCTACCAATTAGACAGCCCATCTCTTGTTATCGTTTTGGCGCGCCCCTAATTGGGTACAAACGAAAAATTTCGCCTGCAAATTTTTGTACAAAGACGTACAAACAAGTGCGACAGTTTGTGGTTGAATTCGACATGGTGGGAGGGCTATCAATTGGAGAACCCCTACTTTGTTTTTGTTCTGGCGGCGCCCCTACTTGTGTACAAACGAAAATCTCACTTGCACATTTCTGTACAAACGATGTACAAACGATTGCGACAATTCGTGATTGAATTGGACATGGTGGAGGGGCTAAAATTTAAACATCCCGCACTCTTTATGTTCTGGCGGCGCCCCTAATTGTGCACAAACCAAAATTTTACTTTCACATTTCTGTACAAACGATGTACAAACGATTCCGACAATTTGTGATTGAATTGGACATGGTGAAGGGGCTACCACTTCGACAGCCCCCACTTTCTTTTCGTTCTAACGGCGCCCCTAATTATGTCCAAACGAAAATTTCGCCTGCACATTTCTGTACAAATGGTGTAGAAACGATTGCGACAATTTGTGATTGAATTGGGTTTGGTGTGGAAGTACCATTTAGACAGCCCCCACTTTGTTTTCGTTCTGGCGGCGCCCCTAATTGTGTACACAAGAAAATTTGGCCTGCTCATTTCTGTACAAACGATTGAGACCATTACCGATTGAGTTTGAGAAGAGGGGCTGTCTAAATGGGCGTCGTCTTTTCACCTCTAGTGTAAAGAAATTCTTCCACCAGAAAATCTGTAATCAGCACCGTCAGTAGCTACGTCCTCGACTAATATACATTTACAAGTACAGGTTTATTTTCGTATTTTTTTCAACAGTTAACCAATTTGAAACCGTATTATAAGTCAAAGTACTTATCATATTTCTATCGTAAAGAAGAATATGTTGTTATCTTCTTAAATACTTCGCTCCGCAGGAACCCGTTCAGTGGGTGCAACAAGGAAAAACATGTTTGGCGTCTCACAAATGACAAAGGACAAAAAAGAAAAGCAAAAGCAGCACAGCAGTGCCTTTTCGCAGCCAGAGCTGACAACATAGTTTCGGTCGTCACATACGCCAATAGACCTACAAGCGGTGTACAAGAGTTATACAGTTACCATATACGTTGTGCCACAGTAGCGCTACAGGCGGAATGTGCATGAACTACAAATGAATATGATTCTTACAAGTTGTCCCCTCACTGTTGTCACTGTTGCCCCCTCTTCACATTCTACACGTGCTTTTTTCTCCCACTATTTGACCTTGGCAGGCAGAAGTACCAGGCTTTCCGAGTTCATAACCATTAACTGTTTGTGTATAGAGTACGTTTTCAGTTCTTCGAATGACTGTGCGCGCGAAGTACAAGGGTGAAGATCGGACTACCGTATACGGCAGTTAGAAACCCCCGGTTGCAATAATAAATGTAAAATACAAATATAGAGCCTTGACAATGCCGTGATGATGTTTATATATATATATATATATATATATATATATATATATATATATATATATATATATATATAAAACTTTTGAGCCCAATTAGATACTCGAAATTGTGTTTTTTGCTCCACCCTAATATATATATATATATATATATATATATATATATATATATATTAGGGTGGAGCAAAAAACACAATTTCGAGTATCTAATTGGGCTCAAAAGTTTTATATATATATATATAGGGCTCTATATTTTTCTCTCTCGTGCGCGCGCTATATACAGGGTTTTCATAAAGTCCGGACGGATTTAATTTGCTTATAATTTTCATAAAAATGCTCATAATGTAATCAAATAAAGTGCAAACGGTAGCGGAAGGATTAAATTTTGAGTTGGCAACACTGTTAGATAAGCGGCAACTCTGAACACGTTGAGAGAGGGAGAGGGAGGGCAAGGGTCAGTTTCTTACCAAATTCCATCTATTGTTGTTTTCGTTGTTGTTTCAATGTTGACTGTTAAAAGTTTGTTGTAAGCTGTATTGATGTGTGTGTCTTTCAAAGAAATAAATAAATGAAAAACTCCTCTGAGAAGACTATTTTTTTACCGCATCAAAGATGGCGTCGGTAAAAGAGAAAGCGCAATGTGTTCTGTGGTACGCGGAGCTAAAATCACCAATTCTGGTGTGTCGAATTTTCACCAAAGAGTTCAAAAAGCCGGCACCGATTGAAAGTGCAATCCGAAAGTGGGATGCTAAGTTCTTGGAGACAGGAAGCATCCTGGACCGTCCTCGAAGTGGGAGGCCGCCAACATCGCCTGCAACAGTGAGCAGGGTAAGGGAAAGCATCATCAACAGCCCACAGAAGTCGATTCCTAGATGGCGACCAGTTGGAGGTGTGGCGGTGAATGAACTGAGCTGGTGCAGATTATAGGTAAAAAATTAATCCTTCCGCTATCGTTTGCACTTTATATGATTTCAATATGAGCATTTTTATGTAAATTATAAGCGAATTAAATCCATCCATACTTTATGAAAACCCTGTATATATACATTAGGGTGGAGCGAAAAAACAAATTTTCGAGTATCTAATTGGGCTCAAAAGTTGGGTATTCACTGGAAGTCATTGGAAAAATAAAGAAAAAAAAACACTTTGGATCTTCAGTGCACGCAAATGGAGTAAAGTTTGAAAAACTGCAGAAAGAAATACCAAATGCGAGAAAAATTAAATTTTTGAGTATCGAATTCTAATTCGGCTCAGAAGAAGCGTGTTTGCGTACTAGTGAACGGAAACATATCGAGAAAATCACACTTTGGATCATCAGTTGCCGCAAATGGCGTCAAGTTTGAGACAGTGAAAAAATAGCAGTGACAAAAATGAAGAAATTACCAAAATTTACCTTTACTCAATAAATATTCAGATTACTTTTTATATCATTTATGTAGCTTCAATGTGCTTTATTTTAGTTGTGTGAAATAATGTTTGTTATTAATTCGCTAATCTAGGTGATTTTATAATGATTTCCGTAATAATTTTGCAGCTCTTCGTTTATTTTCTATTACATGAAATGGACCAGAACTCACCACAACGAGGTTTCTGTAGTTCAAGTTCCACCTAAATCCTACCAAACCATATTACGAATTAGATAGGGTGTGCTATATTATGTTGATTTAGTCACGGACCTTGTCTTAATTTCAAAGTTTAATTTAAATTTTGACATTGTGAGTCTTGAGGGCAAATATTGATCGAATTTAGCCATCTCTGTTTCCTTATTCGTACTCTTTCCTTGCAGACTCTGTGAAAAATTTGACACCTTTCATTATCCTGAAAATGCATGGAAAATTTAAGAAGTTTAACTCATGAGCAGATTGGTCGTGGATAAGTGATAAGATCAAACTTTCGATCATTGAAGGAGGCGACTGCTTTTATTTTCTCCTATCAATAACCTCACTATACTACGTGCCAAATTTATTGAATGTGCCACAAATGGTCATAGACAGTCCTTGGTGATTTGAATAATAAAGAACGTATCGCAGAAAGTAGTCGCCATTTCGATATTTTCCTATCACTCGTCAATGATGTTTAGGCATCGCACGAGCAAGTTCGAGTGAGTTTTCTGTGAAGCTTAACTCTACTCGGAACATACAATTTTGAGCTCGAATCGAGAACTCGACTCGAAAAATTTCCTGCAACTCGACTCGAATTTGGGTCGAGTTACCAGTCGAGTCGACCCAAAATGAGCCAAATTCTGTGTGTAGTTTCAACTACTCTCTTCAAGTATCCTACATAGACATATATTATTATTATTAATAATATTACTATTATTAAAATATTAAACCGTAATATTACTATTATTACTACTATTATTATTCCTATTATTACTATTACACCGTATATATTTATTAAAGATAGGTGGTTTGTATCTCATTACTAGAAGCGAATTACTAGTTAGTCGTGAAGCCTACGAGGCAAGGACGATGTTCAGAAAATGCTGGATTTCAATTGCAGGGTAGGAAGTATTCTGGCTCGAGCCAAAAACTTTAAAAAATTTAAGACGCTGGCCAAACATGTTCAAAACTGCTCGGTCCAAACTTAGGCTTATCAACGGTTCGAGCAGCTCGGCTCACAGCTCATTTACTAACGAACGAAAATGAAAAATAAGTCGAGCCAACAGTTCACTCACCCGAGCCTGCTCGATCTCTTGACTCAGTTGAAAAAGAGGAAATGGTGTATCCTAACCGAGCCAGCTCGAGCCGATGACTTACCCAAGCGAGTAATCTCGCACCATCCGCTCAGTTGAGCCGAGCCGAACTAAGGTCGTTATAAAAATTCCTTAATGTCTTGTTAATTAGAGTAGACTAGATGCGAACAGAGTCCCCGCTCGTGAGCAACACAAAAACTATTCCACATGATTGCTAACATTTCTAATGACTCGCTTTGGATGATTTATAACGAGTTAAAACATGCTGAACGAGCAAGCCATTTATCAAACTCGGCTTCGCTGGAAACTCCAGTTCATAAAATTGATTCTGCTGAGATCTTGTAGCTCGACTCGTACCCATCCTAAAAGTGTTTTCCAATTTGACTTTTTGTCGTTTACAGCTTCATGTATCTAGTGATGAGCAAATACAAGACCAAGACCAAGAGCGGGGTGGTCTTGCCTTTGGTCTCCGTCTTGGTATGGGTCTTGCACTTCTTGGGCTTGGTGTTGGTATTGCATCGTTATTCCAGGTCTTGCTCTTGGTCTTAGCTTGCATGCCAGACTCTTGCAATAACTGCAAAACCAAGACTTCTTGCGCTCATCACTAATAATGTATCGAGTGCAACGAAAAGAATGTTCAATTCAAAAGTTACGTATTTTTACATGGAGAATCGTAAACTGGAATAAAAACAATGGGGTTCCTATTTATGATTTTAAACTTCAACCCCATCCAGCATCCACAGACTGCGGACTCAGGTATCACAGGGGTACCCCTTCGAGACTAAAATTTTTTATTAAACTTTTATAAAAATCTGATTTCTTGCTATTCAGATATTCCGAAAAACAATTTTAGTTGCCTCATTTTTCAAAAGTTTTTAAGCTATTTTATTTTTGTCTTTTACAACGCCATGTATCACGCAACAAAAATTGTTCATTACGAAAGTTACTTGTTTTTCACGAAGAATTAGAATATACAATAAAAATTGGATTTACTATTTAATATTTCAAAGTTGACCACCATCCGCTCACGTGGGTTGGGAGTAGAGATGCAAAAAAGCCGGCGTTTTTCAATCGATGGTTATTTGCACATAAAAAGCCGGCTTTTTGGAAAAAAAACGAGAACTTTGGAAATTTTGTTTTTTTTTTCATTTTCATGATTTTTTATTTGAATAACTTTCTTATAGTATACTCTAAAGTTAAATAAGATTTCATGACCTAAATACCATATTTCGCTCTGGAATTCACCACCATGATGGATGGAGCACATGCTTTATGAACTAAAGTAAACATACAGTACGTAGTATTTGAGGGCGATTGCAGAGAATATTTAACTATATTTTAACTTCTGAGTTATATACATTTTTGTTTACATCATTTCTTTTTCAGTCATCCGTGTTTCATTTCGTAGAGATTAGACAGCCTACTCTAGCTCCAAGCACATAAGTTAAACTTTTGTTTTTCAATATATTCGTCAGAGCGTACATTTGTCAGTATATCTGTCAGAGCGTACTTCCACATTTTTGTAATACTGTAGCTGTGCAATGATTTAGCGATAATCTTCCGGACACAACCCTTAATACAGTTTTATAGAAATAATCAGTAGCGGATTCAGAAAAGTATTTTGGGAGGTGTTTCTCTGCTTAATGTTTTTTTTTTCTAACAAATTCCTAATTTTTATTTGGGAGGAGCTTGAAGTTTACGAGTATAATCATAACTAATGTTTCGTTTTGTTTGTATTCAGCAATAATTTTCTGGATACAACCATGAACTCCATTTTATACTGATAATCAGTGGCGGATTTAGAAAAGTATTTTGGGAGGGTTTTCCATATTAATGTTTAGTTTCTCTAAAAATGCCTAATTTTTATTTGAGGAGAGCTTGAAGTTTATGAGTAAAGGCATAACAAATATTTCGATTGTTCTAGAAATTCCGTAATTTCGGGATACAGGCTTGAGTCTGTAAGACATCCCCGCCCTAACCCCCTTTTCAAATCCGTCACTGCTGGTAATTGTTAATAACAACGATTTAAAAACGATAAAGAAAGTCGGCCAGGATTCACAGTACACGCACTATCTCTACATTCACAGTTGGAATTAAGAAAAACTTTTTGTCAAAATGCTCGGATTCGGGGTTAAATCCCGGACTTCCCGATAGAAGTGCGAAAACTAACCATTTACACATGGTTGTTGTGCACTTGTGCTTAACTTAAATATATTCTCTCTTTCTCTATGGCTTATAGAATCCGAGGGTTCAATGCCGCGTTCACAAAAGGTCTCCACTGACTTCTATCCTTAGCCAACTGGATCCAGTGGTCCATCTTACTGCCCTCCCATCTGCGCCTAGATCTTTCTAATGCAGGTTTTCCGATTGGATTTCCAGTTAAAACTTTGAAAGCGTTCTTACCTTCTTTCCTTCCAGCTACATTACCTACCAACCTGAGCCTCCTAGACTTGATGACCGTAACGATATTTAGAAACCGTATAAATTATGCAGTTCTTCCTTACGAAGTTTCCCCCATTCCGTTCCTTTTGTGTCCGAATATTCGTCTCAGGATTTTATTTACAAATACTTTCAGTCTGCGTTCTTCTCATCGCAAACGACCATGTTTCACAGTCATACAGAACAACAGGCATGATTATCGTTTTATATATTTTAAACTTTAAATTCCTCGACAGAATTCGCAACGACAAAATATTTTGAACTGAATAATAACACGAATTTCCTGATTTCAGTAGACATTTAATTTCTTTGTGGATATGATTTTAGTCTGGTAATATTGATCCTAGATATTTGAAAGTATCCACTTGGTCGAAAGTATTATTTGATATTTTAGCGCATCCACAATTTTCGCCTTATTACGATTCCGGTGAACTTCCATGTATTTAGTTTTCTCTGCATTTACTTCTAAACCAATGTCGCTGCAAGTGTATAGTAAGGCCTATGCATTTATTTCTATTGTTCTCCCATTATCCCCTATTAAATGTACATAATCAGCATACGCCATAGCCTGGCGAATACCATGCAACTCTAGGGACTGGTACCTATCTTTAATTTTCCTTATAGCGTGCTCCGGAACAATGCTGAATAATAATGGCGACAGCGCATCTCCTTGTTTCAAACCTTTCTCGACGTTGAAGCTCATGGACAAGAAATTTTCTACTCAGACTTTACTCAGAGGTTCATTTAAAAACATTTTAATTAACCTAACTAGCTTTTTCGGTATTCCGAATTCTGTAAGAATTGTACAATACTTCCCTCCTATCCGAGTCGTAAACCTTTTTAAAACCACTAAACAGCTGATGTACCTGGTAATATATTCCCATTTCTTTCCGAGTACTTATCGAATAGTAAAAATCTGGTCGATTGTTGATCGATTTGCCTAAATCCACACTGATTATCTCCAATAATTTCATCTGCGTATGGAATCAATCTTGTTAATATAATGTTAAGAGAAATGCCTCGCTAATTATTACAGTCGCCTTTCTTGTGAATTGAAACAGTGATTGATTCTTTCCACTCTTCTTAAATGTAGTCCATAGTTTTTTTAAAAAACAAAAAAGTTGAATTCCTGTCCTAGAAATTCAGAAACCTTCAAGACTGGGCAAACTATGATGGTGGTTATAAGCCTAGGAAACCATACGATAAGATGAACAGTCCATTACGCATATTACCCACTAACAGAAAATTCGGTACTTGCCCGATTCTAAACAAGCTTAAGGAACAGTCAAGTCAATGCATTATAGAATTCGGCGGAGTTTTACCGATTTTGCAGATCCGAAGCACCTAATAGGTGGTAACAGATTATTACGTATGTGATCAATGATGAAAATTTTTTTCGATATATCCATACAATGTATATGAAAGTTAAAATCTAAAAGTTTCAAGAATGTGCAGAACCTCCGAAACCAAGCTCTTGATGTGCAACCTGTAAGATTATCATATAAATGTATTTCTCTCATGTTTAATTTAATTTTGTTTCAAAAAGAGGGTGTGTAACATTTTGAAGTAAAAATACAACATACAATTTTGCTAGTCATTTGTGTATCATTTTTTATCACTTTTGTGTATAAGAGGTTAAAAATTATTACATCTACTGGTTAATCCTTAGAAATTCATAATGTAAATTTGTTAAGAATTTTAAAAAATCTTTTCGACATTTATGGTTTATTTTAGGTTTTATATTACACTGGCTTACAGTGGTTTTGGTGCCAGGTGTTTCTTAGCTGATTTGAAGTAGAATTGGGACGCTGAATCCAAATATGGGGTTAGTTTTCCCCTAACAGCTTTAGTTTTCGAGATATAGGAATTGCAAGACTGACCTGCTACAACGTTGAAAATTGCATAGGTGCTGTTTTACTGTAAGTGAAAAGAAAACTATGATATTTAAATCTGTTATTTGGAACACTTTGAAAATAATGAAAACCATATAAACACAAACATCAAGTACATAATAACTCTGTAACTACATTTTATAATAGTTTTTATGAATAAAAAATCAAATAATTTGTTCAAAACGATCTATTCAACACTTCGGAAGCTTCGTTTTCGTGACATCCTTGAATGTTTCTTTGCACAGTCTCTTTCTAGGTTCCAGCAGTAATCTGCCATCATATGGGCATCCCATCTCCCTTGGTAGCGGTACTCCATTGTTTTAATATCTTGGTGAAATCTTTCACCTTGTTCTTCACTCAGACTGCCTACGTTGTCTGGAAAACGGTCCAAATGGCTGTGCAGGTAATGAATTTTGATACTCATATTACATCCAAGTTTTTGGAATGCATTAAGCATCTGGTTCACTAGCTCAACATAGTTATCAGCTTTATTATTGCCAAGGAAATTCTTGATAACTTCTACAAATGAGGTCCAAGCTCTACGTTCAGTCTCATTCATGGACTCCACGAAAGCCGGATCTTTCATGAGTTGTCTTATTTGGGGACCATCAAATATTCCAGCTTTTAATTTTTCTGTGCTGATCTGAGGTAGCTTGTTTCCCGTGTAAGCAAAGCACGGCCCGTCCTTATTTAGCGCCTTTACAAACTGCTTCATCAAACCGAGCTTGAGATGTAGAGGTGGCAAAATGATTTTGTCACACTCAACAATAGGCATGTTAATAATATTTTTCTTACCAACAACCATGTCGTCTCTCTGCGGCCACTCTTTTTTTGACCCATGGTTTGCTTTGTCTCTGCTATCCCACAGACATAGAAAACAAGGATATTTTGTGTAGCCACTTTGCTGTCCAAGAAGAAAGTTCACCATCTTTAAATCCACACAAATCACCCACTGATGGTCCTGATATTTAATTTTTTCCATAACCAAAGCAATTGCTTCATATTCTTCTTTCAGTCGTGTTGAATGAGCGATTGGAATTGAGCCATATTTATTGCCATTGTGTAGAAGGACGCATTTTAAACTTCGCTTGGAGCTATCAATAAACAGGCGCCAATCATCTGGATTGTATTCTGGAAGACCCATGTGTTCTAGGAGACCTCTAACATCGTGACAGAATACGAGATTTGTGTCTTCAGTGAAAAATGGTAAAAACTCCTTTTCCCTTGTTCGGTAGAATGTGATTTTAGTTCCTTGTTCTAGTACGTTTTTCTCCTTCAATCTGGAAGCAAGTAATTCAGACGATTCTTTTGAAAGATTAAGGTCCCTAACTAGATCATTTAGCTCATCTTGATTAAACTGTTGAGGAATTGTTGACATTCCCTCATAATCACTGTCACTTCCATCATCCATGTCACAAGAATGTTCACTACGTTCGTTTTCAGTCTCACAAAGCTCTGGCAAGTGGTGAAACGTTGGGATTGCTATTTCATCGGAATGAACAACTGGACGTTTTGCTGAAGGCAGATCAGGATATGTCCACTTGTTCCGGTTATTTCTATTCATACCCGCAACATTTACCAGGCAGAAATAACAGTCATCAACATGGTTTGTGGGTTCCCTCCAAACCATTAGAACACCAAACTTAAGACTTTTTCTTTTTCCAGTTGTCCACTGTCGCAAGTGTTCAGTACACATTTTACACACAATATGTGGAGCCCAAGTTTTATCTTGGTCCCCTAGGCGTACACCAAAATATGCATGGTATGCTTTTTTTTACAAAGTCACTGATATGTTTTCTATTGTCTTTAAATGTGTACTCACCACATATGTAGCAAAACACATCAGGATGGTTAACACAACTTCTTCGACTTGAACTCATTTTATGTTCAGGCCACTAACACGGATGTTAAATATAAAGCCTTAGTATACGCGATACAAGTTATGATTTCAGAACAAAACTCACATGTTCCAACATGTCACTCCACCTGCAAGACAACAACTACGATCCACTAGCCAAGTAGAATACCAATGCAATCTAGTGGACGTTCCTGGAACTACTATATGACTAGTTTCCGTTTAGTACCGACAGATAGCAGCACTAATGAGAAAAGAGCGCCGTTCTTCCAAATAGAAATCTCTATAGAGCACAGTAGGATTTATTTGAGTTGCAGAGTTTATAAGATCATATTCAAACTTGTTATTACGAGAATATTTGTATTTCTTTTGCTTATTTTGTATACTATTGCAAGAAGCATGCAGAAATAGTGGTTACATCATTTATAATTTACATATTTATTTTGGATTGTAATATTTCTTCCACATACATTGTAACGTAAATAACACTACTGGTACAGTAGCCTGTATCTACCAAAGTAGAGCTGATAGAAAAAAACTGCTTACATTATTGGATTCAGCGCCCCACACATAGTTAAAATCAGCTCTAAACTTTTAGGCACAAGGAAAAATTTTTTTCTGTAGGCCTGTGTTATTACTAGAGCAATACTAACGAATAAAAAGCATAATAGCAATTTAGACATATGATCGGTACCTTGAACATGGTTGTGGTTATTTAAGGGTTCATAAGAAACTAATTTTAAAAGCATAATAGAGCATAATTTTAGAAAATAAAGCACAATTTAAAATATATAGCATAATTCTTGGAAAATACTGTTTAACTGCAAGTTTAACATAGGCCTACTATATTATTTAAAAAAAACAACATTTACAAAGCAAAATCATTGAGAACGTAACAATGCAACAATGAAAAGCTAATTTTTATTTCTGTAAACTTCTTGGTGTAATCCTTTGATGTGGAGAAAAAAAAAGGAAATGAATAAAACTTTCGGCCAACAACGAATAGTACACAAGAATTCTACTCTATATTGTTTTTAATGTATTATATGTCAGGAAAGTAAATGTACACCTATTTTTCGAGTTTGGCATTCCTGCGCTCCATCCGTGGAGAGTATGAGAATTAAATCAATCAAATCTTTACTGAGGGGCAAAAAGAAAAGCTTAATCTGAATAAGACATTGCAGAGGGGCACAAGCTGTTAATACGAATAGTGCATAGTGTAAATAAAGGATGACACCAAAAAAGGAAGCCAGGAACAGCTGTTAAACTTAGAAAAATGAGTAAAATTTGTCAAAGTGGGAACAAAAAACACAAATACAACAAATCGCCGACAACTGAACGTTCACCATGCCATGATCTTGGTGCAGAGGTTAAGGTGCTGGCTTACAAATGCAAAGGTCGCCAGTTCGAATCCTCGGGAAGGACATTTTTAAAAATTTTTGTTAATAATACATACAGCTCATGAGAGATGGTAAAAGAGGTCGTATTCAGTTTCTCGTAGCAATTATTATTGGTAATGTTTAGTACTGATTATACTTTTCGTCTTTGCGTATTGCTTTTATTCTTGTCTTCATTTTGAAAGAGAAGAATATCCGAACAAATGCCTCCAAAATTCCGCATAATTTGAATGTGAACGCCATTTGCAATTAGTGAAGAATAAAAATTGAACGTTCCGATGTAGCTGCAAAATGTAAAAATAAAGCATGGAAGTGGACCATACTCATGGTTATTAAAAATACAATTCCTACATGCCTTACACCTCCCGTCCTCGTTTCTACGTTAGCAAGTAAGAGGTTTGTGTTTAGGTTAGGCTGGTCAATACGTTTTGCAAACGGGCCCGGTTTAGCTCTGACGCACCACAGGTGCGAGATAGGAACAAAACACTTTTTCCCTCTCCGTCTGTGTGTCTATTTATCTATCTATCAGTATATATATAATGCTATTTGTGAATGCAATAACCACCCTAATTTTCAGCGGATTGAGACGAAACTTGGCACAAACATTAATTGTTGAAATATCTCGATGAGTTCGTTAACCAGAATAATCAGATGAAAATGTTCAAAACAGTGCTTAAAGAGAGGCGGTATGAGCCGGTTATGCATCCGAAAGTTAGAAAATTGGCCGGTATGGCATACCGGTAGAAATAACTTATTTTAAATTGTAATTATTTAAATTGTAGAAAAAATACACATAGAAAAAAGGACGGCATTAGCATTGAGTCCACAAATATGTTTGAACTATCAAAGATTTCGTTTCATTTTCATTTCTGTCCTTTGTTCAATAAAGACCTCCCATCCTTCTCGTACACTCTGTCGTTCATCTGTTTACAAAATTGCATTTTCTTGACAAGCGGTGAAAAAATAGGCTTCTTACCCCCACCGCCCCATGTTTTAGCCAACATCGAGGGACAACATTCATTCATATTGCTTTGTTTGAACAAAGAGGCTTTGCTTGGGGATGTGTGCTAACGGTCATGACAGCCGCTTCTGAAAAACAAGAAGTGACGCACCAAGGAAGCAAGATAGGTTTTATTGCGCCGCCCTGGAGCTAGGCGTTGTCGCTCGTACGTTTTAGAAGGCAATTTTAAGAAAAGAATGGAAATAATGAATATTTGAATGAAAGGAACTTCGCAAAAATCATAAATGATCAAAATTTCGAATTGTGCCAAACTACACACAAAATATACACAGATTCGCATCACACACTAAATGCGCACACAAGACAAAATTACACATATTGCGTAATTACACACACATTGGCTACGCTGTGCCCCTTGCTATCAATGTGTGTTTTCCCGTACGTCCCTCGAAAGAGGAGGGAAAACTTGCTGCGACCGAAAGCATTCAATTGTTTGGTGCGGAAGCATTGCCACAATGATTTATTTCACGGACTTCGCTATACGCTGTCTTCTTAGCCATTTTAAGTAGCCTACGATCTTCCCTCGTCAAGACCAAATGACTGAATGACAAATTGGCAACAAAGTTGAGGTCATTCACTTCTTTTCCCTAACCAAAGGGAGGGTTTCCTCCGTCAGAGGGTGACGCGGATGGGACCTAACTATGTTTCGAATATTTCCGAGGGTTCATCTGAGATTGACAGGCTCTAGTTCGCGTAGTTCGGAGCTTACTACAGCGCCTACGCACAATTTGTTTTCGACATTTGGCAGATGCGAACTAAACATGTCTAATCCAGGCCGTTTCTAAGTGCGTTGCTTTGCTCCTTTAATGTTGCGATTGTGTGTGGTGTCTAATTTAAAAAAATGAAGCGTACCCAGCTGTCAATAGGATCTTATTTCAGTGCTTCTAGTGGTAATGCGAAGAATTCTGGTGTAGGTCTTTCACAGGAAGACTCCGGAAGTCTACATGAGAAATCTGCATTCTCAAGTTCAAGTGATGTTAATGGCCAATTGTTGAAATCCAATAGTGCACCTTTGTGCATGAGCCAAAACCAAGTTAACATGTTTAAAGAAAAGTATCCGTGGTTAACTGTCTCGAATACTCTTGGCTGTGTAAGTTGTAAAGTTCAGGACCTGAAATTGTATTTTAGTGTTGGCGTATCGCTGTCACAACAGTGGATTGTGGGTAGTGTTAAACCTTTCGGGTCTACAACGGAAATACAACACAATTCATTACAGAAGAAAATTTTCGTATTGCCCACTGCACCGCGGAAAAAAATACTCTTGGAAGCTGAAAACTAGAGCTTAGAAAAACTTTTCGACAATGAAAGGAAATGTAGCTTTGAAACAACCTATCGAGTTTTTCGAACAGCATACTATACTGCAAAACAAGACAGGCCGTTTCTGGATCATTCCCATTTAATAAATCCTCAAGCTGCCAACGGCCTTAATATGGGGCGAATTTTGCACCGTAATGTTGTATGCGCGGACATTGTAAGCCACATTAGTGTTGAAATGAAAAGTAGACTTATTGAGAAAATTAAATGTGCTAAGTGATAGGCATTATTGTTGATGAATCAACCACATTAATTAACAAAAGCGCGTTAAAAATTTATATACGTGCGCGTATTCAGGATAGCGAAGGAGTTGAAAGTAAAGACAATAACTGTAGTGATGATATTTATACGTTCTTTTTAGAACTATTGGAACTTCCGGATCAAAAATCAGATACAATATACAACATTCTTATGGATTGTCTTCGAAGGAACGGTTTTGATGATAATTATCTCGGGGACTACCTGGTTGGTTTCACAAGTGATGGTGCTAGTGTTATGTGCGGAAAAAATCTAGAGTCAGGATCAAGATTACAACAACAGTTTCCCAAAATCGTGTTGTGGCATTGCTTTAGTCATAGATTGGAACTTGCAGTAAATGATACACTGGAGACTATTGGTGGTGGTGTGAATCATTTTAGTATTTTGGTTAGCGCTCTGTACAAGCTGTACAGTCTCTCTCCAAAAAGAATCGAACTTGGAAACTGTGCTCATGATGTTGCAAGTCAACTTAAAAAGATAGGTCGCATTATAGATGTAAGATGAGTGGCGTCTTCTTTTCGCTGTGTAGAATCTGTATGGAGTTCATACACTGCAGTTTATACACATTGTTCTACAGAATCTAAAAACAGCTGCCGCAACAGTAAAGAGCGAAGTCAGTTCCAAGGACTAGCAGATAAACTAAGCTCCTACAATTTTATTAAACTTTTAAGACTTCCCTTTCATATTCTGCACGAATTAAAAAGTCTGTCAGAATTATTGCAAATGCGTGACTGCATCATAAAAAGGGCTTAGGTATAGAATAGAGAGTTTAAAATGTACGCCAAGCGACAGTGAAGCTGAAGTATTCGAAAGTGTTGAAACCGGAGTTTTCAAAGGCGTGGAACTTAACAACCACATTAATTTTCCATCTGTCAACAGATGTCAGTTCATACAGTGTACAGTGAATAATCTCAAAATGCAAACCATTAATGAAAACGATACGAATCACAAGCTAATAAGTCAAATAGAATCTGTTTTCAGTGACTTCGGTGACATTCGACAAGGTGAGAAAGAAATCAAGGAACTTGCTTTTAAGTTTGGATTAAATTCACATGATGTTCTTCGCGACTTTGTGCAATAGGGACATGAGCTCTGAAATACAATGTAACGAAATAGCCTATGAGATTCAATCTACAGAGCAATTGTTACTTACAGAATAGACATACACTATTTCGAAAATCGAGAGAAGACGGGAAATGTTTACGATACTTTTCGTATCGTCTTGAATCTCATCTCCAAAGAGAGACGAAAAGTTTGAGTTAGCCTTGACCTGTCTCGAATGTAAAATGTTAATTATCATGTTATTTTGTTTGTTTTAGAAACAAGATGAAAAATTCCTCTTCTCGTGAGCAACATTAAACCAAACCGAAATATTCTTTCCAAATGTCACGTTTCTGCTTGTAATGGTATGACCTGAGCGATAATTAGATTGTAGCTTTTAATCTTCTACGTGCTAATAATAATTATTATTAGTTTATTATTAATCCTGAAGATTTGATGGTTGAAGTATTGAAACATCCGAGTATTCAAATATCTGAATATAATAAAACGCATGTTATCGCTGATCAATTACCATCAAAAATCCTAAAGTAAAAAAAAATATTGCAACTTGCATTCGCACAAGCATCTTGACCACTGAACCGCAATCGCTACGCGGTAAACGATTCGTCTTTAGTCTGGTTACGTTAGGTTTCTTTGTGTCCGCTTGCAAACTTGTAAGTTATATTTATTCGATTTATAATGTCTTTCGTTTTTCTTTTATGAAATCGGCCAAGTTTACATTAATAATTTGAGTTGTTCTTAAACCGCTGGTTCACAAGTTTTTTTCTCTACAGGAATCTACAAATATGACAGGTTGAATTCTCATACTCTCTATTTCTTTCAGAGCAATCGCCATTACCTGATCAAAGATTTATTTCCGCCACGATTCATATGAACCAAAATAAATTCATTTTTCGGAAGCGGAACGTTTACTTTCCGGATTTCGGAAAATTATGGAATTCAGTTAAAATCCAGAATTCAGATGATTTTCGGAACTCGGAAAGAATCCAAAATTTAGAAAATTCTTGTTTTGAGAAAAACTCCAGATTTCGAAAGAAATCCGAATTGTTCCGGATTCCGGAATGTTAACGAAATCAGAAGTTTCTAAATTCCGGATTTTTACGAATTCCGGAATTATTCCAAAATCGAAATTTTCGAATTCCGAAATTTGTCCGGTTTTTCTTTCGAGAGTCCAGAAAGTAATAATTCCGGAATTGGCTATCCCTAGTTTATACACAACCTTTCAGATTCTAAGTTAGTAGCTGTCTACAAACAAACAAGTAATGCAAAGCATTTTGTATTCTGCAATACGTCATGTATTAAAATCCGACAGCAGTTTCCGCATCTAACCAGAAATAGCATGTATCTAGCTACTGGAAGCTGAGGTATGAAGATTGTATTGTGTCTTATACAACCCTGAAAACCACTGAATATCTAAACGGCTTTCGTTAAATCCAAGTTGTAGTACTCACAGTTACATCCATTTGTCTCTATATGATTGTGTTACTAAAGTTTACTATATGGTAGCGTTAGTAAGTCTTCCTCTGCTCTCCCGTAAAGTTGTGATACGATCTACTACAGGATACAGAACCAATTATCAATTTATCCAAGTTGTTGTATTACTACACATCTGCTTCCGCCTCTGTCAACTCTGGTAGATCTATCTCGTTGACGAAAGAAGTTTGCTTTTTTATACCCCTTTCTTTGTTTACTAAACAGTAACTATTCTGAAATATACTACTGTGCATGCCCCGTAGATAAATATTTCTGATGCCAATAGTTTCTGTTTTGTCCAAGGAATGTTCTTTTTCTTATTCCCACCATGACCCTTTTATAACATTATATGAGGAGCATATAGGTCTAAATACCTCAAGTTTAACTCTTCCTCCAAAGAAGAAACATGTGATCATAGTATACAACCCACAGAAGTGATACGTGGCAATACAGTGGTCGTAATCCCTAACGACACAGAAAGTAAACGGCGCCCTCCCCGCTGGTCTAGTGGCCAGCACGTGCGCCTTTGATGTATGGTGTCCCGGGTTCGATTCCCGGCGGGAGAGCATCCATGATTTTTAACTGTTCTCGATGTTTCTTTGTTTGTGTCCCTGTCGTTATAAGTTATTAGAAAAAGCAAGTTAAACGAGTGAAGCAAGTAAAAGTAGTAATAAGTAAGTTACTGAAAGACGTTAGGTTAGTCAGTTAAAAAGAATATGGACAAAGCCCTGGCTTTTCGCGCCGTCCATGCGACTTTGATCTACCTGGGCTTGATTTTTTATCCATTTGATTGAAAGTATGATTTCTTTTTGCTACAGGCCGTCACTCTATTCGTATTTTTCGCTGCCGTTCACAGATAAAGTAACTTACTATTCCTATTCTTTCTACGAACGATGGATCTTCTCTTTGGCTTTATGTCAAAGATGCACACGTAATGAAAAGACGCTGTCGATAATAATAATAATAATGATAATATGAAATATTTGTAGCTAACTCGTGTGTATAGTTCGACAACATAATTTTATATTATTATGTGGAAATAAGTAAGGCTGGCTGGTGCCCGCCCCCTAATTTTTGCGATGCGCCTTATGGGTCCACTGTGTCCTACGTTGGTCCCATCCTACTATCATCTCCTGGTCTTTCGATATAAGTTATCGACGTTTTCCCTAAAGAGGGCTCTGCCGTGGCTCCATGACTACTCATGACAATGACTCTTGGTTCATTTTGCATTGAAATCGCTTATCTTTCTGAGTACAATGAGTGCATACTGTCCAATGTTGCTCCCATCACTCAATAGTTTCCCATTCTCTCGATATAAATTGCTAATATTTTGTTTGTAAGGGAGATATGGCGTTACAATCATTACGTTTGAAGAAGAATTGAGGAAGATATTGCTTTGCAACAAACAACACTTTTTTATAATAATAATAATAATAATAATAATAATAATTATTATTATTATTATTATTATTATTATTATTATTATTATTACTATTTTACTTACCACTAATGTTGCCTACCTTTGTTTGCAATTCAATGTGTTACTAAAAAGCAAATCAAATATCACTCCTCGCCATTGACGCTCTCGGACTCGAAATACATGATTTACAGTTCTCTGTGTTAGAGGAAAGCACATTTATTATATTATTCTTTCAAATAGCACGTTTCACAAGTTACTTCACTTTCTATATGTAATTCCATATCATAACTAATAATCATCTTGTTCCGATTGGAAAATAACCCCCCTCCTGCAAAAAAAAATGCTGACCGTAGCGAAGGGGCGTGAAGCTTCTTTAGGCGATTAATCGGGTCCAATATTCAAAAAGTCCCTGCACACAAATATTTCAGTAAAAGAGGAAAAGTTATTCAAACTTTCTGAATACATTTATGGGCGATTTTTTTTCCCTTGGAAGTTTTTAAGAGTCTGAAGGGCCGCCATTTTGAACATTTTCATCTGATTATTCTGGTTAACGAACTCATCAAGATATTTTAACAATTAATGTTTGTGCCAAGTTTCGTCTTAATGTGCTGAAAATTAGGGTGGTTTTGGCATTCACAAATAGCGTTATATATATACAGATAGATAGATAAATAGACACACAGACGGAGAGAGAAAAGGTGTTTTGTTCTCTTCTCGCACCTGTGGTACGTCAGAGCTAAACCGGGCCCGTTTGCAAAACGTATTGACCAGCCTAACCTAAATACAAACCTCTTACTTGCTAACGTAGAAACGTGGTCGGGAGGTGTATGGCATGTAGAAATTGTAGTTTTAATAAACATGAGTATGGTCCACTTCCATGCTTTTCTTTTCACTTTTTCCAGCTACATCGGAACGTTCAATTTTTAATCTTCACTAATTGCAAATGGAGTTTACATTCAAAATATGCGGAATTTTGGTGGCATTTGTTCGGATATTCTTCTCTTTCGAAATGAAGACAAGAATAAAAGCAATACGCAAATACAAAAGATATTATCAGTACTAGACATTGCCAATAATAATTGCTACGAAAAACTAAATAGACCTCTTTTACTATCTCTCATGAGCTGTATGTATTATTAACAAAATTTTTAAAGACGTCCTTGACGGGGATTCGAACGGGTGTCCTTTGTATTCGTAAGTCAGGGCCTTAACCACTACCCTAAGATCATGGCGTGGTGAACGTTTAGTTGTTGGCGTATTTGTTGTATTCGTGTTTCATATTTCCACTTCGACAATTTTTACTCTTTTTTCTAAGTTTAACAGCTGTTTCTGGCTTTTTCTTTCGGTGTCATCCTTTATTTACATGATGCACTATTCGCACTAACAGCGTTTGCCCCTCTGCAATGTCTTATGCAGATTAAGCTTTTCTTTTTGCCCCTCAGTAAAGATTTGATTGATTTAATTTTTATACTCTCCACGGATGGAGCGCAGGAATGCCAGACTCGAAAAATAGGTGTACATTTACTTTGTTGACAGATAATACCTTTTGAACTTGAGCACTTTTTGTATTTTTTGGTGATACTTTCCTTTTCTGTATATATGCACCTCTAAGGGGCACACAAGTGAAACAAAAGCTGACTCGAGCAAAACATATCTCTTTACAATGCATATGGTTGCATAAAATATTAATAAATAGATCAAGATATTTAGAATATTTAATGTATAGAAAATATTTTACATTATGCACGATTAATATAAAGCAATGAATGAAATTAACAATAAAGCATAATTTGAAAAAAAGAGGATAATTACACAAAAGATAAAGAATAGTCCGGGTTGCTCTAATTATTACCTACATCAACCACTAACTAAATGAGTTTTTGTGCTGTAGAGAAGTGAAAGAAAGCCTGCTTTGTCAATTTAAAGCACAATTTTGAAAAAAAAGGCCAAAATTTCCCAAGGAAAAAAGCGAAGCAGAAAAAAACGAGTTCTTTTCCAAAAAGCCGTACTTTTTTCCGTACCCTTGCATCTCTAGTTGGGGGAGGGTCTAGTGTTGTACCATTGGATGTCCCCGTTCAAAAAGAACACATTTTGATAGAGCTTTAAAAAAATTACGATTTGTAATTTTCCCGATATTTTCCAAAATATTTTAAAATACCTCGCTGTATATATTAGCCCTTATTTTGGGTAATTATGTGTTACGATACGCACACAATAAAAATGTATTCTACGTGACCATAGACATGCATTGGTGAAACTACGAGAACGTTAACCCGGACCGACTTAACAACAAAGGGAAATTACGTTTCCAACTTGCAATATAATTTAGAACTTCCAAACGTGATAACCGATAAACTAAGAGAGACAGAGAAAGGAAACTTTGAACGAAGGAACTAGAGAAAGGGTGACATCTGCTTTTTTTATTGGCAAGCAGCACCGGCTGAACAGTGTTGCTAATCCAATAAAATGTTTTTAAATTGAATGACCTAAATTGAATATAATCATTTGAAAGATAAAGACAAAAGAGATGTTAAACGCAGATCAATGTTGCAAACTTCTCGAAAGACAACATGTAATATGCATTTCTGAACCTTAAATCAGATAAGTTTTGTACACCTTAAATCAGATATTGACAAAAAATGTTTGCGATGACTCTAAGTCTAGAAGCGTCCGCCGAACAGTGTTGGCATCAACAGAAGAGAAAAAATAAATTTTGAGAACATACAATAACTCTCAATAGGTCGCTAGTGCTGCATGATTTAAAACTTATCATACAGAACGGTAGGGCATGAAGAGTAGAACCGTGGTTATGTGAGATCGATAACTGGCCGAGATACGGTTGACAGATACAGTTTGTGAAAGGTAGTAACGCTGCACAGCGGGTAGGAATCCCAACAGCCTGGTTTAAGATATGAAAACAGCGTTCAATTCCCATGGGGTGGGCTTTTGGGGACGCTGATGACCATGATCACATCAAGAGTAAAAAAGAAGACGCTCTGCAGCGTTGCGATCTTTTAAAAACCTTAGTTCTCTGTTTTAATAAGATAACGAACATATCTGTCAGTACGCGAGTTATCAATCTCACATAACCACGGTTCTACTCCTCATGCTCTACCGTCTTGCATTATAGGTTTTCAAGCATAAAGAATTACTGACCTTTCCGACTTATTGTATGTTTTCAAAATTCAATTTTTCTCTTCTCTTTATGGCAACAATGTTCAGCGGATCCTACTAGAATTAGAGTTAATGGAAACACTTGTTGCCAATATCTGATTTAAGGTGTAAAAAACGTTAGTACCTCACTCTCTGCTTGCGCCAATACATATTGCACGTTATTTCTCGAGAAGTTTGCAACAATGATCGGCGTCTACCATATCTTTTGTCTTTATTTTTATTGCTGCCTCCAATGATGATATTCAATTTAGGACATTTCATTTACGAAAACACAATTTTCTCTTGGGTTCTCAACACTGTTTATCCGGTGTTTTTCTTAAAACACGAGCAGATATTGTCCTTTCTCTAGATGCTTCGTGCGAAGTATCGGTATGTATATATTGACGATTACCATTACGCAGAATTGTGGCAACCACTAGAAAACGTTAATTATATTGATTTCTAAAAGCGAATGTTGTCAAAGTCATTTGTTGTCAGAATAAAAGGTAGTTCTGATTTTCCGAATTTCCAGAAAAATCGTCATTTTTCATTACATAGGTAAAGTGAAATACGTAAATGTTATATTATTATGAAATATGAAACAGTCCAAAAATTGTGCTCCGTTATCTTTGTGAAGCCATTCAATGCACAGGGTACCAACCTTTGCCTTTGCAATATTTCTTGCCATTTTTCAGTTATTCAAAACGACAGAGAGGAATAAAAGAAGACACAAATATTTTTGTTTATTTTGTTTTATTTTCTGGTGTATTGTTGGTACTTCTTCTAATTGCGTCCTTTCTCTCTCTGTCTCTCTCTCTCTCTCTGTCCGTCTCTCAAAAAGTTTGATTTGTTAGAGAGTAATTCTGATATAATACAAACTTCTACTACCGAGTGATATTTTCGGGGATATACATCTTTATGCACAGAAACGGTTTAGGAGAAAATTTCAGAACCAATATTTTGAAAGTTGCCGCCTGAAGGAGAACAAAAAAGGGATAGAAACAAGTGAAATTTTGCACAGATATTGTAAAAATAAAACAAGGGAATACTTGTTCCTTATTTTCCTGGAAGGAACTTTTAGTGGGAAATACAAACCCCTCGAAACATTTGATCACGAAATATCAAATATAAGTCTAATCCAATAGTTCCTGAAGCAAATGCTGAATTGCAATGAAATTCCATTTAGGAATATATTTCCATTTATAAACGAATACATGTGTTTTATATAGTACGGAAAAACAGTTCGGGGCAAAAAGCTTCATCCAAAAAATCGGATATTTGCCTCCCAAATTGTAGGAATAAGTGGGCCGAAACAAATGCGGTTGTGTACAGACATTGTAGACATAAAATCAGGGAATACGGCTTTTGTATTTTCCTGAACAAAAACTTGTGAGTGGGGTGCATCCCCTTCCAAACATTTGATCACGAAATAATAACCTTTTTCTTAAGTGTAATTTAAAAGTACTTAAAGCACATTCAGAATTTCAACAAATTGCAAGACGCATGTCACACTCCTGTTCTCTTCTACCGTCGTGCCGAAGCAAGTGCATCTTCTACTAACTTTCGACAGATATATATAGTTTTCATTAACTTCTATGTTTCTCCTACGTTAGTTAACGACGAATATTTAATTAAAAATAAAGTTACTGCTGTGCACATTTAAACTTTACTTCTGAAATTAAGAAATGTAGATTAAATTACTTCATGGTTTTAACAATTTTGTTTTAAAGAAAGTTAATAGAATAATTTATTACAATGTGAAGTATTTTAAACGCATTTAACTTCACAATTACAGGTCTGGAAAACGGAATTCGATTTGGCACCCACATAGATTTATCTAGACTAGTTAGGATATAGAGATGCCATACAAAATCGTCTGGGTCAAAATGGGATGCCCATTTTCTTTTCACCTATTCCTTGATTATACAGAACAAAATCGACATGGAATTTGGTTTCTATATCGATCGCTACATTGGCTGTTTCAAAATAACTTGCACTATATTTTATATGTGTTGGGAACTGGACAATGTAGTTTCAAATACGCACACGCCCTTCCCACGTTTTCCCCATGGAGCGTTGTGGAAGGGAAGGATTGTAAATGGATGTGCTACTGTGGTGGTTACTGAAATGTTTGTTAATATCGGGTAACTACTCAAGACGGCTAATTGTATGCGAATAATAAAAGTAAGGATGGATCCAATGTCGACTCTTAATGTTATTTTCAAGATTAAACTGAGAAAATAGTGGTGTTGCGATAATAATTAATGTTAATATACAGAATGCTCAAAAAGTCCGGGAACGGTCCAATATCTCGCGAAGTATTAAGATCAGCAAAACAAAAATATCACGTGTTAAATTTTTTTGAAAAAAGCTATTCAATGAAATTAAATGCAACCCCCTATTACCCACCCGGAGTACGGGGGTTACTTTAGAATTTTTAATTGAAACTCCTGTTTCTTATTGGAATTTAAGATTCTCCACAAAAAGTGAGAGTGATTTGATCTAAAATTGAAAACAATTTCTTTGCAAATAGTGCTTGACTCTACACTCAAAAGAAGGGAGGCGCAAAACGTTATGAAAATGTAGGTTCTCAGCATCGTACTCTGTGGCTATACGGTTAACGTACTGTACAACGGAATCAGAGGTTGTGTGATCGATTCCCGCTCAGAGTAATAATTTTGTGGGTATCTTTTATACCCAAATAATGAATTCATAGATTTCAACTTCGATAAAAAATATTGTATTTTTCCAAATGTATTGGTTTGGAGTATAATACAAATGTTAGACAAAAATGGTTTATTTATGTTGTAAACAAAGCTATGAACGCTATCCCTAATAACCCTATTACTAAGAGCTGCCTCATAAAGCTAGTTTGCGAAATATTTTTTTTTAAATTTTTATTGTCTGTAGATACAACAAAGTACAAATATAAGTTAACATGTATGGAATTTTTTTGGGAAAATAAAAAAGTGAACAGGGATCGCACTCAGAACCATTGATTCAACAACCCAATATGCTAACCGTAGTATAACACTTCTGTGCAATGTCGAGATCTACGGAAGTTCGTTGTAATAAAAGTTAATATGAGTCTTAAAACTAAGAAGTGAAGCAAAAAATAACTTACAAAATCCATGATAGATGTTAATGAATTGGTTAAGTGTTGCAATTAAAATAAAACACATGCGTCGACGGTAGATTTAAACACAACTAACACTCAAAGAATTTCCTGTTTGTAGAAGTGATAGCTAATGCTGTTCCACTCTGCACTCTTGCAGTATTAGAATCGGGGTGCACTACACACGTGACATAGAGCAAGTACAAAAACAAAACAAAAAGGAAACACACACCACACTATTTGGGGTAAATTTGTATCCATTGATCTTGAAGACCAATACCTCATGTATCTGTGTCGAACACCTGTTTCGGGCGAGTACGTGGATATTGTTCGCAAGACAGAGAGACTTGGCTGCCTTCCAAGTGAGAATTCAGTTCTTCCTTCCGGCATAATTTGCGTCTTTTTTGTTTAGAAATAACATCGCTAAATTTAATCCCTTGCGTCTCATGCTGGAGAAACTCGCTTTCAAGGGGTTCAAGATGCTCTTCCTGAGTCTCTTGCGGGACCTCCCTATCCTCAACTGGTGAGGGGTTGGGTTCGACCTCCATGGTGTGTGAGGTGATATGCTGCTCTACTCGTATGCCGGAGGCCTCCGATGTAGTCGATAAAGGCACTCGTTTAGTGGGAAATTGGGTATCGTCCTTCGCTTTTTCAAGAGACTGTATTGTAAGTGCAGGGAACTCCTTTGGATCTGGTACTGAGGGTCAATGCTCAATATCATTTTCTTGGTCACCAGATTTCGTAGAAATGACAGGTGGGGCTAATTTGTAACATGTCATAGGAGTCACTTTTCCGAATTCTGTCATGCGAGGAATTGACGGGGAAGTGGTCAGTATTACACTCGTTCCCCCCGGTTTTGATCCCCCCGTTTCCGTACACAGTTCGCTACTGTGTGCGTAGAGCTCTGGCAGCGAAAACATGTATTCGGTTGTCCACTGTATGATACTCCTACTTTATAACCATGGACTAGAAGTCGGGATGGCACATGAGATATCAGTTTAATCTGTACATGGCGAGTTCCAGTTTTAATACCACGTGGATAAGGAAGGGTCCATTCATGATCTTCTATTTTAATGACTGAACCATATGCAATAAGAGAATCACTCAATAAGTTATTCGGTGCCAGGATAGGAACTCCAACACACGAAGGAAGGTAGTCGGATCTGAGGCGGAAATAATTCGAATTAACTCATTTCCTTATTTGAATGAATAAATGGAACCTCACTAGTGGCCTGAGCTGTAAAGTCATCGTATTCGTGCTGCGTTTTGAATTTTAGAAAAATACAAAAAATTCACTATTTAACTGCATGGCACTGATGTGATCAAAAATACCTGGGAAAGTGGAGTACATCCAATGGTAGATTTCCAGGGGGACTGGTCGAACTGCACGGAACTTCTTCTCAAATTTAAGTTTAAATTGAAGATCTTTTTTATATTCCATATTCACTTTTGCACTGATACACCGACACTACGCCGAAACGGCAATAATTTACAGCACGGAGTATAACTCCTAATTCAGTAGATTTGCATTGATATAGAAATAACAGCTATGAAATACACATAACGTATATATGGTCTACTATACTATAGGCTATAGTACGTTGTGTAAGCACCAGAGCACCTGTGTTGTCTCGACGGCGGCTTGATGCGAACTGTACATCCACAGAACACACGGCTGACGATTAGCATTTTCGCAAGAGTTTGCTGCACCTGCTTTGTTTGTGTGTCGATTCAAGTGCAAACTCCGAAGACAGTTTTCAATTTTGGGTCAAATCACTGACACTTTTTCTGGAAAATCCTTATGTGGAATGAGAAATACGGGTTCTCATTTAAATTTTTAAAGTTACTCATCTTCCTCCCGAAGGGGTTGGAGATGGTGGGTTGCATTTGGTATCGTTGGACAAATTTTTCAAAACTATTTAATACACGTTCTTTTTCTTTTGCTGATATTTATACTTCGCGAGACATTGGACCTTTCCGAGACTCTTTCCGCACCCTGTATAAATAGTTACTGAAATATTTTTAATGTCATATATCAACTCGAAATCAAGTAACCGTATTCAAACAGAAAAAGAAATGCCGATGCCAGCTGCAATTTTGCCATTGAATGTTACGTTGAAGATAAAGTAATGGTTTTGTTGTTGAGGCACTAAACCCTAACCTTATCCTTACCTAATTTTAATTTCAGTCTTAAGAGGAAATATCGCGAAGTTTCAATATTAACGATTTTAATTTATAATTAATTATGGGAATGTTTAATTATATCTCATATCTACTCCAAATCATCTAATTAAATTCTTCCTTTTCAAAAGGACGTCAGTTCAAGGAAAACAGTTTCGACTAATGCTCTTTTGATGGAAAACGTTATTTCCGGACTTAGGTTATTTAAAAAGATTTCTGAGAAATACTGGGACTTCAAAATGTTATTACACACATTAGATAATTTGGAGTTGGTACCTGAATTGACAAGGATTTTGTTAATTACTTATGTATCAAAATAAATGAGAATAAGAGGGAAGAGTTTGCCAACTTTTCCCAGTTTGGCCTGTAGACTTAAAGGTCGAACATTCATTAATTATTTCTTTCCTTGGTTCCATGAAACAAATTGATGTTAAGTGGATACGTGACATTAAGGCACTTCCGTAACATTTCAACATTTAACACAAATTACAATGATACTCAGTAGCACGTCCACATTGGCCAAGCTTGGGTCCCACACGTCTCATGTGGGAAATGTTGCATAGAGCTGAGCCGAGTTGAACCCCCAATGGTCAGTTATGAGTCCAAGATAGAATTTCGACATATCAACAAGAATATAGTGCAAGTGTTTTTTTAAAGCCATATTAGCGATATAAGTAGATACAAAATTTCATGTTGATTTTGTTCTGTATAAAGTCAAGAAATAGCTGAAAAGAAAATGGAAACTCCACATGGAATCCAGATGCGTCGTCGGACGCAGATGGATATACGTATTGGCCCATATTGGCCAGTGTCAGACAACATGGCTCAGTACGTAATGCGTTTTCCATTTGTTCAGAATTGCCTGTTGTGATATTTATGGTTAGTATATTTTTCAAATAGATTAAGATCTAGGAAAAATTAAGAGAAAAAAGATAAGAGATGTAGCAACTACCCATCATTCCTTAATATACAACAAAATTAAAAGTAGAACAATTATGAACAGATGGCGTTGTAGTTCGTTGGTACTAATGTAATTTATTTCGCAACTGTTCTAGCAACCTACGTAATTCTTCTTCCCACATTCTCAGGTTAGCTACTCGATCTACTACCCTGCTGCACTAACTTTAGTATGATGTTTATGTGCCTTCTTTCTAACAAGCCCTGGTTCTAGAGTGGATAAAGTGTTCGCCTACGAATTAGAATTGCACATAAGAAAAGGTTCGACTCATGGTCAATGGAACTGGACGAAATTCGTGTGTAGTAATATAGTTCTGGAGATGTTTAATGAGACGAAGTACACACGTGAGAATGTGGAAATTTGTTTTCTCCTGATTAAACTGCCGGTTAATTGTTTATCACGAGACGGTGCTCGTACCTAGTTGTGGCTTAGATGTGGGTCCGAGGTGCACAAGATGTGGATTCCACATTGATACATATGGAGCAATGTTAATCGAGAATGGAGCTCCACATCCATTTTGGGCATTCCACATTGGCCGTCATGACAGAAACGTCAATAGATCTGCATGGGGCCCACATCGAGTATTAATGAGGGCCCACATAACATTTTCCCTCATTTCCCACATTGGTGTACCTACCTGTGGTCCTCGGGATAATTTCATGCTTTTTTCCTTTTTGCCCATAAAATGAAAAGATGGGGTGATATCGCAGGTGGTATCCAGCCTTACTTTTCTCGATTGCGTATAACAAGTTCATTTTATGTAGATACCTGACATTGTGAAACACTTCAATAACAATATATAAATTAAAATAAATTAGAATGAATGTTACCAGATATTTCCCTCTTCTTGAAAATGAACTCAAGCAGAAAAATTGCCGTAGAAGCCAGCCTTACATCAATTGATTGCGTAAAATCGTTAGCTGATGCCTGATATTAAGAAAGTATATAGTGTATATATTTACACTCAATATCTGATACTACTAACAATATATATATATATATACTAACTAACTATGTAGTGTCCATATATTTGTTTAGAATACTTGTATTATTATTTGCATAATGTATTTTAATGGATTTCTATAGCTCTCTTCTAATATCCGTATATATAAATATTTTATGTAGTTTAAAAATTTGAATTTTACATATTTACAATACCTCCTGAAACGGTTTCGTTTCCATGAAAAGAGATGCGGTTTCTAGAACAAAATACGTCGCATCAGCATTGGTACAAGGAAAGCTTTCCAACAGCAAAAGAATTTGGGCAAAGAAATAAAACACCTAGCTCGCAAGGGCCCACATTCTGGGATAAAACATAACAGTACATTGAAGGATAACAGCACTGAAATTATATAAACTTTCCAAACTACGAAATGTTTTTCAACAAATCGATATGTAAAGAAACAAAACTTGCTTACCCCAGCACCCAGTGGCCCATATTCCTGAATAAATTTAGCATATCGATATTAGATAAGCTTCCACCAGCAAAGGGATTTCCGAAATTGGTTCAGTTGGTTCTGATAAATTCTTATATATAATGAAATATAAAATAACGGCCTTAGACCCCGAGACCTCATGTTCAGGAAGAAAATATAGTATATCATCACTTAAATTAAATAACCACTCCGATAGCTAAAGGGTTTTCCAAAATCGTTTAAGTATATTTTCTGAAAATCGCTTTATACATAACGAAAAAATACCCTCCATGTGTTCGAGAGCCAATTTACGAAAATAAAATAGAAAATTCATCTCAAAATGAGCCGTTTTTTATGGTGCACACTGTATGAATAACGATGGTGTGCGTTAATCTTGTAGAAAATTTAAATGTGTCCGAAATGATTTTAATTATGAGGGTGGACAAGAACAAGTTGCCGACAATGACGAAAACCTTGTTCAGCGTGTGGATCAAATGGTTCGAGAAATATTCAGTGAGTGATGAGTTTTATCTCTTACGGTTTGTGAAATAAGATGTGGGAGGACAGCGCTTTGGTGCCAATAGAAAACTTCAAAATATTGTGAAGTCTTATCCCGAGACGCTAGGGCAATCGCTTATGAAGATGATATTGTAAACCCTGTTCATCGATATGACTAATTAATTAATCTTTATTGTGCCTATGTGGAGAAGTAACTATAATTGTGCTTGACTATTGGTAATCAGAAATTGTTTTGTGATTCACCTTTCTTTGCGTATGTTTTGCTTCATCGGAGGTTGAAACAAAATAGCCTTCATAAGATAATGGGTATTGCACTTTAACATCTTTTAAAATTTATGTTTATTATCTCTTCAGATAAACAACTGGATGAAACTAAATGTAATTGCCTTCCGACTTGCAATGAAGAAAGGTATTCCACTTCGCTAGTTGCCAGAGAAGAGCATCAGTGAGTATTAATGTCATTATAAATTTATTAATATTTTAGGTTAGTTAGATGATACTATTTTATTAATATTTTATGTTACATAATAAATATCTTAGTCTGCTTTAAATAGCTTCAACGTTGTAATAAATCAACATAACATATGATAAGTTACTCAATGTTTACATTAACCTAATAATCCAATTACTATAATATTATATTTTGCTCATTATTAGTACGTTAAAAATTGTCATGCCAAATGACGTCAGAAACACATGGTAAATCGTTAATCTTTTCTAACCAGAGTCCTGACTTCTTTATTAAAAAGGAAGTATTTCGTAACAGTTTTCATAACGTTCACTTCCTCAGACGTTAATATGTATGTTCATATTTATATAGGTAATAAAGACATTACAATATTAAATTATTGATTTACAATTATTAGAGGGTTTTAAAATTTGATTATGTAACAATACGATGTTGTTATAATTTAACGTTTCATTTTAAAATTTTAAACGTTCTATAATTATACAATCACTGTTATTATCACTTTTCTTTTTCTTTTCTTCTTATTCAAAAACATGATCTAAACTCCCTAATATCCATGAATTTCTATCCTCCTGTTCTTTCTAACAACCTATCCCATAATTAATAAATTTGAAGTCCCCTTGTTGAATTCATTAATCATTCTCGTTTTTCTCTTTTAATTTTCTCACTTCTTTCCATTGTCTTATTAATGATCTACTCTCTTTTTCTAAGCCTTTTACTCGTTCGAAATCTACATCATGTCTGGCTCCTTTCAAAAGTTTGTATATCATGTTATTTCCTCTTTTAAGCTTCACGTCATCCTTATGTTGTTTTGCATTATCGTAAGATTCTTTCCATTTTCTCCAATACACATCATATTACATTTCTCACATTTCATTTCATATACTACTCCTTCATCTTCTTCCTGTTATCCTTTTTTGAAATTACTTATTTTCTTAATCAGTTGTAGGTTTGTTGTTCCTCTTTATTTTGTATGGGCTCACATTTCCTTTTCTTAATAAGTTCTTTAGTATTTCTATCATTTCTTTAATCCTCACTATCCCATGTCCTTTTCTCTTCTTCTCTTTTCTGTAACTTTTCTCTGCCATTTCCTTCCACCTTCTTGAATTTTACTCTTTAATTTTACTCTTTTTTATGTTATAATTATGTTTCTATAGACGATTGTGAAACTTCTGTAGGTTTTCTTTCTTTTTTCTCTTCTTCACTATCTACATCTTCTATTCTCTTCTCCATATTTCTTATTGAGTTGCTTCTCATGCTATTATGTACGTCATATATTTTAAGAGAGTAAATCACTGGCGCACATTTTTTAATACCATGTTGTATGCAATTTTCCTTCTTTTCATTCTATTTTCATGTCCAAGCAGTTTATTCTATTGTTTTTTCTACTTCTGAATCCAGGCTTATCCTTTTGTCTTCATCTTCAATGGTTCTTACAAGCATTTCCAGTTGTCGTCGTGTTCCTTTCCATATTCCTAAAGAGCAAACTAACTATCTGAAATAGTATATTAGGATTTTCCTCCTTCATTTATCGCCTTCATTTCCCAAGTGGTCGTTATTGTTTCACGTAGATAATAGGTGGAAAAATATCCTTAAAACGGAAGATATAGAAAATAATGTAAGATGTAGGTAGTGAAGATGAGAAAAAGGAAGAGGAGCTCGAAAAGTTTGACAATCTCCTGGAGAAAACTGGTTATAACATAAAAATGTAAAAAGAATAAAATCAAAGTTTATAAAAGGAAAGGACAGAGAAACAGACAAAGGAAGAGGAGAAGAGAAAATGACATGGCATAGAGAGCTTAGGAGAAAGGACAGAAATACTAAAGAACTTATTAAGAAAAGGAGGTGTGAACACATACAGAAAAGGACGAAGAAGAATTCTGTACGTTTTTAAGAAAATTATTAATGAGAAGAGGGGCAAAAAAGAAGATAAAACAGTAGTATATGAATTGGAATGTAAGAAATGTAATATGGTAGATGTTGGAGAAACATGAATAAAATTTATAGAAAAAATGAAACAACATAGGGATGATGCGAGACTTAAAAAAGAAAATAACGCGATATATAAAAATGTAAAAGAAACAGGACATAATATAGATTGGGAAGAGGTACATTCCGCGGCATAAAATTTCTTACAAAAATTGTAAGTCCAAATGAATAACAAACTCTTGCCCAGTTTTCTTATGCATTCCCGCAATACAGGTATCAATCGATTAGATGCTTCTAGTATTTATTCCAACTCCTCCCCGTCCTCCACCTCTCCTTGTCAAAAGCAGTGTGTGTGACGTAGTACACTCTTTCCATTCAGCTAAAAAAGAAACAGGAATCAAGTTTACAACGTTATAGCTTTAAAACAGTCTTTTCCATTCGTTTGTTCTGAAATATTTTTAGGAGCCTAAATTAAAGGAAAGTCATTCAATCTTCCCAGAGCTTCATAAAAATCTTTAGTTTCATTCTTTTCTTTCTTTAAAGAGTGCAAGCTAGTAAGATGCTCCCTAAGAAATCTATGGAAATTGCCAAGAGCTCTAATATATCTACGGACAGAAACAAGTTTTATTCAATGATTCATTGAATTTCTTTTCAGTAAGTGCCAGCAAATGTTTCAGGGGCGTCATTTGGGCAGGACAGGAGGGTGTAAGTCCCCCTCTCTTGTGCTTCATAATACGTATTTTTTGATCAAATGTATAGTAATACACTAATAAAAATTGAAATTCTTATGTTGTCGGAGAATCTCTTCCTTCCCTCCCCCCCGAATAAAGTATAAAAGACACTGGTTTTAACAACAAACCTGTAGAGTTACGATAGCACATTGCTAAAGAGCTTACATTTGGTTTCAAGAGTCGAAGGTTTGATCTCAAGCCATATGACTTCCTGGGTGACATGAGAGAGAGAGAGAGAGAGAGGGAGGGAGAGAGAGAGAGAGGGGGGGGGGATTCAAGTATGGAGACAGAGAGGGATTTGTATACGCAGATTTAGAATTGGGGAAAAATGATAGGACAGCATTCGTATTATGACGAAAATTCTGATTTTGTGAAAGATAAGAAGGGAAGTTTTCGAACAGCGAGGGTCACATTAGGCAGTTGTCGAATTAATGTCGAGAACTCGTTTTTAGAGCATCAGATGATTACCAAAGGACAGAAAGATCTTCAGAATGGAGAAATTAAGATTTTAAAAAAATCTGGTTTCGGCGACGGGTTACGAACCACGAACCTTGTGGTCATCGAACCACGAGTTTATCCATTCTACTACGGAGAATTCTATTACTGGTTCACATACGTTTCCCTTAGCTGCGTTGAAAGCTACCTTAAGGGGATATTCCGAAATTTGACTCGGTGGATGCGCCGTTCAGATAGGACGTAAACCTCTTGTAACTTAGTTACAATGTGCAAAATGAACTTCCTCTTCTTCAGGACACTTTTAAAGCTTTAAAATTTGTTACTATTGTTTTAATTAAGTGACATTTGATAGAACCATCTGATCAAGTAGTGCCAAGCCCTGTGCGTCATTGTCTGTTAGGTGAATGGTTAATGTAAGTTACTTTTACGTGGATTGTCCGAGCTTCCAATCAAGACCATTCTTATTGATTATTTTATTTGAGCTACGCTCATACTGTATATTCCACAAGTTCAAGTTTGAAGGAATGTAGTCACAGCTAGTTTAATTCGAAACAATTTCCAATATTATATTTGTTACTAAATTTACATGGTACTCCTCACTGTTTGTAGCCCTGCATAAATGAAAATTGTTTTAAAAGTATTTTTCACTTTCAAGTTTTATTAATTTTTTAATTGTCCTTCAACTTTATATTATAATTATTATCTATTTCTTAATTATAACATATTTTCTATTTATATTGTATTCTATGTTACACGTTTATTATTTACATTTTATGTCTTACCTTTGAAGAGGAGCTTTTGATAATTCAGAGCAGCAGGGACATACACAGGATGCAGGCCTTTTCAATCAAGAGCTTTTGCCCCCACGAAATCACTATTTTTTTGTAAATAATATCGAATTTTAGAGATGATGATAGGAGGCGCGGATTCAGGGGAGTGATTTCGGGCGATCACATCCCTCAGAATAGGGAACTTTTTATACTTTTTATTTTAAAAATAAAACATATCCTAAGTATTTTTAATCTTTGTATTTTAAACTTAAATTAAAACTTTATGTAGATAGTAGATAGTAGATAGTAATACGAAAGTTAATTCTGCAGGAGAGCTACTTCTCCTTTTCTAAATTTGTATATTTCTTTTCTTTTCTTTCTTTCTTTTTTTTTTTGCAATCCGCTCTTACCTTGATTTGACTTCGAACGACCGTCCCTCCCAAACAATCTTCCTGGATCCGCCCCTGGATGATAGACATTTTACTAAAATATGCCCTCAATCGCTGAAATAAATTCCTGTCAAGCTTTCGATCGCTGAATTAAATTTCTGTCTACGGCCCTGCAAAACAGTGACGATTTTAGGGAATGATCAGATAGTAATTCCTCCCTGGAGCAACGACACTTCCCCAGAAGTCATATCTTCGATAATTCAGAATGTGATTTGTGCATTATCACTTTTCACTCTCAATGTCTTGAAACGCACCAAAAAGGAACTGTTCTGAAGTATTTACTGGTTTTCCCTATGACCCCATTTCAATATGGCCAACCTTGGACATATACGCATCTGAAATATTACCTTTTATGTCAGTGATCCCGAAAACTATCCATTCGACACAAATACAGGATATTTTCGATTCTTTATTCCTGTCACCCTCCCATTGTCAACTCGAAGCCAACCAAGGCTTATTTTGGACTTACGCAGCATCCACAGCGTCACTTTTCATCTTTGCACATGAATTCGACACTAATTTCGTTCGTATTCAACTACTTTTACATGTCACCTTCACCTCTTGGTAGGGATTTTTTCAGTATCTCGTCCCCACAACTATGGAGAAATTTCAAGCAATTAAATATAATTATAAAAAATATTATCTGAAACACAACAGTACGGGTAATCTTTTTCGCAGTGGAATTCGTTAACTACTGTTTCAGTATCAATGTATTGGCGTTTTTTGCTCTGCATGCTGGAGATTGCCAAAGAGCTTAACTTCATTCTGTACTATAGTGGTATGAATATAGTGGTTTAATTCAGTGAATACTCGCTTAGATGATGCTCTTGTCAGAGGAAAAGTGAGATACAGTTATAAACTAAAAACGAAATATTTAAGTTTTACGTCCCACGTTCTGCCAACTACGCTAATGGAGACGGTGATGGTGAGAAACGAATGAAATCGTTTAATGAAGAAAGTGGGAGGAAACTGGAGAAATCCGAGAAAACTCATGCACACGGTGTTGGTCCATAATAAAGTTCATTCAGCGCGAGCTGGGGTCTAGCCAACAGCTCCATGCACCATAGGTAAAGTTATAAAGAATAGGCGTCTAAACAAATACGGAACACTACTATCAATGAGAGTTCTATAAGATTAGATTTTTATTTATTTTATTCTAAGTAGAAATTTCAATCAATCTTGATTTTCATTACTGTTCGAAATCCGGACCAACCTGTATTCCCTACTAGGGTAAAGATTAATTGATCGCCAACAGAAATCCAAACTCCTCTGTATAACCCCACGTTCCATTATTCCATATACACAATTAAGAGTCCAGCGTAACCTACCAGTTAATAAATTTTCTTCTTATTATTATTATTTTTAACACCTTAAAAATATAGGCTCATAATTGAACCACTGATTGGAAAAAGAGAATAAGTAAATAATTTTTTTCCACTTCTAAGCTTTTCTCACCAATTGCAGTGCTACATTACAAGATTCTTCTTCTTGTCTTAGAGTTTGTCAGTTCTTTTGCTACAATTAATCAGTTATACACGTGTTGAAACAAATACAAATATGCCTCGGCAAGGTTTTTTTAGCGTTTCTGAAAACTTAGGTCTGATGTTCTTATTCCCTTTTGCTGGAAATAGTTGCTGCAAGGACGTGATCAATCTTTTCTTTAGACTTCACAGTCTATAGCTCCTTCACAACTTCCTTTTCATCTAAGGCTAAGTAGTTACATTTTAGACATTGAGGAAAAAGTGTGAAATTAATTAAACCCCTTCAAAGAGGAGTTACGAATCTTCAATGGACCCCATTTTGCTGTTGGCCTTGCTCAACGCACTCCCGTAACTGTTCAGGGTGCACGATGGAGTTTCTCCCTTTTAGAAATACTTTCTAAGACAGTACTAGTTTTTTTAACAGCTGTTTCAATTGAGTTGTATTTGCTAGAACTGTCGATTAAGGGAAACAAAAGATCCTATACTCAAACACATATCATCTCTCTAGAAGCTCTAATGCAAAACGAAACGAATCGTCGTAAACATCTTACGTTCATTAAGAGGAAAACAGCAAAACATTGATTGCACAAACGTATAATGGTATCATTTGCTTGCAAATTTAAAACGTATAGGAGTTGATGGCTTGTAAGGTGAGGGGTTAGTGAACAGGAGTTTTGTACTGGTGGTCCAGGGTTCGAATCTCGTCCGTTCTTCCTACCTTTTGTTTCTTTAAGCTACACTGAGTTTGTTCATTCCAATTCTTTAAGCTTGAATTAAATCTAATACCAGTTAGCGAATTAAAAGTAGCTAACATTATTTTCAAATACGATACGTTATTACATGCTTGTCACTAGCTCACAATACTCAACTTTGATATAAAGTCTTGCAGCCTTCATTTAACTCATTTCTTGACGTGTTTTGTTACAAACCTCATTAATCGTTGCGAACAAAATTGCTTTACCAGATAATGGTGACTGCTTTGAAACCAAATGACAAGTATGAGAATTAAACGTATCATATCTGTAGCTTCGTGTGGAGAGCAAACCAAATAGCGAACGAAAGGTTTAAGAAAAACCATGTTATTAATGTAAACTATGCGAAAGATTATTGACTTATGTGATTTAAAAAAATCGAAAGAAATTTTGAAAGAACGAAAAATACTAACTTAGAATTTTGTAACTGGAGGCCAGGAAATCTAATTGAAACATACTAAAAAATAACATTTAGCGCATATAGAGCGTGGATCTGTGCTCACGGCGCTAGCTAATAATCTGGAGGTTCTCAAGTCGGAACCATGTGTGAATATTTTTTTTTAAATTTAGAATTTTTGGTGATAATTAGTCGGCGATGACACACGTTTAATTGTCTTAAGGTATTTGAATATTTTGATCTTTCAATATTTGAATGATCAAACCTTTAATAATAATAATAATAATAATAATAATAATAATAATAATAATAATAATAATAATAATAATAGTTATTATTATTATTATTATTATTACTATTATTATTATTAATATTAGCAAAGTAATCCAATAACACGTTAATATCTTTAATTATTTCTCGATAACTACTCGAACTTAAGACGTCCTCGAATCTAAGTCGCACCCCGATTTCGCTGGGCTAAATTAAAGAAAAATAGTAAAATGTTATGGTTTTTCAATTACTAAAGCACTCTTTGATATTGGTCATTTTCGATGATTTTATGTATCCATCTCCCCTCTCCATGTTGGGGGCACGGTATGACAAAAATTATCCCAGGTCCGAATGTCATATACGCTGAAAATTTGATCGAAATCTGTTGGATGGTTGATGAGTTGTTCTATTTATTTTTATATATTAATCTCCCCTTCTCTTATCCTCTCCTATGTTCTACCGTCAAAGTGAAAATATTAAAACCAAAGTATCTAGTTCCGAACGTCGTCTATGTTGAAAATTAGATCGAGATCGGACAGGTGGTTAAAAAGAGTTGTTAAGTTTTATTCATTTTTATAGATATCTCCCCTCCCCCTCCTTCCCTACGTTCTACCATCAGAGGGATATGATAAAAAACACCCCAGGTACGAACCTCATCTATGTTGATAATTGGATTAAGATCAGTTCGGTGGTTTAAGCATGATGAAGTCACCAAGACAGCATTTTTATTTTTATTTTTTTACATAGTCCCCCTTCCCCTCCCCTACATTGTGCCGTCAAGGCAAAAAATGAAAACATCCCAGGTCGGAACCTTATCTATATTGAATGTTTGATTGATTGGGATCAGTCGGATTGTTCAAGAGTTATTAAGTTCTATTCATTTTCATATATTTACCCTCCCCTCCTCTTTCGCAAGTTCTAATATCAAAATGAAAAAAAAAAGCTTCACAGGTTCGAATTTCATCTATGTTCAAAATGTGATTGAGAACGATTGGATAGTTCGAGAGTTATTCACCACCGAACATTGTCACTTTTATTTTTATATTTATAGCTGTTACGTATCTTTCCCCTCCTCTACATCCTCTACGCTATTCCGTCAAATTAAATGGTAAAATCCATCCCTCGCGTTAATCGAGAAGGGGACATATAGCATCTTTGCTGACGTCCCCATTAATCCCCCTACTCATACCCTTTAGTATATTTAAGTTATTTTTTTTTTGTCTTCAGTTGCCAATTTCTATAGTTATTTTTCTTTGTTTCAAAATTCTCGCATTTCTTGTATGATAATACAAGTTAATAATCTTTGACTTGTTTTATAGTAATAATCTGAGTTGTTCTTAAACCTTTGGTTTACAATTTTGTTTTGTCTCTACACCAAACTACAGATATGACAAATTTAATTCCCATACTTTACCGTGGGAATGACCGTGACTAATTATGGGCAAACACCGTGTGGATGAGTTTCCTCCGGTTTCTCCCGTTTCCTCCCACTTTTTTCATTAAACAATTTCATTTATTTCTCACCATTAGTCTCTCCATTAGCATAGTCGGCATAATCGTAGGACGTAAAAATTAGATATTTCATTTTATTTTTCTTTTATAACTGTATATCACTTTTTCTGTGACGAGAGAAACTTCTAAGCGAATATTCAGTAAATTAAACCACTAAACCTTCATTCATTGCACAATAGTGCAGATGAAGTTTAGCCCTCTGGCAATGTTCAACATGAACAGCAAAAAAAAAAAAAAAAAAAACAATACATTGATATTGAAACAGTAGTTAACGATTTCCTCTGCAAAAAAGATCACCCGTACTGTTGTGTTTCAGATGAAAATTTATAATTATATTTAGTTCCTTGAAATTTCTCCATAGTTTTGTGGCGAGATACTGAAAAAATCCCTACCAAGAGGTGAAGGTGACATGTAAAAGTAGTTGAATACGAACGAAATTAGTGTCGAATTCATATGCAAAGATGAAAAGTGACGCTGTGGATGCTGCGTAAGTCCAAAATAAGCCTTGGTTGGCTTCGAGTTGACAATGGGAGGGTGACAGGAATAAAGAATCGAAAATATCCTGTATTTGTGTCGAATGGATAGTTTTCGGGATCACTGAAATAAAAGGTGACATTTCAGATGTGTATATGTCCAAGGTTGGCCATATTGAAATGGGGTCATAGGGAGAACTAGTAAATAATTCAGAACAGTTCCTTTTTGGTGCGTTTCAAGACATTGAGAGTGAAAAGTGATAATTCACAAATCACATTCTGAATTATCGGAGATATGACTTCTAGGGAAGTGTCGTTGCTCCAGGGAGGCATTACTATCTGATCACTCCCAAAAATCGTCACTGTTTTGCAGAGCCGTAGACAGAATTTTTTTTCAGCAATCGAAAGCTTGACAGGAATTTAATTCAGCGATTGAGGGCATATTTTAGTAAAATGTCTATCATCCAGGGGCGGATCCAGGAAGATTGTTTGGGAGGGGCGATCGTTCGAAGTCAAATCAAGGTAAGAGCGGATTGCAAAGAAAGAAAAGAAAAAAGAAAGAAAGAAAGAAAAGAAAAGAAAGAAAAGAAAAAATAGAAAATGACAAAGAGCTCTTCTGTAGAACTAACTTTCTTAAGAAAGTAAGGCCTATATACTTTAGGTTTTAATTTACGTTTATAATACAAAGACGAAAAATACTTAGGATATGTTTTATGTTTAAAATAAAAAGTATAAAAAGTTCCCTATTTTGTGGGATGCGATCACCCCAAACACACTCCCCTGGATCCACCCCTGCTATCACCATCTATAAAATTAGATATAAATACAAACAAAAAAGTAGTGATTTCGTGGGGGAAAAAGCTCTGGATTGCAAAGGCCTGCAACCTGTGTATGTCCTTGCTGCTCTGAATTGTCAAAAGCTCCTCTTCAAAGGTAAGACATAAAATGTAAATAATAAACGTGTAACATAGAATACAATATAAATAGAAAAATATTATAATTAAGAAATATAAAATAATTATAAAATAGATTTGAAGTACAATTTAAAAAAAATCAATAATACTTGAAAGTAAAATATACTTTTGAAACAATTTTGCATTTATGCAGGGCTACAAACAGTGAGGAGTGCCATGTAAATTTAGTAAAAAATAAAATATTGGAAAATCATTTCGAATTAAAATAGCTTACTTCAACTTGAACTTGTGGAATATACAGTATGAGCGTAGCTCAAATAAAATAATCAATAAGAATGGTCTTGATTGGAAGCTCGGACAATCCACGTAAAAGTAACTTACATTAACCATTCACCTAACAGACAATGACGCACAGGGCTTGGCACTACTTGATCAGATGGTTCTATCAAATGTCACTTAATTAAAACAATAGTAACAAATTTTAAAGCTTTAAAAAGTGTCCTGAAGAAGAGGAAGTTCATTTTGCACATTGTAACTAAGTTACAAGAGGTTTACGTCCTATCGGAACGGCGCATCCACCGAGTCAAATTTTGGAATATCCCCTTAAGGTAGCTTTCAACGCAGCTAAGGGAAACGTATGTGAACCAGTAATAGAATCCTCCATAGCAGAATGGATAAAGTCATGGTTTGATCACCATAAGGTTCGTGGTTCGAAACCCATCGCCGAAACCAGATTTTTTAAAATCTTAATTCCTCCATTCTGAAGATCTTTCTGTCCTTTGGTAATCATCTGATGCTCTAAAAACGAGTTCTCGACATTAATTCGACAACTGCCTAATGTGACCCTCGCTGTTCGAAAACTTCCCTTTTTATCTTTCACAAAATCAGAATTTTCGTCATAATACGAATGCTGTCCTATCATTTTTCCCCAATTCTAAATCTGCGTATACAAATCCCTCTCTGTCTCCATACTTGAATCCCCCCCCCTCTCTCTCTCTCAATGTCACCCAGGAATTCATGTGGCTTGAGATCAAACCTTCGACTCTTGAAACCAAATGTAAGCTCTTTAGCAATGTGCTATCGTAACTCTATAGATTTGTTGTTAAAACCAGTGTCTTTTATACTTTATTTGGGGGGGAGGGAAGGAAGAGATTCTCCGACAACATAAGAATTTCAATTTTTATTAGTGTATTACTATACATTTGATCAAAAAATACGTATTTATGAAGCACAAGAGAGGGGGAATTACACCCTCCTGTCCTGCCCAAATGACGCCCCTGAAACATTTGCTGGCACTTACTGAAAAGAAATTCAATGAATCATTGAATAAAACTTGTTTCTGTCCGTAGATATATTAGAGCTCTTGGCAATTTCCATAGATTTCTTAGGGAGCATCTTACTAGCTTGCACTCTTTAAAGAAAGAAAAGAATGAAACTAAAGATTTTTCAATTTAGGCTCTTAAAAATATTTCAGAACAAACGAATGGAAAAGACTGTTTTAAAGCTATAACGTTGTAAACTTGATTCCTGATTCTTTTTCAGCTGAATGGAAACAGTATACTAGGTCACACACACTGCTTTAGACAAGGAGAGGTGGAGGACGGGGAGGAGTTGGAATAAATACTAGAATCAACTAATCGATTGATACACGTATTGCGGGAATGCATAAGAAAACTGGGCAAGAGTTTGTTATTCATTTGGACTTACAATTTTTGTAAGAAATTTTATGCCGCGGACTGTACAAAGTTTGTAAAATTAGAATGAAAGGTTAAAAGAAAATTAACTCTTAGATTCATGGTATGAAAATTATACATAAATGCATATGCAGAGCGTCCGAGACCCTGTAGATTTTTCGATGGAAAAAATACCGTTTTAAATCATTTCAACTAAATAACATGCTATGGCGTTTGTAATACATACATACATTAATATATATATATATATATATATATATATATATATATATATATATATATATATAAGCTTTTGATCTCTAGCTATGCAGCATGTATACCAAGACCTTTAGTGATTTGATTATTATTGGAATTATAAGCCTTTTATGATATTTATATTATCACTACAATGACTTAAGTAACATTAGTTTCTATATCACAATACATAAACTTTTCTAAGCATGTGACGTCTATTTGGCAAAGATCAGTAGTTCAGGAAACACTGTTCACTTATGAGAAGGATGAGTTGCAAACTAACTTACGGTGTTGCTTACAAACGCTTTGTCCACACTTGGAGTATCTCAAGGTGCTTTTTCTGTGAAGATCGTAAAGACAGAATCAGCATTTCCTCCTCTTTGGTTCTTGAGCTCTGACTTCTTCTTCGTTTGGCTTGCAAACTTCACATCTTTTCAAGGCAAGACTTTGGGAGATTAGGTATTGGAAGTCTCATGATCATCTGAGGTTTCACTAATTATTCTGCGAGTTCTCTAAGAAAAAGACGACGTTTGTCTGTTCTGTTAGGAAAATAGCCTGGATGTTGTGTGGAAGAGATAACATAACTGTTCCACCTTCGATTTTTTCTTTTGGAAGTATAGCAACGAACTTTCTGGTCCATTCCGTCGACACCTCCCTTTGTTGAGTTATTGAAACTTATTATTTCCGGTTTCTTCTTCGGATGGCCTTCAACCATGTATTTGTCATGACTCATTCTACTAAGCATTATTACTGATCTGTTCCTTTTGGGTACGTAACTTACATGAGTGACGTCTTTTTTGAAGGCGAAAAGTGAAGATCTTACTTCTCTTGAGGGGGATGCTTTCCGCTCCTTCGGGATATCAGGCTTGGTTTGTCTATTGTGATTCCTTATTGAAACATATCCTCTGCAAGACTAACACTGATAAAATAATTATCCATTGTTACGTTTCTTGAAGAGCTTTTCACGGTTTGAGTGAGTTCTTTGACAATATTTGCTCCCAAATTTCTTTGAACTGGCTCATTTGGTTTCCTGCCTGTATATACGCACCCATTAACAGCGTATGATGATTTGGCATCGCACAACCAATTGATCTTTGAAGGTTTTTTCGGCATATATTGGATGAAACTACACTTTCGGCAAAATGGCACTAATTGTTCACCAATCGTTACAAACTCACTGGGAATAATTACTTTTCTGCAATTATCAAGAAAAAGATTCCACACATAACTAATTGGTGCAAGCTTGTCCGTTTGCATGCGAACACTTCGTGTACGCTTGTCGTCAAATCTTAGTGCTTTACGGATATCTTCAAACCGGTTGACAGAAATTGTTGCTTTATAAAGAGGATTAGACCTCTCGTCCAGGAATAGCTCACGAATAGGCACATTCCAACTGGTTTCAACTCCTCCTTGTAACAGAATACCGAAAAACGCATCCATTTCTTCAACGAAAACGTTCTTCCACTGCTTCTCCTTTTCCGTTGCTAATCTTCTTCCTTCCAAATTAGTGCAATGTATAATTTCTCCTATTACTGAATGGGTTATCAAACAATCCCATGCGTCTTTGGGACACAATGTTTTCACTTCCCTTGAAACACCGGGGGTACACTTTACAATATTATGAGCTCGGGTACGTGAAGTAGTCGTTCTTCTTCCATACTGTTCCATTTACGCTAATGAAGGTATCATCTTTCTGTGTTGGTTGTATGCACTCACTGTCACTACAATATTCTGAACCTGATGAAGAAGAGTCCTGATCACTTTTCTCACGAGCAGTAATAGGCCGAGCAGTACTAGAACAATCCTCAACTTCAGAGTCAGTCGCACTACTATCGGATATCACTGTCTCTTCGTCAAGACACATACGCAGAAAACTGCTGAAGTCTTCGTCTGATGCTTTCCTTTTCTGAGTAGAGGCCATTGTAGCACCAAATGTAATACGATACGCATGCATCTTCAACTTACAACGGCAACTTTTTTTCCTCTGTCTTTCATTCCCATCTTGCGACGGGCGGGCCGTAGAAGGTGACGCCTACTCTAAAGGTGACGCCGTCTCTACTATGTGAAGAGGATTATTGTGGTTCGATAGAGATTTTTAGTATATTGTGGGTGCAATCCGAAAGCTTCTCAGTAGTTGTTGGGGAGCGTCCAAATACCGGAGGTGTCATGTGTCAGTTGATTAGTTATTGTGGGGTGAAGTAGAGTGGTTTGGCATGCGTGTCATGCATAGGTATGGACGATAATGAAGCTATTATCGACAGATATAAGTATGATAGTGGTAGATTTGATGCTCAGGGTTGTAGTCATCTGAATTTGTTTCGCGTTCATATATCGCTAGTAGGTGATCTATTGGAGGATAGCCTGTACGGCAGAGAGCAGGGGTCTGTTCTAATAGGTCTGTGAGCGTTAGATGTGCTGTCGCTATGTGGTGGGTAATGTACCACGTTAGTAGGCGATAGAAGTGATCCTAAATATGAGGCATTGCAGTGCTGTGATAGAGCTCGTCATTGGAGGTGCGATAAGTTAGTGAGTATGCAATGCGTAACGCCTGACGCTCAAGTAGTTGTAGGCGATCATAAAGATGGGGAGGCGCTGAAAGCCAAGCTAGATGTAGGTCATAGCTGGCCGAACGAAAACTTTGTAGGTACACAGTAAGACGTCAGCATTTAAGCCCCAGGTTGTGCCCTTTAAATTTCTTAAGACGTTGAGACGACGACGGATGTCTTGCTCAAAAGCGGCTAGGTGGGTGCGCCATGTGAGATGTTTATCAAAATGGACCCCAAGATATTTAACGCTATTGCTTAGTGAGATTTTTGAGTCAAGTGTCATAATATGTAGACGCTCAGGATTGCGAGTGGGACAGTACTTGTGTTTCTTGCGGGCAAAAAGCGTCATTTGTGTTCTGTTAGGATTTAATTTCAGTTTCCAGCGGAGACACCAGATGAGGTTATCTATTGCCGCTTGTAATTGGAAATTGATGCGCTCGAAAGAGGAGCCAAGAGCGAGATAGGCTGTATCATCTGCGAACTGTAGAGCATGTATTGGAGGTGACGGAGAAGGCATGTAGGCCAAGTATAGGATGTAGAGAAGGGGAGAGAGTACGGATCTTTGAGGGACTCCTGCTCTTAGAAGAAATTCGAATGGTAATTTTTTTTTGTTTGTTAAGGAAAGAGAGACAGTATGTGTTTCATAGTATAGTTGAAGTTTATGAGAAAAGAATTTTCATCCTCCTGCTTCTTAGAGGGTTACGCCCTCTCTTTGGCATGCGATTGTTATACACAAAATAGGCGCAAGGAACGGTAGGTGATGGGCTAGGAGATATTCTTTATTAACTGCGGAAGTGGAACATCTATTAAAATGGTTGTGAGGTCATCGTCATTTAATTTTATATTATCGTTTTACAATTATTTAAATTTGCGCTGAAATATATAATACATAGTGCAACAATAACTGTAAGATTGAATAACTAAATAGTGTAAAAGGAGAAAAGATGAAATAAATACAAAAGAAGTAAAGAAAACTTAAACATGTTTAATCAGTGCAACAAAATTAAAAATATAGAATAGGTGCAACATGTGGCCAATGAAATTATGAGGAGTGAAAATGATAAATGAGATGAAGTGCTAGCACGTCACAAACATAAATGTGTTAATCAAACAGATCTTCTGTCCCGGGGCGACTCGGGACTAATGAAAACAGGGGGAAGCCCTTGTTAATTGTGAGGATCTTCGTGGAATAATGGAAAAAGATGAGGAATGTGATCGGCAATGAAATAACTGTCATAGATTTCTCGTTCGTCCGGGGTCAAGTGTGTGCTGTTGATATATAGAGATGTAAAAATGTTTAATGGTGAAAGTATGAACCGGTAGGTGGAGTCTGTGAGAGCATCGGAGTGAAGAATGTCTAAAAAGAGCGGATGACCTGTGTGTATGCGAGAGTTGATATATCTAATACGGAATTCTGCAAGATGTTCTGTAATTTTCGGAAACGAGATATATTCATAGGTGAGAAATGTGGGATATGGTAGCTTAAGGCGATAAGCTAGACGAATAACATGTCTATCTTATATGCAGAGCTTTTCGTAATAAGAAGCAGAAGCATTACACCAGGCAGTATGCCCATAAGTGAGGATAGGGCGGAGAAACGCCTTATAGGTGTGAAGCAAGACACCCGCTTTTAAGCCCTAAGTTATTCCAGTGGGTCGGCGTAAGAGATTCAATTGATTTTTAGCCTTAGCTTTTAGCCTTTTCAGGTGGGCGTTCCAGGTGAGCTTAGCATCGAAGACCACGCCTAAGTAGGTGACAGTGGGTGTAGGATGTATACGATATCCATCGATTGTGACTCGCAGAAGAGTTTGGTTCCTGTGAACTCTGGAACGTGTTTTAGGTGGTAAGAACACTACGGCTTGTGTTTTTTCTTCGTTGATAGTTAGATGTCACTTCTTGCACCAGGTGATGAAATTATTGAGTGTAGTTTGAATAGCAGTATTAAGTTGATGTACAGTTTTGCCAAGAGCGAGGAAAGCCGTATCGTCTGCATATTGAAAAGTGAATACATTATGCGGAGTTGAAGGTATGTCGGAAGCCTAAAGTATATACAGTAATGCGCTAAGTGCTGATCCCTGAGGAACTCCAGTAGATGGAAATACAGGCCAAGAGAGCACATTACCAACAGTGACATAAGCAATACGATTTGCAAGAAAATAGTGTATGAACCTCAAATAGCACATGGTGAACGACTGAAGTTTTTGAATTAGTCCATAATGCCAAACCTTATCAAAAGCCTTTTCTAAATCCATGAGCATAAGACATGAGGGGAATGCTTTGTTATACTGGTTTGTGATGATAGTGCTAAGGCGAAGCAATTGGTCATTTATTGAGAAACGTGGTCCGAAGCCTGCTTGATGAATAGGTAGTATGTTACGTACTTCCAGGTATGAATGAAGCCGGCACACGAGAATTATCTCTAGTAGCTTACTGAACACTGATGTAAGTTGGATTGGTCTATAAGAGCTGACAGAATGTATAGGCTTATTTGGTTTATGAAGCATGCAAACTTTTGATACCTACCATTCCAATGGATAGATACCAGTTTGTAGGATGAAATTGTAGATTGCGACAAGGAGGACCAGCAGCGATTGTGGAGCTTCTTGAATATGACGGTAAGAGACGTTATCAATTCCTGGTGCTATTTTCTTTTTCCTCTTTAGTGCGGTTTGAAGTTCAGCAGTGGCGATAGGTGCTGTAAGAGGATGCTCCGGATCGAGGACATGTTCTGTGGAAGGCTGCAGAGCAGGAATGCTAGATAGGTTTATCCGTTCCGAACGTGTGGAGGCGCCAGCAGAAGTAAATACAGTCTGTAACTGGGTAGCAAAGGTATTCGCTTTATCTTGATCCGAAAAGAGATGTGTGCCATGGTCAATGAGAGGGTAGGTAGGTTTGGTGTTCTTTCCAGCAAGTTGATTGAAACGCTTCCAATATCTAGAAGGTTGTGCGTCCTCAGATAAGTTTGTTTTAATCCAATTCCTACGTTTATATGCATCTACATAGTTTTTAACTGTGCGTTGCCACTGATGGTGGTGCTGAAGAGACTCGCGGTTTCCTGTTCGATAATAGTCGCGAAGATGATGTCGCGCTTTCTGGGCAAGTGCAAGGTTGGTGGGATGCAATTTCGGTTTATAAGGATGTACTTGATCTTCCGGAATGTGATGCTGAGAGCTGCGTTGTATTGCAGTAGTGATAGTATTGAGACAAGAAGCGAGGTCAGTATCATTGGTAGGTGGTGTTACACTATGAAGTGTATCCTCAATTTCTCTGCGGAATTCAGGCCAATGAGCCTTGTCATATCTCAGGACAGAGCGAGGCGCAAGTACAGGACGAGTTGGAAGCCCATGTGTTAATGTTAGTTTTACTGGATGATGGTCACTGCCTATAGAGTCGAGCACTTCAAGCTAGCATTTATTGATGAGATTCAGAGATGTAATCACAACATCTGGTGTATATGGCTTATAGGTCTAGTGTGCTTAGGAAGAACATGAATATAGAGCTGAAGATGGTAAGTTATATACTCTTGAAATTCATCTTTTTCTCTAGCACTCCTACTATACGTGTTAATATCTGCCATGATAACGATATTGGAAAAGGTAGTCGTTATATATCGGAAATATTCTAACGGCAAAGGTTGGCGTGGTCTAATATAGATTGTACTGAAATTTATAGTTATTGATGGGAAGTATATGGAACAAAGTAGGTACTCCTGAATATTATCGAAAGCTTGTGGGGTGTATGTTCTAATTGGATATTTTGGAGAATGTCCTATTGCGACTCCACCTTGGCCACGAGCCATGTGGTCGTTATAATCGTGACGTAGTAATAGATATCCAGGAATGCGAGCTAATATATTTGGTTTTAATCCAGTTTCGTTGAGAGCAAATACAGTGATATGTTCCTCGAGTAACAGAGCTTCTAGCAAACGCCTGTGTTGTAAAAAGTGATCGTATATTAACAAAAAGGAAATTAATCTCCATAATGAAAAATATATATATATGAGTTTATACTGCAGTTTCCAGTGACCCGACATGGAAATGAAAATAATTATTAGAATAGGTGGCATAAAGATTTATGTAAAAAATTGATTTTGCGGCAGAAATGATATGTTGGGTGAAATGGGCTCTCTGGAATGGAAAGATGTATTGAAGTACTAAACTGGTAAATCGGAGAAAATCTTCTACTGTGAGTGGAGGTAATATGGATTGATTAGGTTGAACTGTAGCGTATGTCGTTTTTAATGGTACAGTTAATTCCGGACGTTCAGGTGTTGGTGCGGGTTTAGCTTTGCAACGGTAGCTGTACGTAGGATGAAGCCCACTACCACATGTGTTGCATTTAGGTGGTCATTGTAGATTAGGACAAGTTTTGGTGCCATGGAGCCCGGAGCAATAGCCGCATTTCGGTTGATTAGGACAGTTTGCTGTAGTGTGGTCATTGTATATCTGACACTTTTCGCAGCGAATCGGTAATGGTCCATTAGTCTTAGACGGTTCAACACGATGTATTCCCTTATAAATAGAGGCGCCAAATCGAAGGAGGTAATTAATAGTGTCCTGCCGCTAAGATAGATCGCGTACTAGATATGTCGGACCATTATTATTTAAAATGCGAATGCATTTATCAACTGAAATTCCTTCTTGTTTAAGTTCCCCCTGAATTTCCGCATCTGTTAGATCGGGTGAAACACCTTTAATTAAAACAAATAGAAAAGGTGACTTTCTATTTGGCGTAGATTGTTTCAGTCTTTTATCCGTTAGCTTAGTAAGTTAAGCGTTCTTACAAAAGATTTCGTAAGAAGCTTTATTGCGTATAGTTATTCCAAAGTTTGGATCTTTCTATTTTAGTATGTAGCCATTTTTGGTTTTAAGTATTTGAGCTAGAGTATCCCGGACCCGAGGAACATACTTCATTATTTGGAGAAAGATCATTTTTGGATTGGTGTACTTAGCATCGTAATCAGTGAGAAGAACGTGATAAAGTTCGATATTAGCTTGTGATGAAAGATTTGGAGCCACCGTAGTAGAATTTTGTTGTGGATCGACCTCGATATCCGTGGAAGAGAGTAGTAAACAGGACCATATACGTTTCGCAGACTGGGTATATTCGTTAGATGGATGCCGATCTTTAGATATATTAGAAAAAGGCTCGTTCTCCATGAGAAATGGCGAGTGCGAGTGGATGGCCCGCGGTGTGCCGGTTGTGTTAGAGAAGTACTTGGATTAGAATGAATAGTTTGTGGTAAGCCAGTATGTCGTCCGAGTCTTGATTGTCCAAGTGAGTTGCCAGGGTCTGCCATAGTGATGAAATATCCGAAGTCGAAATGAGGATGAAGATGAAAGAAAGTATGATACGAGGAGGTTCAGAAAGCAAGCTGCCCTCCGAAAGTGAAAACTTTCGTCAATCCTCTGAGTGCAGTACTTGTGCTTTGGTCACAAATGCGTATTGCAACACTTGATCCTCGCTCGCTCATTAACTCACACAAGAGAGGTGAGACCTCTTGATTCAGTATGTGAACGGCAACTTTTTTCCTATGCCAGCGAAAAGCCAACAACCGTTAGAAGGTTGCGCCTTCTGTGCGGGAATATATTTTGCAAAGAATTCATTGGAGTTCAGTTATAATTTGATGGGCTATGCGATGTTCGTAAAGTAGGAGCAGGATGTTCTATTTTAGTTTCATTAAATGGGAGTTAATCATCATGTTATTCAGGTTCTATTTTATTTGATCATGGTAAAAAAGGAGATAATTAGGAGAAGTAAATGAATAGTAACATGAAGTGCACTGGCACAATACAACACATACGTAATAAATTAACAGATGAATGTTCTGTCCAACTTTGGACGTGATGAAGACAAACGGTGCCCTGGTAAAATATGAGGTTCTTATTGTGCAGAGAATGAAGGTGCTATGTAATTGGGAACGATGGATGATGAAAAAGCTGCAACTGCGTCTAAATCCGGATGATCAGGAGGTAGGGTATAGCGGAAAAGTGCAAAGAGTAGCGACAAAGGTGTATCCAGCAATTTGCGGGGTGGATTGAACGGGATGTCTGCTTGCATGGCGGTGAGGAGTAATGGATACCGGGACTTGAATCGGTTAGTAATATACTTCGTCCGTAAGGCTTCAAGATGGAACAGAAAATGTGGAAAAGGCATAATTTCGTAAAGATCTTGAGTAGGACTAGGAAGTTTTATTCTGTAGGCTATTCGTAAGGCATGTCGTTCTAGTATTTTCAGTTTTTCATAATGACGCTGGAGTGCGGCTAACCATGCAGTGAAGCCGTAGGTCAGGACTGGTCGTAAGAATACTTTGTAAGTGTTAAGAACGGTATTAGCTCGTGGTCCCCAAGTAGTACCCGTGAGGCGTTTGAGGAGGTTAATCCTGTTATATGCTTTCTGTATTACATTCTGAAGGTGGGGGCGCCATGTGAGGTGGTGTTCAAAAATAATTCCCAGATACGTTACATGTTTAGCTGGATGAAACCGCTTGTTATCTACTTGGATATTCAGAAGTGAAGGATTTCGATGTACCCGTGATCTGCGTTTTGAGGGGAGAAAGACTATTGCTTATGTTTTTTTCTGGGTTGAGTTTCAGACGCCACTTCGTACACCAGATGAGAAAAGTTTGAATAGCTGCATTAATTTCAGTATTTATACGATGAATAGTTCGGCCTAATATAAGAAATGCAGTGTCGTCTGCATACTGAAAAATATGTGTGTTTGGCGGCATTGGTGGCATATCTGCTACATATAGAAGATACGGCAAAGGTGATAATGCGGACCCTTGTGGTACTCCAGAGATAATAAATATCGGGTGCGAGAGAGTGTCATTAAGAGCAACATAAGCAATACGGTTGTGAAGAAAATTATTGATAAACCTGATATATGATATGGGAAGTGTCAGACGGATAAGTTTATATATGAGAGCTGCATGCCATACGTTATCTAATGCCTTTTCCAGGTCGAAGAGCACTAGACAAGATGGAAATTGTGTATTAAACTGATTGTTAATAATATTCGACAGACGAAGTAACTAATCATTGATACTAAAACCGGGGCGGAAACCAGCCTGATGCAGAGGGATTATATTACGTTCTGTTAGATAAGAATGAAGGCGTCGAACAAGGATTCTTTCAGGAATTTTGCAATACACAGAAGTAAGTTTAGTAGGCCGTCAAGAAGAAACAGCATTTGGTGGTTTGTCTGGTTTTAGGAACATCAATGTTTTGGAAGTCTTCCACACACAAGAAACAAAGCCTGTCCGAAGGATGAATGTATAAACGAGAGCAAGAAGGTAAAGCAACTGATAAGGCGCTTCTTTAATATGTCGATAAGTAATCCCATCGAAACCAGGCGCAGTATTTTTCTTGTTCTGGACAGTTCGAGTTATATCCGTTACTTTAATTGGTTTTGTAAGAGCAGTCTTGGGCGAGAGAGAGTGATATATGCTAGGTTGAAGACGAAAGGTGTCGAAATCAAGTTTCTCAACCGCATGAAGATGCTGAGAGTATGCAGGTGGTAACGGAGTAAAGATTCCCTGGAGATATGTCGCAAAAGCGTCGGCTTTATCCTTGTCACCTTGTAGTGCGGAATCTTTATGTATTAACGGATATAAAGTACGAGTGGATTGTCCTGTGAGCTGATGGAAGCGCTTCCAGTATTGTGTTGGGATGAGCTGTTTCGGCTAAGGAATTACAGGCTTTTATTCAGGTGCGTAATTTATAAGCTTCAAGGTTATAAGAGACGGTGCGTTGAAGTTGACGATGATGACGAAGAGCTTCTTCGTTTCTGGTATGGATATATTCTTTGTAAAGGGCTCTGGAACATCATATGAGAGGTAAGTATTGCGGAGGCAATGGAGGACGGCATGGAGAAGTAAGCTTGTTAGTAGGGAGGCGTTTATTCCCGACATTTTGAAGTGCTGTATTGATAGTATCTAGTGTAGTATAAAGTGCTTCTTGAGTTTCCGCCAATGAAGTAGCTATATCAGTTCTATAAGCTTCCCAGTTTGGTTTATCGAAACGCAGAATGCTTCGAATAGTATGACTGGATAGGGTTTGAGAAGATTTTAAGCACGTGATTGTTAACTTAATTGGTAAATGATCGCTACCCAGATTCCCCAGAACTGTAATCGGAGGTAATCACAATGTCTGGGGTGGTTTTTGAGATGGGTCGTGTGTGCGCTGGAAGTTGATGAATGATACCTGTCGTGTTTGTTTCAATGCAGTTAATGAACTGTTGTTTCTCTCGCTCTGACCGACTATGAATGTTAATATCTGCCATAATGATATAGTTACGAAAGTTATTAGAGATATAATGAAAGAAGTTAAGTGGTATATGGTGACCTGGGTGTATATAGATGGTTGCAAGAGTGACATAGAGTTGGCGAAAATAGGTCGTGACTATAAGGTATTCCGAAAGGCCAAACGTGAGGAAATGTTGTCGGAGTAACATGTTAGCCTATAGCTACGCCGCCATTTGCGAGTTGTGCTGGAACAGTGTTATCGTGACGTAGAAGTTGATACTGTGGTATTTTACAGCTTTGTTTTTATGTAAGATATGTTTCATTCAATAGAAATGCGTTAGCTTTTTCTTCAAGAAGAAGATGGTCGAACAAAAGCTTGTGCGTTAGTAGCGATTGGATATTAAAAAATATAAACACCAGTTCCATGATCACTTTATGCTTAGACTGCTGTTTCGAGGTGGACAGCGTGGAAATTGACAGATTGTCCGGAGTATATAGCATTGAGATAAATATGAAAAACATTTCGGGCAGCATATTGGATTTGTTGAAGAACATGTGGCACGGTCACGGTCACGGTGACGGTAATGTTGAATTTTTGTGTAGAGTATCGGGCCGAAGCCCATGACTCCATGAGTAAGATGGCAGAAAGAATATATACAGATGTGCAGGTGGCTTGTTGGGTACTACTATTGTTTTGTTATGTCTGTGAGACTACATCTGCAACTGTCGCAGAGTAGCTGATGTTGAAGTCATTACGATCTAAGGAAAGATATTAAAGGCGTGGCGTGCGATGAACGTTCCGTAGGGCGCATTTGGTTCCTATGGTAGCTATAGCTGGATTTATGTGCCTTGGCAAAGTATGCCAGAACTTATAGTGGAGATGCCGTAGAACTTCCTTAACAGGAGGCAGCTCTAAATCTTCCAGAACTTGGCTGTTGCGTGTATATCTATTTTGACCAGTGATGATTCGACCGGCTCTTGTTTGCACAATTTCAAGTGTTTGAAGATGACTGTTAGCAGCATGTTGCCAGGCAGGGCATGCATAAGAAAGAGTTGATAGAACTATCATCTTCAATATGTGCACGCGGACCTCATGAGAAATTGAACTGCAACGAAAGATGGGGTACAATGCTGATATTTTGCGTAATGCTCGTTGCTTTATGTCTTTGATGTGTGAGGCGAACGTTAACCCATGATCTAATGTCACACCCAGATATTTAGCGTGTGTGGCATGAGGAATGTGTGCGTTCTCGTACGTTAAATTTCGAGGGACGCGGATGCGTCGTCGACTGTGGATGACAGCACAGCTTTTATCTGCATTGATTTTAATTCTCCAACGCCTTGCCCATTCCTGAAAGCCGTTGAGTTGACGTTGCATGTAGATGTAACACTGTGCAAGTGAGCTGCTGGTTGTAAAAAATGCAGTATCGTCAGCATACGTTGCGGAAAAGCAATGTGGTAAGGTCGGGAGGTCTGCCGTGTACAGATTATATAAAAGCGGTGAAAGTACAGCGCCCTGTGGAACACCTGCTTTGATAGATCGGGACGTGGATTTGACACCGTCAACAGATACATGAAATTTTCTGTCAGTCAGGTATGAACGTAGTAAATGTATAAGACGATCTGGAAAACCTTGGGTGTATAGTTTATATAATAGTCCTGATAACCATACTTTATCAAAGGCTTTTGACACATCCAGGTATACTCCAAGGGTGTATTGTTTCCTGTTGAAAGCTGTTGTTAAATGATCCACTACTCGTACGAGTTGCGTTGTAGTGCTATGTTGTGCACGAAACCCAAACTGATGAGAAGGTAGAAGGTCTCTATTATCTACGTGATGTTTCAGCCTCCAGAGAAATACCCGTTCGAAGAGTTTGTTCAAGTGCGATAGAAGACTTATCGGCCTGTAGTTTCCCGGGAGCAGTGGATTCTTGCCAGGCTTGGGGATTGTGATGACACGAGCTTCCTTCCAGGTCTTGGGGAAGTAGCATAATTGAAAGATGGCGTTAAATAAGTAAGTTAAAAAGACCAGTAGTTTTCTAGTTGGATGTTTAAGAATCTCAGATCGAATCCCATCAGGCCCAGATGCTGTCTTTGCCGGCAGACATTTTATATGTCGTTCTATTTCCCGGGGTGTTACTAAGGTGATGCCATGTGTAGGGTTTTGTGTACTTATGCTATATAATGTGGTTCGGATGTGCTGTTTCAGATAGGGATCGAGGCGTGCTGTATTGGGCTGGAACTGTTCTTCCAGAGAGTCAGCGAAAATGTCCGCTTGCGACTGAGGATCTTGAGTCAGTCCTTGAGGTCCTTGTATAACTCTGGCTTTGGAAGCATTTGTGTCACGTTGGAATGATTTGGAGTACGTCCAAATTTTACGGTCATTTAGTATGAATTTCGAAAAGTGTCCTCCCAGTATTGTTGATTCTGTCTTGTAGTGAGCATCTTGAGCTTCTTACAAAGTTTGTTCCATAAAGTCTTATATGCGGGATGTAGTTTGTGCTGGCATCGACGTCTAGCCCAACGTTTCAGATGAAGATAAAGCTGTAAATGAAAACTGTCGCTATGACTGGTTTGCGATGGAGAGATTATTGTAGTGGAGCTCGCTGCCTCTGCTGTACGAAGTGCTAGCGTGATGTGAGATACCGCTTGATCGATGTCCGCAATGGTGGCAGGCCTATTTCGTAGATCGATCATGGTGTTTAGTTCTTGTTTAAATACGTCCCAGTCAGTGTCTATTTGCTTGAAGATGGGGGCAGAATGGGCGATGCTGCGGTGGGAGACGTTAAAAATGACTGGATCGTGATCGGAATCTAAATCTGAAATGACATATGGATGGACTGGGTCTGGTGGAGCACTGATGATGAAGTTGGACGTGAGTAAATATTCGTGTAAAGTATCTCCAGCAGTGTTTGGAGTAATGGAGTTCCATTCTCCATTTTTAGCATTAAGATCTCCAGCTAAGATGACTTTGGGCCCTAAGTTAGCAATGACATCGAAGTCTGTGCGCTCTAGTTGTGTAGCGGGGACCTGTACCCGGTGACCAATATTAATGGAACGCCTGGAGTTATTAGCTCAACACCAAGTGCCTCCAAAGTTAGTAAGGGTGGTATTGTAATTGACCTGACAGGGAATGCCTTTTTGATTATGAGTAGTAATCCTCCCTTCTGTCTGCCCACTCTATCCTGTCGATACACAATGTAATTGGGTAGTCGCCAAGTAGTGATACGAGCAGTGAAGTGTGTTTCTTGAATAAACATGACTTCAACTCTATGGTGTTTGAGAAATCTAATAAGCATTTGTTTCTGCCCCTCAAGACCATCTGCATTCCATGTAGCAAGGGCAAGTGCGTGATGCAATACGCTGGATTTAGAAACAGCCATCATCAACTATTTCCGCTATTGTTTCTATTACTGCTGCAGCCTTGGAAGCTGAGTCTGCTGCTTGGCGGAAACGGGTAATACCACGTTTAATATGTGTTATTATTTGCGTAATTCTAAACCCTTGAGAAATGAAAGAACGGACTTTAAGTCTAGGTCTTCTTTCGGGCCCTCCTGTTGTTCGACAGAAGCTGATTGGGTGTGGAGAGAAGTGGAAGCTTCGGCGTCTTCATTGTCCGTAGCTATAGGTTGGATATTAACAGCAGTGGGCATGGAAGTCGTTTCTTCTGATGGTTTGTTGGAAGTTTTCTTAGTCTTTTCTGGAAGTTTCCTCGGCTGCTGGGCCGGCAATTTAAGAGCCTCACATAGGATTTAAAGACTGGACAGCCACGGTAATTTGCGGGGTGATCTCCCTGACAGTTGGCGCAAGTGGCGGGTGTGGAGGAGTCTGCTTTACTGCAGGATTGGGTGAAATGAAATTGCCCACATTTGAGACAGCGCGGGTGGGCTTGGCAGGTGTCCTGTGAATGCCCCAAGCGTTGGCATCTGTAACATTGCAGCACTGAGGGAGGCTTGTATGGTTCGATGTGGACCTTGTAATGAAGAAGGTTGGTAATAGCATATATCTCCTTAACAGCTGCAGTTCGTTCCAATGCAACCAAAAACAGTGGCATCATAATTTTCTTGTCTTCTGTCTTGCTTTTGCGAGACATTTGGTGGACGTTTATTGGTTTGTAACCGAGACGCAATAGTTCTTCCTTCAGATCGTTTATATCAGTGTCTATAGGCAGTTTTAGGACAACTACCTTAATTGGCCTTTCATTTTTCGCCACGCCTGTAGCATACTCAGTTTTTGTTTGCTCGCAATAAGCCTTGATTAAATTATAATCATCTCTGTTAGCGGCTTGAATACGGATGCGCTCTTTATTGGGCTGAGCTAGAGGGGGCTCCTTCAGTGCTCGTGATAAGGTCTTAATAAAGGTATAGGTATTAGTAATTCCGTGTATGAAAATTGGAGGAGGCTTGGAGTTAGAGGGCTTGTTATTCGGCGCAGTGTTGTTACTGGCACTAGTATTGTCTGTTTGTTCGGATGACAAAACAGCGAACTTATTGCTAGTGGGAAGAGGTGGATATTCTTGAGTGCTATTAAATAGTTTTTCAGCGTTGTTGAGATTTTCCAAAGAAGACCTACGCCGCTTAAGTGTTCCCACTACTGTGAAATCCATGTCTTCCGTGTTATTCGATGTTGATGGCTGCGAAGTACTTGTCTGTTTAGCTGCAGGTGTTTACAATTTTGTCTTCGCTGGAGCGTTCGTTTGCTTGTGTTTACCTAAAGGCACAAAGAAGTCTTCTGGTTTATATGTTGATCGTATTATTTTGCCCCTGGTATTAGGAATTTTGGATGATTGGGCCTTTTTCTCAGATTTGACGGGTGTCTTCTGAGAGACCATCTTTATACTTAAAGTAGGAGATGGCGCCAGCTTACTAGAAAGGAGGGTAGCGATGTACCTCTTAAATGGGTTGTTCTTAGAGTAGTGCTCTAAGTTTGAAGGTTAGTAATCTGCTTCCTCTGAAGAGAAAGCACAAAAAGTAATCGGTAACCAGTAGAGTTGCCTAATTCGTCAACTAATTTCGCTTGTCTCTTCCTCCGAAGAGGAGAGTACCAAAATAAATCGTTAAGCCAAGAGGAATAGCAAGGTCATCTAAAGATATGATCAATTTAGTGTGTCCGCCTTCGTAGAGACACAAAACAATTCGACGGTTGTTTCCTTTACCTCGATGAGGTAAGTAATCCAACCGTATGCAAGATGTTCGCGAATAAAATTCAACCAAGGGGGATGAAAACCTAAATGACTTGTTTATTTTTCTCCGCCAGCTACCGATACCCTATTTTTTTTTACCTGGTTAGAGATTCCAGGTGGCCAGTTCCAAACGGCAACACAAATACATTCCGAAAATAGCAAAACTTTCGGTAATTTACAAGTGCCGAATAAAACAACAAAACTCATAATTACATCAATATATATTACATTCTCCAAAATTGATATAAGTTGGATACAATTTACTAAACACATTTTATTTCTTTGCTAATTTACAATGTAAAATGCTTTGCGGAAAAAATCTACAAGAAAATCACTATCAACCTGCGTAGTGCCATCTATTGACAATATTAAAATGTATAAAAGCACCCAGTTATTCAATGCCAGGTCTGACAATATTATGAAAAGTTATATTTTACGTCAAAAAGTTTGAAAATAAAGCAATGCGAACGCAATCTGGTAAGGGCCTCGTAGGCCCTGCATATGCATTCATGGGGTATAAATGAAAAAATGCAAATTACTAAAAAGCGTTTACAGCTAATGGGTACAGAAAGACAATACACAATGTACATCCTCAATTCGAAGATTACGCAAAGCCACAGCCTTTTACACAATAAAATATTTCAAAGGCTAAGGAAACAAACCTACATAGTGCCTCGGAGGCCTTGCTTAAGCATCCAAGGGTTAAAACAAGCAAGGAAAATAGAGCTAAAGAAATACAATTAGTGAATTTGACATGTGGTTTTCAAACTCATGAGTCATGGGATAGGGTGTTAGAAAGAATTGAAGAATAAAAGTATGCTCATCCGCAATAAATTGTTCGCATATACTGTAACTTCCACATTTTCATTAATAACTCAGTTTTCTTAATATATTATCGCTTCTTTGTGCTTTCTTTAACAAAGCAGTGTAGTAGTGAATAATTATTTATGATTTGTGTGAAAAAGTAAAGCAAAATAAGAAAATTATAAGCAAAAAACTATGATTGTTATGAAACTTTAGTCTGTCAGATAATTACGCGAAGAATATCCTGAGGGAAATTCACTCCATACAGTACACAGGTATTAGGAGCACTCACAAATACGTAAAATTGAAAGAACAGAAAATGATGTATTTTTGAGATGAACATACAATTCACACTTCACATGAAGTTCTAATATGGGAAATCAATCAATATCTTCAGTTGAAATTACTGAAAAAAGCAGAAAATGGCTATTTAAAACTCCAAGTGTAAACCTGCGCTTGGAGCGATTCTATTTCTAATATCAGAACGCGTTATTTCATAACATGCCTGCGTGACCAAGTGGGTTTAGCAATGCTGTTTAAATTCTAGAACCGAAGGGTGGCAGTTCGAGCCTGAGTGCGGAGCGCTTTTTTTCAAAATAGTGAAATGTTTTTTAAAATATAAATGTCTAGTTTGAAGTGCTTAAAAACACAAGACGAGATGAACAATCACTTTTCAAAGCTCAGTCACATTTATTCACTATATTCATCAATTAGGCTATATACGAAGACACTAAAATGTGGAACGTTAACGATCCTTATTAACGTTAATACCACATCCGTTATAATGAGAACAGATTTGTGATCTGAATACTAACCTTAAACCATACGTCCAAAATGAAAATTATTCATGTTCTTGATACCTATTGCAACACTCAGTTGTAATATAGAGAGTGAGAGTGCGAAAGAGAGAGATAAAATACTATATACAGGGTGCGGAAAAATTCCCGGAACTGTCCAATATCTCGCGAAGTATAAATATCACCAAAACAAAAATAACACATATTAAATAGTTTTAAAGAAGCTATCCAATGATAGAAAACGCAATCACCTATCCCTACCTCCTTGGGGACTACGGGAGATAACTTTAAAATTTTGAATTGGGAACCCCTATTTCTTATTTCATATTTGGATTCTCCAGAAAAAAGTGATAGTGATTTGATCAAAAATTGAAAACAGTGTGTGCTAAGATGAAGTTACATGGAATACAATATTGATAATTGTTTTGCAAAGTAGCTTTATGACGTAGTTCTTAGTAGTATAGTTATTTATAACAAAAATAAGCCATTTTTGTCACCATTTGTATTTTTTTGTAAATTAATAAATATTGACAAATGCATTATTTTATGGAAGTTAAAATGTATGAATTCGTTATGTGGGTAAAATAATCACATAAAAAATTTACTCTGCGTGGAAATCGAACTCACGACCTTTCATGCCGCTGTCCCGTATACTGACCACATGGCCCAGAGCTCGACACTGAGAGGCCACATTTTCATAAAGATTTGCCGCCTCCATTTTCTTATGTGTCGATTCAAGTGCTATCCGAGAAGGCACTGTTTTCAATTTTGGGTCAAGTCACTGTTACTTATTCTGAAGAATCCAAATGTGCAACAAAATATGGGGATTTCCATTTAAAATTTTAAAGTTACCCCCGTGTGGGAATGGAGGGTTGCGTTTGGTACCATTGGATAGATTTTTCAAAACACAATTAACACGTGTTACTTTTTTTGCTGATCTGTATATTTAGCGAGATATTGGACCGTTCCGGGACTTTCCCCGCACCCTGTATAAGCTAGTATTTTAAATTAAAACAGTTAGTGTAAATCATAATCTGGATTTTTATAAAGTAAATTAAACAATCATATAGAAAATGTATACAGTTTAAAATTGAATTAAATTGCAACTCCAGAATCTGTAACATTATATATTTACATCGAATGTTATCTTATTGTATAGTTTATAGCATGAGTATCAGCTGATATGTAACACAAAATTATCTATAAATTGAATTTAAATAGGAAATGATATAGTTGCTATAAGAACAAGTTTATGAAAATGAACTGTATAATAATGGTTGTATTTGAAACAGAGTTTGCGTAATGGAGTAAATATTTACACCGCCAGCTTTGCAATACTGTGCGGTTTAAATTGTCAATCTCATCAATTTTACTTATTTAACTTGAATTTTTATGGAATTTAGTATAGCATTATGAAACATTCAACAACTGATCTAGTAGTGAAACATATTTAATAAGATTACCGCACATTACGGTAGATTCCGAGATCGCTCCCAGCTTTGTGAGCACTTGATAATTTTTTATTATTATATTAGATAAAATATTATGTGGAAGAGTTAAATTAAATTAGAAAATGAAATGAAATATTTAACATCCCACTATTACGCCCTTTAGGCGGGAAGGTTCTAGATTGCTGGTCCTCACATAGAGGAGAATTTGGATTAGTAACCAGTTTGGTTCTTTTCTTTATCAAATCTCAATATGCAATTCATATAGTAATGTCGAGCAAGCGATAGCGAGTGAAGGCAGGTTAACCAGGTTGATTGTTTTCTTCATCACCACACAATTGGTATACGGACCAGTGTTCTAGAATCCTGCTATTTTAGGCTCACTGAGAAGATAATTAAAGCAAGAAAAATGATATAAGAATTGGTGAAATGAGAAAGTGGAAGGAAAAGGAAATGCTTTGAGAAAAGTCACGGACATAATGTTGTCCACCACAAGCTTACTTGGACGAAATAAAACCAGAGACTGCATGCACCAAAGCGCTCTGAAGCGCTCTACCAGTGAACCATCGTGCCCCATAAATTAAATAAGAAAGATAAGTAGTAGATAGCATTTTATAACTGAATATTGTATGTAAGAAACTTATTGTTCATAAAGATTCTTTCTCTTCAAGCTTTTGTTATTGATGTTGCAAATTGTCCGATGCTGTGCAATGCGGGTCGAAGGAATAAATGCAATTTTTCGGGATAGTATCGTCTGCCCCTTGCTGCTATGGGTGGTATAAAAGTAGTGTTGAGTTGATTTTTAGTTTCTTGTTCCTTTTGTTATGTGAATATAGACTAGACCAAAATTTTTTACTGGTGTCTATTTCAAGATCACTCGGTAGCATGTTTTAGAGGAGGAATGTTACGTGAATATAGATTACACCAAGTCACAAATATTTTGACAAAAATATACATTTTTTATTACACAAATAGTTTCTGCTTTTTCTTTTACTGCAAATGTTTGTTTCTATTAGTGATTTTTATTCTTATTGTATCCGTGAATACACATTCAAGACTTTTTTTTTTAAAAAAATAAGTTGTTTAATAAGGCAGTGAAAAGTGTTGGATTTTGTAACAGTCTAACACTTAAAAACATAATACTGAGTGGTCCTGAAATGGACACCAATAATTAATTTTGGTCTAGTCTATATTCACGTAACACTTTCAACAGCGAGGCTATATGAAACGTGGGCTTACTAATTAACGTGGAATAAAAATAAAAAAGTCTAGTGGCTTGCGCGAGTGTTTTTGGTTCTTGTAGTCTCGGGTTCGATTCCCGGTAAGGGTCGATTCAGGTTAAATTTTCAGGGGAGTTTATGGGAAAAACGTTAAAAAATATAATTGCAAAAGTCTGATGCCAGTGTTTTGTAAGCTATTGACAAAATAATAGAAAGACAGGAAAGAAATTCTCTTGAGAACTGAAAGTGAACAATGTTTTCGCATTTATGCTTAATTTGCTAATAGCGTGACACATTAAATTGAATATAATATAAATATTAGACACAAAATTCGCTACTTCACGGTTGATAACATGGTAAATGCTAGGTATTGTTAAACATTAAACGTAACAGTTCAATTTTAATCAATAAATAACTTAAATAAATAAATAACAAGACAGAACAATACTATTAACCAATATTTGCATAGTATATAAATTAAAAACACGTTGTTTATCATAACGAAAAATAGCTGACCCGTTTGAAATGAATTTTATTAACATAGTTAATACCTACCTCGGACTGGGTTGTTGTCACGCCCTTTTTATTGAAATGCGTATCCAAACAGAAGAGAGGGGGTTAAAATGTATGCCAAAAATAGAATCTCTCACGTTTGTGAGATGAAATATGATACATAAATTCCTTATTTAAAACGAGTGTGCACGTGTCCGACCGTGTTTAGAAATTTCGGTACTAAATGGAGAAGAGGGGCAATTTGTATCGTTTTTGCTCAATATTTAAGAATGATGACATCGAGATTGTGTCTTCTCTTCACAGCAAAACGGATGAAGCACTTGAAATTATCTTTTAAATATACGGTATTTACCATTTGGTCAAGTCGGATTCATTAACACATATGTCGTAAGAGGAAAAGATGGATATAAACACCTTATTTTAAAATATGTGAGCCCATCTCCCGTTCTCCTTAAAAATCCACTTTTGAGGGGAAATGGGGCAAGTTCCAAATAAGGCGGTCAATATGTAAAAGTGACGGCATGTTTGTCTGTCCGATCATCACGGGAAATCAAATCAGCCGTTTGAAATAAGTATTTGAATACATTTAGTACTTGGAAGAAAATGGTTAGCTGACGTTCACAAGAAACTTGACAAAACTTCGATAAAAATTAGAGGATAGTCAGCTATACCTATATCTAATATTGTAGGTGGAAGTGAAAACGACGCACGAAGTAACAGCGGATTAAAATTTAGCATTAGAAGTCATTGAAAAACAGAATGTGATGCGCGAAAACGAGAAAAAAAGAAAAGGAAAAACGTAACGTTGCCGACGACAACACACTGGATGGTGCTTATCGAAAGACCCATAAACGCTATTCATTAGCTAATTCTTCACGGTTTGAATTGCAAGAAAGAAAACTATTACTTCGTGCTAATACGCCCCTCAAAACGAAATGTTATATTTCTGCAAATTTTTTGATCTAAAGACCCCATGATCTTTACTACATGTTGTTATTCATTACATCAGCAAGACGTTGCTTGCAATGACACTGATACATTGTGTGGTTTGTTCGACAAAGTTGCTTGTCTCGATTTTGTTTACTCTTTATGTTTTTCGTAGAATACATGAAAAAGAAATACATTTTTTCGCTTAGATATCCAGGAATCCAGTTTTAACTGATCAGAAAACAGCAATCTACTGGTGAAATGATATGGGGTAATGTGTAGCATTTTGTTTTCAGGCCATCGATAACAGCAAGGTGCACAAGAATTACATAAAAAGGGAGTGTGTTGTTATGAACTACTAATATCTTTTTCAAAAAAAATACTACGTGTTACTTCGTAGCTCAGGGGATAAGTGAGAGATTACAATACATAAGTTCGCACGATCGAGTCTTGTCCACTGCTATTATGTTTTATTTTTTCATTTTCATTGTTTAACGGTGAAAGTGACTTAGATACATTTTCATTGGCATTCAAGAAAAAGAAAAAAAAAGAATGGAAGGGAATACGTAGCCCTGAAAAGGGCTGTTTATATATGTGTTTAATAGGAGGTTCAATAACCTTCTACATCGATGACTGCCTGGAGCCTTCTGGGCATGCTTTCGGTAAGTCTGCGGAGAAAGCGTTCACTACGGGTGACTTCCTCCCAGCTGTTTTAAACGATTTCCCATAGTTGATTTTTTGTGGATGGAGGCGGGTTAGGCCAGGCGGGTTAGGCCACTGTACTCCAAGACAATGTGATGTCATGAAACCCCAAGCAGATACAGACACGCGTCCACAGTGACGTTTGTGGAAAACGTATCTGGGATCATGCCTGGAGCCAATCAGACGATACACGACTACTAGGCCATTATTTGAGAAAGAAAAGGTGCATTCGTCTGTGAAGACAGCATTTCTCCAATCACGGTTCACATTTTCTTCCCCAAATTGAAGCCGTCGTCTTATATGCTCTTCCGAGAGGAATTCTTTCACCGCAGCAGGACGGGCGTGATGATTAGCTTCCCTAAGACGCCGTACAGCAGTATGTCGAGAGTCTGGAAAAGCTGGTGCGTGCCGAAAGTGTCTGGCGGTCATGATGGGATTAAGTCGCGCAGCAGCAACAAGCTGAGCATCCTGCTCAGGTGTCGTCACACGACGCCTACCACTACCTCGGCGCCGCATAGTTTCTCTAGTCTCTCGAAAAAGCTTTATCCACTTCTGTGCTGTTCTTGGTAAAACACCACACCTTTCAGCGGCTTGTGAAGCGCAATATCCTTCTTGCACTAAAGCAAGAACACGCTCTTTTCTATTCTCAGCCATTTCTGACTTCTACCCTTTTCACGAGTTGCACGTTGAATGAGCACCCCTTTTAGTTGAAGCTATTAAACGACATCCGCAGTTGGTTACTCCAAGAGCTAGTAAGATAGTAGTTCTTATTTGCTAAGAGGCAGAAAACACGCTATTTCGATATATGTTGTTTGACTACAAGGGAACACTTCACAACTGATTACTGAGTGATAAGAACTGTGGTATTCTGTTCAACTTTTCTTTAGGCAATTTTAAACGTAATAGACAATATTTGTCTGACCTTGTCAGTGCCTGAGGCAGAAGACAAAATCATCGAAAATGTTTTCAACATAACATTTTCGAATTATGTTTATCTCCTACCCGTTTTTGTTACGATTGCCTCCTTTAGAAATATCAGCTCTTTTTTTGGCCCGTATAAGGAAATGCTATTGCGGTTTTCCAACGTTCAATATGTTTGACAAAATTAACACTTTCAAATAAAGCTAAACAAGCATATGTTTCACAGACAAAACAATATGTAAAGTTCTACTTTCCTGTTAGGCATCATTTCTACAAAAACTTGCAACTATAGTTTGCAACTCAAGTAGTTGACCATTTAAGGAGATTTAAAACTTTGTTAAAGTATAAAAAATCATTTTTTACTAATAACTTTTACTTCATATGTCATTAGAAAGAACAGTGTTTAAATTTTACGTTTGTGTAGCTCGCATAGGAAATCTTTTATAAATAATTACACAGGAAAAAGAAAATACCAGAAACCCTGAAAAAAAACAGTAGTCGGCCTATGAAAACCAAAGGTCAGCCATTACTTTAACCAGTACTCAGCTACACTATAGAATTGACTTTTTTAATGGAATTTTAGAGATCAATTCCTCAGTAGCAAATTAAGGGACAATATATTCCACTCAGAGTTCCTACAAAGAAAAACTACGTGGAAAACAGGCCCGCAACTAGAGGGAGCTAGGGGGCCTGGCCCTTCTAAAGTTTTCGTGGCCCCTCCAGACCTCAAAAAAAAAAAAAACACAATTTAGATATGTGTAAGAGATTTTTAATGATTTGTACCCCCCCCCCAAACCTCTGTGGCTAGAAGCAGGCCTGATGGAAAATATATTGCGATACAGGAAAAAAGACTTCTTGTATGATATTTACCATAAACTAAGAAAAATGTGCCTCGGCCTAGACTAGCCTATTTCAAACTAATATATAGGCCTATTTATATTTACATTGATATTTATATTTAGCTATGACATTAACCCTTTAATATGAAGTTCATTAAGCACATTCAGGATACATAAGCACTTGTTTAGCAGGTTCCTCGTACGATAATTCACTGAGGCACGTGCATTTTAAGTGGTACCAGTGATCAAGATGTGACACCCAATATATTTAAGTGTATCGTTCTCAATATCACTTATGAATTCTTCTTCAGGCCTTAGACGGCATTTCAACAACTTCTTGCGTCTCGTCTTTTTAACTATTAGTGCTACTTGGCTTGACAGTCCTTTTCTTTTTGTTTAACTTATTTTTTTTCCTTTCTTTTGTATTCTCTCCCTTTTTCATTTTAGACGTTCCTCTTCTAGTTTTCTTTTCTTTTCATTCTTTACCATCTGATAATTTCTCCATCCTTGGGAGGATACTGCACTTTTAACTTTTTCTCTGGGCACATGTTTGGTAGTTTTGTTTTTGATTGGAGCTAGCCAGAAAAGATGCTAATCAAAGCCAGATGATATGCAAGTATTTTACGGAGGTTTTCTTTCAATTTCTTCTGAGATCATATGGAGTTATTTCTGGCTCTACTGACTGTAGAAACAGAAGTAGACATTTCACCTTGCGTCGCGTCAGTACAAGATGCCATAACGGATATGTTGTTTTCCTGGTTTGAGTCAGACGTAACGTCTATTTCTGATATCGAAGATATATTTGTAGGCTCTAGACGGCGAATTGCTAAAATTTAGTATGTTCCAGGACTAAGATATCGAACATTTCACTAGCAAGTAACTACTGATAGCAGATCGATCCTCTTGGGACAGAACAATAGCCTTATATGTTTTCATTAGTGTAGAATAAGAAGACGTTTTGGATAGAGTATCCTCACCGCACCTGATTGCAAAAACATCTGACACTGAGTCTATTCCAGTAGATGTCTTTGGACTGGTTGAAAGAAACGCGAAAGCACGCGTTCTTAAACTGTTAGAAATATTTTCCTCACGCTCACAGTGAGTTAGAATGTAAATATTTATGATTATTCTGTATTGTTTCGGCAATCAGGCTACTCTAGGAACAGAGCAGATAAGAACAGATAATAATAATAATAATAATAATAATAATAATAATAATAATAATAGTTGAAGAGGAATTGCAGCCTTGGAATTAAAAACGTGCAGAATCGCGACATTGTGCGGATTAATTTAAAAAAATAAATCAATTAGATATTGATAACTCTTACTTCCTCATAGCTACCTTAGATTAAAAGACTAAGCTATGATCAGGGTCAAGGGCGTCGATTCTGCTAGGGCCGGGGGGCCCGGGCCACCAAAGCTTATGTGGGCCCCCTATTGTATTTATGAATATACAATATTTGGCATAATTTGAATGCAATTTGTCTTAAAATCTTAACCTTCCGCATCCGAATGACCCCCAAATTTACAGGGAATCAGCGCCCTTGATTAGGGTAAAATAAATACTCATTACCTGTCCTTTTTTAATTTTAGAGAAATAATTCAGACCAGCCATAAATCCTTAAACTTTTTTCCCTCAGTTCTAGAAAAATACAAGAATTGAAATGGTTACAATACCAGACTGATATTAAAGTACGCGACAAAAATAAACGACCAACATCGTCATAAGTTTTAATGGCATTTTCGATCGTTTAATTTTGTACCGTACTTTATAACTGTATTATACTTGTATGATGCAATTAGTGACACCATAAGTTACTTTTTCATTAAATCGTTAGAAAAGTCTTCTAGGTATTAGTTAAGTGTCTTAGTTGTATGTCATGTGTCATTTAAATTGAATGAATGATAAGTGGATGATTCTGGAGTATATGTATCCAGTAGTCGTCCGTTGAAAGTAATGGGGGGCTGACCATTGGAAATTGAAGTGAAGAGTCATTTCCAGTAGTCAGCCCTTAATGGAAACGTTATCAAAAATGCAACTTGTAGTCAGCTCCCCTTATTTCTACGCAATATCTTGTTTTGTATCATAAACCACGAATTTTTAATAAGCTACCATACATTCATGCATAGAAGAAAGCAATAACTCGTACTATTTTACAATAGTATAATTTTAACTTAACTTTGAAGTAAAGCTTCTTCCTTATTTTTTTTATTAACAAAATGCGCACTTTGCTCACTTGCATCAGCAGACCTCAAATGATAATTTTTCTTTTCTGCCACGAGGAGTCACACCAGGCCGGAACAAATGAGATTGAATACTGGAGCTCTGATTTAAGTTGTAGTTGATTATTTGTTTGATAACAAGCTACTGCAGGGGTGCCCACAAGGGGGGAGGGCTATGACAAAACTGCGTCATTGAAATATTGGGGGGGTTAAAAATCTATATAAATATGTTTGAGGGGGTGTAAAAATTAATCGATTTTTTTCATGGAAGTACAGCTACGGATAGACAATTGAGGGGGGTGCGTCATAGACATGAGGGGGGGTGGGCACCACTGAGCTACTGTATGTTTTTTTAATATGCTTTTTACTGAAAAATGGCTGACTACTGGAGACGGCTGACTTTAGGCACACTTAGCCTCCTAACTAACTAACTAATTCTATGGCCTATGGAACCCGGAGGTTCAATGCCGCATTCACGAAAGCTCTCCACTGACTTCTATCCTTAGCTAACTGGATCCAGTTTCTACTTTGTATTCCTATTTCTGCGAGATCCATCTTAATATTGTCCCCCCATCTGCGCCTAGGTTTTCCTAATTATAAGCTCAAGTAATATGTAACATAATAATAATAATAATAATAATAATAATAATAATAATAATAATAATAATAATAATAATGATATCTTAGTATCAAAATTTAAGCGATTTTTATATGATGCATATATTCATGAAAATAGTCACTACTTGTTATGTACTCATTTGGTGTTCCCCTAGGGTTACTAGGAATTGAAATCAGGATCTCTGACTGTGCAGTCCAGTATGCTAACTGTATGACCACAGAGCACGGATCTGACAAAAAACATATTCATAACGTTTTGCTACCCCTCCTTTTTCCGTATCGATTACAGTACCATCCGTGAAGGAATTGTTTTCAATTCTGGGTGAAATCAGTCACTTTTTTGTGGAGAATCGAAATGTCCAATAAGAAATTGGGGGGTCCAACTTTAAACTTTTAAAGATACCCCTACCGCCAAAGGGAATGGGGATATCGGATTTTGTTTGGTATAATTGAACTATACATATAATTGAACTATGCATATTGAACTATACATATATTCTCATTTTGGGCGTGTGTTTTCAGTTTGATATTAACTTAGAAATCTATTTGAACTTTGGTAGGGCTAGCATTTCCATAGCGTCATCTTCGTATACAAACAGATGGTGAATAAAAGTGACAGAGGTTTGAAAGCTGACAGTTTATCTGATTTTGTTTTTATAACCAATTCAAATGTTAAAAATGTAACGTTGTATTTAGAAAAAATAAAATATCCTTATATTGAAAGACAACCGGACTGGGAACCGAACCGTCAATCATTACTATAATTTCAAGCGCCTCGCTAAACTCACTTATTTTCTTCTTAATTTTCGTCGCCAAAGGCGGCCCCGAAGTTCACTTACCAATGTCTACTTTCCCCTTATCAGTAATTTCTGTATATTTCCTACTCGGTTATACACGTTTTACAGTAATCTTGAATGATAGGTACACAAACACAGACACGTCGAGAACATTTAAAATTCTAAAAGTTCTCCCACCGGGAATCAAACCCGGTACCCTGTACACCACAGACACACATGCTAGCCACTAGACCACACAGCCAAGTTATAAAGCCAGCGCCTTTTAATAATTCTACTGGAAATGCACGAGATATGCACTTGTAATACATTGAGTGATTTATTCGAGAGAGGCAAAGCATTTCATTTCTTGGTTTCGTTTCTACTGTGTTTATTCTTTGTATTTTTCGTACACTACTTGAAAAAGCAAATACATTTTTCACTACGGTGTCCAGAAATACTATTTTAACTGATCATAAAACAGAAATCTTTCGGTGAAATAATATGGGGTAATGTGTGCTATTCTAGTTTCATACCGAGTTATCTCGTAGCTAAGCGGTTAGCATACGCACCTTTGACGTAAGAAACCCGGTTCGATTCCCGGTGTGAGCTCATGTGGTTCGGATTTCACGCTAATCAGTAGGTAAACGTCTCATATAGCCTCGATGCTGAAAGGGATGTTAAAACCAACTGAACGTTATTTTATACCATCAATTGAAGCAAATGGTAGACGATACTATCCTGTTAAAAACATGCATTTATTTCTTTGGCCCATAGTACAAAGCATCGGACTTTTTGCGACACTTCAAGAAAAAGATGCTTTATGAATATTAAGTCGCTTCAACCTTTCAAATCGCTTTGCAAAAATCCAGATTATGAATTGCAATAACTTTTTACGTTGTAATTAAAATAACAGCATACATTGTTTTCTATCTCTCATGCATACTTTCTCTCTCTCTCTCTTTCTTTCTCTATATATATACACCTGTATATTACAATAAATATCAGAACATGAATAATTTTCATTTTGGACGTGTTATTTAAGGTTGGTATTCAAATCAGAAAGTTGTTCCCATTATAACAATGTTAACGTTCCTCATTTTAGCGTCTTCGTATATAAATGATGACAGGGTGAACAATTGTAACAGGCTTTGAAACGTGATAGTTCATCTGATTATTTTTTCAAGCACTTCAAAGCAGAACTTTATATTTAAAGAAATGTTTCCATATGTTGAAAAAAATCAAAACTGCCGGGAGACAGATTTGAACTGCCGCCCTCCGATGCTAGACTTTCAAGAACACTACTAAACACGCTTGACCACCGAGACAATTTATGAGCGAATATGTTGTAATAATGCTCATATATCGCTCCAAGCGCACGTTCACACCTGAAGTTTTAAATAGTCATTTTCTCCCTATATCAGTAATTTCAACTGAAGATATTGACTGATTTTGCATATTGGAACTGTGCATGAAGTGTGAATTGCAAATTAAACGCAGAAATACGTAGTTGACTCTTTAGTTCATGTTTCTGTTCAATAGCTTCACATGTTAGTGAGTGTCCTAATACCTGTGTCATTTTCCCTCTTTTTTCCCACGGGATATTCTTCGTGTAATTATTTGACACAATAAGGTTTCATAAGATTAAAGGTTTTTTTTTGCTTATAATTTTCTTATTTTGCTTTATTTTTCTCTAAAATAATAAATGATTATGCATTATTACACTGCTTTGTTAAAGAAAGCACAAAGAAGCGATAATATAGTCAGAAAAGCGAGTTATTAATGAAAATGTTTAAGTTACAATATATGCGAACAATTTATTGCGGTTGAGGATACATGGATATTACGGAATTTAGTAAATATTTTTAAAGAAGTAAAGAAAGGGAAAAATGATACTGATAGTGGTTTGTATGTATATATGTATGTATGTATGTCTCTCTCTCTCTCTCTCTCTCTCTCTCTCTCTGTATATATATATATATTAGAGTGTCCCTTATTTTTTTAATTTCGTGTTCTGAAACGCAAGCCACAGCAAATGCATTCTACGTGACCATAAACACGCATTAGTGAAATAGCGAAGTTCTGAAATAATGGTTCCACATGTTAAAATAATTTAGAATCTTCAACCCTGGCAAGGGATAAACTTAAAGAGACAGAGAAACAAAACTTTGAAAGAAGGAACAAGAAAAAAACGACACCTGCTTGTGTACTGCAGAACAGCATTGGATGAGCAAGGTTTCCATCCCAAGAAAAAGCTTTGTGTTTGTAAATAGTATGACCCAAATTGGATATTGTCGTTGGAAGCAACAATAAAAATAAAAATAAAAGAAACTGTAAACTCAGTTCAGTGTTGCAAGTTTCCCGAGAATTAACGTGAAACATGTATTGGGAAACACAGGGAGTAAGGTACTAACTTATTGTACACCTTAAAGCAAATATTGGGAACAACTGTTTACACTTACTCTAAGTCTAGAAGGATCAGCTGAACAGGGTTGCAATCAACAGAAGGGTGAAGTTGAGTGTCTAAGAGATACGACAACTCGGAAAAAGTCACTAGTGCTGTATAGATTGAAACATATAATGCAGCGCCGAAGAGCATGTGAAGTAGGGCCGTGGTTATGTGACATTGATAACTCACCTACTGACATATATATTCGATATCTTGTTAAAGCACAGAACTAAGGTTTGTAAAATATGGCAACGTTGCAGAGCGGCGGCTGTTTTACTCTTGATGTTATCACTGTCATCGGCGTCTTCAAAGCCCACGACTACATAACCCATGCAAATCGAACACGGTTTTCATATTTTAACCATGTTATTGTGATTCCAACCCTCTGTGCAGCCTTGTCATCTTTCGCAAACCTTACTTTTACTTTTACACGAAATCATATATTTCGGTCAGTTATCGATCTCATATAACCACGGTTTTACTCCTCAGGCTCTACCGTTTTGCATTATATGTTGTAAAGTATAAAGCACTATTGACCTTTTCCGCGTTATTGTATTTTTCCCAAAATTAATTTTCTCTGTTCAGTACATAGCAACACTGTTCAAAGGATCCTTCTAAACATAGAGTCAACAGCAAAGAGTTCTTGACATTATATGACTTAAGGTGTACAAAACGTTAGCACCCCACTCCATGTTTGCGCCAACACACATTAAACGTTAATTCTCGAAAAGTGTGCAACACTGATGTGCGTTTACCGTCCCCTTTCCCTTTATTTTCATTGCTCATTCCAATAGTGACACTCAATTAGGTCATTCCATTTACAAAAACGAAACCTTCTCTTGAGTTAGCTACACTTTTCATGAGGTGTTGTTAGTCAATATACGAGCAGATATTGCCCTTTCTTCTGTTGCTTTGTACAAAGTTTCGTTTCTCTGTCTCTTTTAGTTTATTCGTTATCGCTGTGGAAATGTGGAAACGTCGTTTCCTTACTTTGTCGTCAAGTCGTCAATGGTTAGCGTTCTCGTAGAGAGCTGCTATTTCACAATGCGTGTTTATGATCAGAGAGAGAGAGAGAGAGGGTGGTCAATTTATCTGGAAGATCCGTGATTACGGAGAAACCACGGGAGGTAGAAAAGCGAAATTTTGCAGAAAACAAATATAATGAGGCGGACATCGTTTCAATTCTTAAACACCACCACCTAGTGAAAAGAGTTACCAACCAATTATTAGGTTATATTTTTCAAATGACACTACGTCAGATTATTACATATCTCAAATCAACATGTCAAGCGAAAACTTAAACTATCACATTTGCTATTCAGTGTTGCAAACTAACAATGTTATAGTATCACAAACATCCAAAATTTGGAAGCCTCTATAAGACATACAGCACAACAACTCATAACGGAAGTGAATAAGTTTTGAATACGATGGTCGTGGTATGACTTCTTTTGAATGAATGGCAAAGTTGTTACAATGCTTGAAAAGTTGTTCTTTTCTTGAAATGCTTTAATCGAAAACATGCTTAGGTAAGTATCCTATGCAATTACTTGTGTCAATTGAAAAAACAAATAATTTGGCAGTTAACAGCACTTCGATATATTAAACCGTTCCGGAGATACGATAAACATAGATAAAGTTCGTAACACTCCTGAAAATGACGAATTTCTGACAATACTTAAAGTAATTTTAGTTTTCCTTCTCTTTCATAGCATTGCAGGAGTAACATTTACTATATATAATTTCACAAGGCCTTGCAATTACATGATTTAATCAGTGTAGCAAACTTTACTAATCTTTATAATATTTTCGGAACGTTTTGAGATATCAAATGGGTGTGAACGGCAAAATAATTTACAATCCATTACAAAACACACAAGTAACTAGATATGATACTTTTCTAAGCATGTTTTTCGAAATAAAGCCTTTGGGGAAAAGTACATTTTAAAGCCCTTGTAACTTGGGTGCTAATAATTCAAAACAAGTCATACCATGCCAATAGTATTCAGAACAAATTTACTTCCGATGAGCATTGTCTTCTTCTTATCCGTTCTGTTGATTGTGTGATAGAGTCTTCCTAACTTTCGAAGTTTCTGATATTATAACATCCTAAGTTTGAAACACTGAATGACAAATGTGGTATTTAACTTTTGGTTTAATATGTTGATCTGAAATACGTGAAAATCTAACGTAGTTTTATTTGAAAAAAGCTTTATACTTCGATGGCAACACTGTTCACGGGGTAGTACTATCTAGTACGAGAAGCGATCTTCCCCTTTGTATAGTTGTTTCATGCAAGGTTCGTTTCTGATATTATAACATCCTAAGTTTGAAACACTGAATGACAAATGTGGTATTTAACTTTTGGTTTAATATGTTGATCTGAAATACGTGAAAATCTAACGTAGTTCTATTGGAAAAAAGCTTTATACTTCGATGGCAACACTGTTCACGGGGTAGTACTATCTAGTACGAGAAGCGATCTTCCCCTTTGTATAGTTGTTTCATGCAAGGTTCGTTTATCTTCCTCTTCTGATTTCTTCGTAATCACGGAGGTTCTAGATAAATTGTCAACCCTATATATATATATATATATATATATATATATATATATATATATATATATATATATATATATATATATATATTAATAGAAACTTGAAGAATTTTTAAATGAAACTGTAAATTATAACAGTATCGAGTTGTTACATAATACAAATTTAATGTTATATAATAGGCAATAATAGTAATTCTAAATCAATAATTTAACATTATTATGTCCCTATTACATGCATATAATGGACATACATATTAACGTCTGAAGAAGCGAACGTTATGTTATGGAAATTGTTACGAGATACTTTATTTTTAATAAAAAGTGAATATTCTAGTCACAAAAATATTAATTATTTAAATAATATTTCCAGATTTATCATGGAAGATGGTAAATCGAAAGTGAGTATTGACACTTTTAGTTGAATTCAATTTTCCTTTTAAAGTGACGTATATCAATCGTGACAGATATACATTTATAAAAATTAATACCCTGTCTAAGTATGGGTCGCTAATCATAGTGATGATAAATCATTTGGTGTGGAAATTGCTTGCTTACCCTTCACGTATAATGCATATACCCTATAGTGACAGGTTGATATTCTGCCGAGTTATATCCCGAAAACGCTGGAAAAATCTGGAAATGAAAAGTCTGTAACCGATATATACGGGAGGAGACACGTAACCAAGAACACGGCAGTAGTATCACAGAAGTACTGTTACCACCCCAATAGAAAATTAAGCATTTTCAAAGAAAATATATCATTTAATGACCAGGGATGCAAACTATTTCGGTATTAAATCAGCGAGTAAATATCCCGGGTAAATAGGTGGATGTTTACCCAAAATTGCTATTTTACTGGTATTTTAGTATTTTATTACCAATAATGCATTTTATTGTTGTGAATGAAAAATATAACCAGCATCACCGGTATCATTTACACCACAGCATCAGGAGCACTAAATAGACACCTAACTCAGTGATGTATCGAAACACTCACCTCCAACAAGTCAACTCATCTGTTGCAAATCATCCCACAAGAACTTCAATTCCCATATTGCTTCCTTGTCCTTATAGTCAGTGAGATGTGCTCTCACTTAAACAAAATTCAATCTCATTTATTTTCCAGCTTTATAAGTGAAATTTGCTTTGTCAAACAATTCTTCAGTGGTGAATTTGCAGCTCTGAAAACTGAGACTGAGGAGATCTGCATCCAGATGAAATGAACCCATACCGAATTCTCTTCTTTTTAAATTTTTCCCTTATGCATTGTTCTTATGTTTTCGAAAGGATTGACGCTGGTAACGATTTAGTCAGAGTTGGATTAAGAATCGCGAATTTTGAGTGTACATTTTCTATATGATGCTGGTTGGATTTGAAGTAATTAATCAAATCAACTATCGGTTTCGAAATTCCTACAAGTTTTACAGCACGAACCCAAAATATATTATCAAGATCCCTTCTCTTGCTTTCTGAAGGTTATAACGAACCCCCACTTACAACAAGCGTACGAATCACAGTTTTTCTGACAAGGAAACTTTAAGGCAGTGTAAGTGGTTTCTCCATATTCCTTTCCCATGATGCTCTTAACGATATTGTAACCCTTTTCTTCATTCCGTCCGTGTAAACAGTACTTGCAAGTGATTGCTATGTTTGATTGTTTTAACATAAGTTACATTTCCCACTAAAGTATTTAGTGATTGATACCCGGTGATGTCAGAACTAAGCAAACAGAGATGAGCAAGACAACCCTGAGATTCTATACTATGATATTTCTTAGTATATTTCTTAGTATAATATGATATTTCTTATTTACTAATTTGAAAGGTGCTCTCATGTTGGAAGCGTTATTTCTTATGATTAATTGAATATCTCATGGTTATAAATGCAGAACTTTGATAATCTCTTTAGACAATAAATGTTCATCGCGTTTTTTTTGTAACGTACCTTTTCGTTTCAGATTGGTTGGAAAGTGCATTAGTATTATATATTTGTGTTCATCTCTTATTTACCTAGGATTTGTTATAACTTAAGTAGTCTGTATTTTATATATTCTGTGTATATTATTATTATAATTATTTAAATAAACTCTTTTGTGAACTATTAAAACTTTATTCTATGCGTTGCGTTATTCCGTGATTTTTTTTCATAGGTTGACAGTATTATTTCCTATTTATCCACTTTGTGTATCACAATCAAGTCTCATGTTCAGAGCATTCGAATGCATAGGAGAGGATACGGAATGAGAATGTATTTAAATGGAATGAGAAGAACTTTATACTCCTGTCTTCGTTATTTTATTCTTCCCTATTAAGTATTTCTTATATTTTCGGTTAGGTTAATAAGTATGTTTCATAATTTATATATAAGCATTTCATTCGTTTGAGTATTTTGAATTTTTTTCTAACAAAATTATAATTAGATAGGAAACAGCAATAAATGATGGTATTCTGTTGAGAGTAGTCTGTGATATCGCACAAACAACCAAACAAGATGGTACGACTCCTGAATATTCACCCACTCTCTCCGTTAGAAGCGACCTATGTTCTGTGTCACTTCACACGTCTTCTGTCTCAGTATGGTTGAGTAAATAAGACTTCAATGAGATGAATTCCCTGCCTTGATGGCCGGGTCACCATCGGGCCCTCTAAAAATCCCCTTTAATTCGCTCTCACCTGTTAACTCTCTCTCTCTCCTTCTTCACATGAGATACTTATGCTTGTGATAAATGATTCACCTTATTATTTCTGACTATTGCATATATAACCCGAAGGTTACATGCCGCACAAAGGTTAAAAAGCTCTCCACTGATTTTTATCCTTAGCCAAATGGATCCAGTTTCTATTTGTATTCCTATTCCGGCGTGATCCATCTTAATACTGTTCTCCCATCTGCGCCTTGGTCTTTCTAATGGTTGTCTTCCAAGTGGTATCCCAGTCAAGACTTTGGGAGCATTTCTACTTTCCTTCAACCTAGTTATATGACCTGTCCACCTAAGCCTCCCAAACTTGGTGACCCTAACTATGTTTTGTAAACCGTATAAATTATGTTGTTCCTCGTTATGAAGTTTTCGCCATTCCCTATTCCCGCTCCTATTGTGTCCGAATATTCGTCTCAGGATCGTTTTCTCAAACACTTTCAGCTTATGTTTTTTCTTCAGAGTAAGCGACCAAGTTTGGCAACCTTACAGAACGACAGGCATGATTATCGTTTTATATCTTTTAAGTTTCAAATTCCTTGGCAGAATTCGAGACCACAAGTGATTTTGAACTAAATAATAACACGAATTCCTGCTTTTTGCCGATATTTAATTTTCATGTGTTGATATTGACTCTAGATATTTGAGACTATCCACTTTATTAAAAGTGTTGTTTGATATTGTAGACAAAAACCGTGTGCGTGGGTTTCCTCGGGATTCTCCCGTTTCCTCTCACTTTCTTCATTCCATCATTTCATTCATCACTCATCACCACCGTCTTTTTTAGCTTAACCGTCACAAACGTGGGACGTAAAACTCAAAGATTTCATTTCATCTTTTTAATATTTTAACGCATCCATAATTTGCCGAACACGGCTCCGACGTACTTCCATGTATTTTGTTTTCTGTGCGTTCACTTCTAAACTCATGTTCTTGCAAGCGTTCAATCATACTTTTGCATTTCTTTCTATTGTTTTCCTATTATCCGAATTAAAATTTACGTTTTCAGCATAAGCCATAACCTGATGAACACGTATCAACTCTAGGTCCTGGTTGCTATCTTTGATTTTCCTTATAGCGTATTCCAGGACAAAGGCGAATGAGAATGACGACAACGCATCTCTATGTTTTTAAGCCATTCTAGACGTGAAAGCTCGAGGACAAAAATTTTCCTATCGGGCTTTACTTTCTGATTCATTTAAAAATACCTTAATTAATCTATTTAGCTTTATCGGTATTCCAAGTTTACTAAGAATGTGATATGTTTCTCTGTTAACTCAGTCGTAAGACTTTCTTAAATCAATAAATTATTGATGCACGGTGGCATTATATTCCCACTTCTTTTCGAGTGTTTGGCGAATGGTAAATATTCGGTCCATAGTTGAATGATCTCGCTTAACTCGCACTCGTCTAATAATTTCATCTGTGTACAGGGTCAATCTTGCTATTAGAATGTTTCAAAATATTTTATATAATGTTAAAAGAAGAGAGATGCCTCGATAATTATTATTCAGATGCCTTTCTTGTGGATTGGAACAATGATTGATTCTTACCACTCTTGCGACAATTTTTTTTGTTCCAGATCAGAAGAGAGAGTTTGTGTATCTTGTTCCACAATTCTTCGCATCCAGCTAAAATTAACTCAGCCGGAATTTCTTTCACATGCGCAGATTTGTGTTTCGCGAATTTCTTTATAAAGATTTTTACTTCTATTCGGTTGGACTCTGGAATATATGGTCCTGCGGTGTTTATCTTCCTTTTTTCACACACATTAGTTTTTGACTACGTTTTAAGTAATCTTTTCATCTATTTAAAATACTATCAGTATCAGTGAGAACTGTTCCGTCAGCTTTCTTTAATATAGAAGCACAACGTTGATAGCTTTCTTAAATTTGTTTATCTCTTTACATGCCTTCCGAGTGTTTTATTTTTTACTATTATCTTTAAATTCCTTAATTCTAACTTTGAAAAACCCGCGTTAATTTGTTCTAAAAGGTTCGTAAGTTTTATACCTGATGTCTAGGAAATTTTGTGTGGTTATTTCTTTCGGATTTTCTAACCAACAGATTTTGCCTGTTTTCTCTTCTCTGCGAGTTTAATGCATTCCTGGTTGAACCATGGTTTGTTCCTACATACTTCCGCGTTCCTAATTTTTCTTACGCTGAAATTTCAACACTATATCTAATTTCAATCGGAGTATCCTTAACAATTGTGCGTTCCGAAACTTATAAAACCGAGAATCTATTGGAAACTTCAATTTGGTATTCCTCTCTTACCTGGTTTTCTCATAATTTCTTTAAATTAAGTCTTTCCGTTTTCAGACATTGAATATTTCACTTTTCAACAATTATATCTCTATTATTATAGCTACTACCTGGTAGTGATCAGTGTCAAAATCAGCCCCTCTAAATGACCGGAAACAAATATAGTAGATTGTCTTCTTCTATCTGCTAAGATTGATCAATTTCATTATATGTTTTTTATTTTTTTCGTTTGGTGAGGTCCTGGTCTATTTACGAACGTCTGGATTTTGGAATTTTGTACTTTTTACAATAAGGTATGTTGCAAAGTTAACGAGTCTAACACCCTTGTCATTACTTTCCTTATGCAGACTTACATTCCCTATAATCGTTTTGCAGACTTACATTCTCGTCCTGCCTTCAGTAGTAGGGGTCCGCGTATATCTCGCCGAGTCAGCAAAAATTTTCTCGATTCTGATTGGCTGAGAGAGGTCACGTGACGTTAGGCCCCGCCCACGCGGGAAATTCTAATTTTCAGGTCACGTGGTATGACGTCATGAGTCACCCCGCGGGGGAAATCCCTCACCCGGGATTTTTGAAAATTGTTCCCTTTTACGGGTAAGATGAGTACTTTGATACCTCATTCTGATTGGTTGACAGTTATCACATGATCTTAGACCCTGGGATATTTGAAAATTCGTTCCCTTTTACGGGTAAGATGAATGCTTTGGTACCACGATGCTGATTGGCTGATAGATGTCACGTGATTTTAGTCTGGGATTTAAAAAAAATCGTTCCCTTTTACGGTAAGATGAGTGCTTTGATACCTGATTCTGAATGTCTGACAGATGTCACATGTTCCTCGGTCCAGAGATATTTGAAATTTGTTCCCTTTTACGGGTAAGATGAATGCTTTCGTACCATGATGGTGCTTGGTTGATAAAGGTCACGTGATCTTAGGGTCTGGGATTTTTTAAAAATCGTTCCCTTTTACAGTTAAGTGAGTGCTTTGATACCTGAGGTCACATGATCTTAGACCCTGGGATTTTTGAAATTTGGTTATCCTCTTTGATGAGTACTTCGGTACCTCGATTCTGATTGGCTGATAGAAGTCACTGATTGGTTGACAGATGTCACATGATCTTAGACCCGGGATATTTGAAATTCGTTCCCTTTTATAGGTAACATGAATGGTTTGGTACCAGGATGCTGATTGGCTGATAGATGTCACGTGATCTTAGGCTTTGGGACTTTTAAAAAAAATTGTTCTCTTTTACGGGTAAGATGAGTGCTTTGATACCAGATTGTGATTGGTTGACAGATGTCACGTGATCTTAGACTCTAGGATATTTGAAATTCGGGTACAATCTTTGATCATTTCTTTGTCACCTCGATTCTGATTGGCTGATAGAGGTTACATGATCTTAGACCCGCTACACGGTGAACAGGTCACATGGTATGACGTCACGTTTTACCCTTGCTGGGAAATCCATCACTCGGGATTTTTGAAATTCGTTTCCTTTTACGGGTAAGAAGGGTGCTTTGGTACCTGAGGTCACGTGATCTTAGGTCCTAGGATTTTTGATTTTCAGGTATCCTCTTTGATGTATACCTTGGTACTACGATACTGATTGCCTGATAGGGGTCACATGATTATAGACGCACCACACGGTGAACAGATTACATGGAAATCCCTCACTCATACGTTTCATTTTATGTGTAAGATGAATGTTTTGGTACCTCGATTTTGATTGGAGGATAGAAGTCACATGATCTTAGCCGCACCCCATGCTAGAAAATCAGAGTGATATGACAGCGAGCCACTCTTGACCGGGATTTTAGAATTACGTGCCCTTTTATTGATATGTACTGAAGTTCACATTAAATATTATCGTTTCCTTTCATGGGTAAGATGGTTACGTATGGAGATCTTGTCCTTGAATTAGTAGCCTATATCTCTGAAAGTAACAATGGTGAAAGAGGGGTCCGTTCTTGTCGCTTGTAGATTTCTTATAACACATTGCAGTGAGTTTAAGCGATTTTTTTAGACGCTCAGTAAGCGCTTCATTAATAGAAACAGTGTTGCCAGATTGTTCTTACCTAAACTGCTCCGATTCTTTTCGAAACGGTTCCGCAGAGTGCAAGAAATTTTAAACTAAAATTTTTCGAACTAAAAAAATTAAACAAAATTTTTCGAACTAAAAAATCAAAACAAAATTTTTTCGAACTAAAACAATTTCAAACAAAATTAACGAACTAAAAATTGAAACAAAAAATTTTCGAACCAAAAAAAATTGAAACAAACAAAAAATGGAACAAAATTTTGTGGAACTAAACCTTTTTTAAAAACAAAAGTTTAGAACTAAAAGATATTTTAAACTAAAAATTTCGAACTAAATTTTCAAATCAAACTTTTTATCGAACTAAAATTTTAAAATTTTCGAAATAGAAATTTAAACCAAGTTTTAGAAAACTAAAAAGAAAAATCCTAAAATAAATTTTTCCCCAGGAATCGAACTCAGGTCTTTCAAACCAAAGACGTGTAACCTAACCGCTTAGCTAAGAATGGATTCGGTTTTAATCGTGCTTGGCGGGTTTCGAACTATGGTCCTTGGAAATGATACACTTATACTTTAAGAAAATAAATCTGGCAGTGTAACGCTTCCGTTCGTGGATTAAAATTAAATGCTGATAGACTTCTTTGTGTGTTGACATAGAAGCACATATGATTTAAATGCAAGCGTCAGCCGATGTTGTATCGTATTACTTTAGTTTTACTACGAACGTGTCAGCATGATTCAGGAAAAAAGCAAACATCGACATTCTCGTATGGAATATGAGGAAAATGAAATGTCGTCACAATTTACGAAGGTAGTGACATGATCCTGACAGAAAGCATTCGGATGATGTCATGATCAGAATTGCGATACTAGATGTTGTAACTATTGAGAAACTTGAATGACGTCACGATCGATTGTTACACATCGTTTTGGTTTGTGATTCATGACAAAAGCAGCGTTTTGATTGGTTCGTTGTGACATCATTTTATGAATTTCCTCGTTTTCTATTGGTTGATTATGACATCGTTTTCACAGCGACCTAAATAAAAATCTAAATTTCATTTTTCAAATCCTACACCGCTCTCAACTATCGAGTGAGAAGGTCTACTTTTAAAAGTGTCTTCATTTAAGTTTTGCTGCACCGACTTTTTGTTCATTGAATTTGAGGTAAGTTCAGTGAGATTTTATTTTTCACACAAGATTCGAAAATCATTTTTATTTCATATTTGTGGGCGGATCACTAATACACTGTTTTACTTTTAGTACGAAATATTTAGGCTATGTGGAATTAGTGGAATGGGAAAGTGGGAGTACGAATCAGGAACCCCCACACATTAAAACTAAGCTCGAGAAATGATATTGTTTAGCGTCCCTTCAGCTTAATGTTGAATCTGAGCGCCCGTTTGGAATTGAACCATGACCAGAAAATGTGTATGCTTGGCTTTGAAAAGAATGCATTACAGAATTTTAAAAACTACGTCTGAGAAAAATATGGTTCGATTCCTTTGAAACATTGTTTTAGTTTAGCGTCCTTTCAGGTTAACGTGATATTCGAGCAACCGCCCGGGATTGAACCAAGGTCAGAGGTGTGTACGCCAACTACTTAGGTTAGTTTTGAAAATAATGTATGATAACACATGAGGATAATACATTTCAGAAAAGGATTGACAGCAAAGCAAACCCACCGAGGGTAGAACCAGGTCCTTCCACGTTAGAAGCATGTACGCTAACTACTTCGCCATTATGAAAAAAAAGAGTGCATGAATATTTGGTTTAAAGCTTACGCTACACAGATTTTGTTTTGACAATTACATATGCGTAACGTTAATGTTTGATGAATGTCTTAAACTTGCAAACGCATTGTTTTAGTTTAGCGTCCCATCAGCTTAACGTAATATTCGAGCAAATACCTGGGATTGAACTAGGGGCCAGAGGTGTGTACGTCAACCATTTAGCTTAGTTTTGAAATGAATGTATGATAACGCATGGAAATATTAAATTTCAGAAAAAAAAGCTTGACAGCACCCGACGTGGAAAGCAAACTCACCGAGGGTTGAACCAGGGCCTTCCACGTTAAAACCATGTACGCTAACCGCTTAGCCATGATGAAAATAAAAAAAGAGTGCGTGAATATTTGGTTAAAAGTTTTACGCTATACAGATTTTGTTTTGACAATTACGTATGGGTAACGTTAATGTTTGATGAATCTCTTCAACTTGCAAACGCATCATTTAAAGGTCGTTGTGAGTGGAAAAAATGCTTACGCGTACTTTGTCACATCTCAGTACTGTTGAAACATTCATTCATTTCATGCATTCTTTTTATCACTATAGAATGGTCAGTTAAATGCTGATGCAATGGTCTCGAGTTTGATTTCCAGTATGACAGCAATAAAACACACATTTCAGTAACATAATTATTAAAAAAAACTTTGATTTCTAGTACTTGTCTTTCATAATGAGATTCTGAACGCCACCGCCAGGGAATCAAACTCATGACCTTTACATGAATTACTTAGTTAAGAATTTATCATGAATGTTATGATTTCCTGTTTATCAGGTGATTAAGATTTTTCTTTCTTCTTTTCTTTTGTAGTAAATTCACGCTGCTCAATTCCTTTTTCCCATTACATATTTTATCGTACCTGTTTGTTTGTTTTCTCCTTTTAACCATGGCCGAATCGGGTTTTACTGTTTGTAATGAAGTCACTCGTCATTATAGACGATTTAACATTGAGGGAAGAATGCTCGAAATTCAATTTAATGGACCACCCGTAGGAACCGATATTATCCAATACGTGCATAATAGTTTCCAAGCAATGATGGACCATTTATTAGCCAATGTCGACGATGAGGCGATGGTTGGTTTATCGGCAATATCGCCACGCAATACCAATAAGCCATTTTGGGTGAGTTTTCGCCAAGCACGAAACCTGACACTGGAAACGATGTGGGCCTCGTTCGAAAGAGTTTTACAAAGTAACAATTCATTTCTCCTGCACGAACCATTCACCGTGCATTTTCATCGTGTGGATATTCCACGTGGCTACGGCTGCGGTTTGCGGCAAGGAATACTTCAAAATGAAGAATTATTACGTTGCAAGCGTGGGATTGTACGTGTAAGAAATCAAGATTCAAGGTGCCTGGCGTACGCCCTTGTTATTGCTATTGGCCTGAAAAAATACAAGAATGTAGATATGAAACGACATAAGCAATATGAAAATCAGAGAAAATGTATTGTGGACCAAGAAGTCGATGCGTTATGTGCAAATGCAGGAGTCAATTTGGATCATGGTGCCAGTGTAAATGAAATTCGGCAATTCAAGGCATACCTCAAAGCATATAAAATTACTGTGTACACTAGTTTCACAGGTCATGACATCACGTACGAGGGGCCCAACGACGAAAATCGCACTTCCATAAATTTGATTTGTTTGGCTGGACACTTTGACATCATCCAATCTTTAACGGCTTGTTTTGCAACCAAGTTCTACTGTAAAGCGTGCCATAAAAAATACAGTGAACGTAACAGACATGTGAAAAATTGTCCTGTAACGTGTTCCAAATGTTTACAGAAACCTCTATGCGACAAGAATCAAACGCTAGTGCTGTGCAACGACTGCAATCGTCAATTTTACGGCGAAGAATGTTTTAACAATCATTGTAATATTGTATATCATCAAGGGGAACCTGTATGCAAAATGGTGAAGCAATGAACTAAATGCTACAGAGTACGAAGTAGAGTCTTTTGTACGAAGTAGACAACGCATTCATGACTGTAATGAGATCTTTTGCAATGTATGTAAGAAGATTGTTCCGGGATCGCATCAATGTTTCATGCTTCCCGATCGACAATGCTTGAAACCTGGTGTTCCATCACTCATGCACGCAAAGAAAGCCTTATTGATTTTTTACGATATAGAATCTATGCAGGACAAAAATATATATGATAATATGTATGTACACGTTCCGAATTTATTGGTTGCACAACAAGTATGTTATGCATGTGTTGAAAACGATAATATCGAGCAGTCTTGCAGTACGTGTGGTCAGCGCCAGCATACTTTCCAAGGAGACGATCCAGTTTATAATTTTCTTCAGTACTTGCGGGAACGTCATCCCAATATAAATAGAATTTTCTGTCTCGCTCACAACTCGAAGGGCTACGATGGATATTTTATTCTAAAGACCATGGTAGAACAATGCCAATGGAGACCTGACGTCATATTAAATGGAACCAAGATACTGAGTTTAACCTTGAATAATCTGACGTTCATTGACTCTTTGAACTTGATGCCTATGACATTAAGTAAATTGTCAAAAGCGTTCAATTTACCCGCAACCAAAGGCTACTTCCCGCATTTCTTCAACACCAAGGAGAATCAATCGTATATTGGACCACTTCCAGAAACAAAGTATTATGGTGCAGATGAAATGACCGTCGAAGACAGGAGCAAGTTCATGCAGTGGTACACCGATCATCGTAATGACACGTTTGATTTCCAGAAGGAAATTATCAATTATTGTATTCAAGATGTCAATGTACTGCGACAAGCATGTGTGTCGTTTATGACGTCATTTGAAGCAGAAACCAAAGTAAATCCCTTCTTGGAGACGATCACGATTTCAAGTGCTTCCAATTTAGTATTCCGCCGTAATTTCCTCAAACCCAACACCATTGGAATTCTACCAGCACATCGTTATCGATGGAGAAGTACGCAATCGATCGCTGCAATGCAATGGCTGGCCTACATTGAAAAAAGCGAAGGAAAACAAATCTTACATGCGGCCCGACAAAAAGAAGTGTTTATTTCGGGATTCCATGTTGATGGCTACTACCAAGATCCTGAGACGTTAGAGGAGCACGTCTACGAGCATGCCGGCTGTTTTTATCACGGCTGTAAAGTGTGTATTACTACAGGCCGTAATCAGCCCATCTACGGCAATCCAGAAGACACCATGGAATTCCGTTATGAACGAACGCAACGAAAAATGCAAGACTGCGTGAATTGGAGTATATTGTACATGAAAAGTGGGAGTGCGAATTTAAAGAGTTCTTGCAACAAAATCCAACAATGGCGACGTATCTGAAGAATCATCCGTACATGAACCGCAAACCCTTAAATCCAAGAGATAGCTTTTTTGGAGGAAGGACCAATTGCGTGAAATTGTACCACCAAGTCGACGAAAAAGCAGGAGAAGTAATAAAATATTTCGATATTGTCTCGCTTTATCCTTACATCAATAAGTGTGCTAAATACCCTGTAGGACATCCTAGAATTTATCTACAGGGTGATGAAAATATACCACCAATAAATAAAGTCAATGGTCTGATCAAAATGACGATATTACCAAGTCGCCATCTTTATCATGGTCTCCTGCCTTACCGATGCAACAAGAAACTACTCTCTATGGGGAAAGCTTTGTCAGCGTTCAAACTTTAGCCAGACCACAATTATTGACCGGCCGGAAGAATTTTATGAAAAACTCATTCCCCGACATTAAACTCCATCAAATTGTACCCATCAATGATACGATGTTGTACGCGTTCTGGGAGTACAACGAACACGTGCCTGTTCAAAAACGAAACACCAATGTCGTGTTAGGTGCATTTACAATATGTCAGGCACGTCTGGAACTGTACAAGTACCTGGAAATGTTGCAGGAACGTGTTTTATATTTCGACACGGATTCTGTGATTTTTACAGAAAAGCCTGGAGAGCCAACCATTGAACCTTCAACGTACTTGGGATGCTTATCGGATGTGATGGAGTCTTATGGACAACGAGCGTACATCAAGACATTTGTCAGTGGAGGGCCGAAAAATTACAGCTTAGAAATATACAATCCGGACACCAACGTCACCAGCTACATATGTAAAATTAGAGGATTTACATTAAACTATGATGCAGGACAACAATTAAATTTCAACGCGCTAAAAGAAGTGATTACAAATCAATGCCGTGGACAAGTCACCATTACCATCCCCCATAAAATATGCAGGACCAAAGACCATACCATCGTCACACGCAAAGAAGAAAAATGTACAGCATCCAGTACACAAAACGTCGACTTAAAGAACTCAATTCCTATGATACGGTTCCGTACGGGTACGTTAAAAAACAGATGTTGGAACTGGAAAAAGAAGATGAAGAAGAAAAAACTGTAAATACAATGAGGCCGCCATTTCTTTTTTCCTTTTCCTTTTTCCCTCCTTAACCACAAAGCAGTAACACCAAGAAGAAAAAAAACGCAGTACCCAGAAGAGTTCATAAACCACAAACACCACCATCAGTGGAAGAAATGCAGACATCTCGTATCCAACGAGGAACCTTGACCATAAAGCAGCATCACCAAGAAAATGCAGTACCCAGAAGAGTTCATAAATCACCAACAACACCATCAGTGGAAGAAATGTAGTCATATCGTATCCAAGGAGGAACCTTGACCATAAAGCAGCAACACCAAAAAAATGCAGTACCCAGAAGAGTTCATAAACCACCATCACCACCATCAGTGGAAGAAATGCTGGTCACCGAGGAGGAAGATGGAACAAAACCCATCCATCTTTTACGAGTAAGTTTTATTTCTCTCTCATCACCATTGACTCGTTTTCATTGTTTCAGAAAAAAAAGAAATTCATAAAGTAATCCATTGTTTCTTCTTTTTCTTTACAGGATACGTCTACAGGATTCGAAGATTATGACACGTCCACCGAGGAGGAAGATGGAACAAAAACACATCCATCTTTTACGAGTAAGTTTTATTTTTCTCTTATCAATATTGACTCGTTTTTATTGTTTCACAAAAAAAAGAAATTTATAAAGTAATCCATTGTTTCTTCTTTTTCTTTACAGAATACGTCTACAGGATTCGAAGATGATGACACGTCCAAAATATTCATTTACTAGATCCTGTATTTATTATGTTAGTAAACTTGTATGGGAAGAGCATATACCTTTCGTTAAAAATACAACAAGTTGAAAAAAAATATGTTTTATTATTTCTTGAAACCTTGAACACATGTTTCCAAATAATGGTAATCTTGAAAATTTAAGGTGGAAAATATATCCAAGGTTTGGTTTAAATGATTAGTTTGAAAATATTTTGTTCCAAAAATTAATTAAAGAATTTTTAGTGTCCAAAATTTGGTTTTTAATTTAGTTCAAAAAATTGATTTGAAAATTTTCAAATGCGGTTTACATCTTTAGTTCGAAACTTGTTTTTAAAAATTGGTTCGAAAATTTTTTAAAATTTTTTAGTTCGACAAATTTTGATTTGAAAATTTAGTTCGAAAGTTTTTAGTTTAAAATATTTTTTCGAAATTTTTTTTAGTTCGAAATTATTTTGTTCAAAAATTTAAAAAAAAATTAGTTCGAAAATTTTTTGATTTGAAAATTTAGTTCGAAAGTTATTAGTTTAATTTTTTTTCGAAAAAATTGTTTAAATATTTTAGTTCGAAATTCTTTTGAAATTTTTGTTCCAAAATTTTTAGTTCGAAAATTTTTTGTTTGAAATTTTTTGTTTAAAATTTTTTAGTTACAATTTTTTTTAGTTCGAAAAAATTTTAGTTTAAATTTTCTTGCACTCTGCGGAACCGTTTCGAAAAGAATCGGAGCAGTTTAGGTAAGAACAATCTGGCAACACTGTTTCCATTAATGAAGCGCTTACTGAGCGTTTAAAAAATCGCTTAAACTCACAACAATGTGCTATAAAAAATCTACAAGCAACAAGGATGGCCCCCTCTTTCACCATTGTTTAAAAGGTAAGAAAGCTGGTAATCATCTTATCTGTCAAAGAGAACGATAATATTTAAGGTAAACTTTAGTACAATATCATGATACCAAAAAGGGTTATTTAAGGAGGGGATTGAACCCTCCATGGGAACTTTAAGGTACCAAAAAAGGGAACAAATTCTAAAATTACGGTCAAGGGTGGATCGGCGTCATAGCACTCTGAATTTCTCACATGGGTTGTGGCTAAGATCATGCGACTTCTATCAACCAATCAGAATCGAGGTACCAAAACATTCATCTTATCCGTAAAATGGAAACAAATGAGTGAGGAATTTCTCCATACGTTATACCATGTAATCTGTTCACCATGTGGTAGGTCTAAAATCATGTGACTTCTATCTGCCAATCAGAATCGAGGTACCGAAGTACTCATCAAAGAGGATAACCAAATTTCAAAAATCCCAGGGTCTAAGATCATGTGACCTCAGGTATCAAAGCACTCACTTACCTGTAAAAGGGAACGATTTTTAAAAAAATCCCAGACCCTAAGATCACGTGACCTCTATCAACCAAGCACCATCATGGTACTAAAGCATTCATCTTACCCGTAAAAGGGAACGAATTTTCAAATATCCCAGGGTCTAAGATCATGTGATAGCTGTCAACCAATCAGAATGAGGTATCAAAGCACTCATCTTACCCGTAAAAGGGAAGAGTTTTCAAAAATCCCGGGTGAGGGATTTCCCCTGCGGGGTGACTCATGACGTCATACCACGTAACCTGAAAATTTCAATTTCCCGCGTGGGCGGGGCCTAACGTCACGTGACATCTCTCAGCCAATCAGAATCGAGAAAATTTTTGCTGACTCGGCGAGATATACGCGGACCCCTACTACTCCTTCTCATTGAAATCCACTAATATATGGTATTGAGGAATTGGTCAAATATCCATTCCACTTCTTTGATAAAAACTTTCTTCTATTTCGTCATCCTTTTCCTCTATTGGGATATACTTTTAATACAATAATATCGTACCACCGAACCTTAAGAGTAGTAAAAGGAAGTATGTGAGTGACAAATTCCTCCGTTTTAATTACAATGTTATAAGCCTTGTTTTCTTATTTCCATTTCAGTTACCACTCAAGAGTTTTTGGTTTCCCAACGTCTTTTAGTTGCTACAAGTGAATAATAGATGTTTAATACTCGCTCGGGTTTTGTAAACAATAATTTTCTTTAGTGAATATACAAGTCAGTTTAATTTTCATCGACTTGATAATTTGATATTTACAAATGTCCAAAGTTATTCTTCCTAACTATGTCTTACCAAAGTCAAAAAAAAAGTTAGTTTCAGTCGTTCGGTTATAAGCTAAATCGAATGCATATAATTAGTTTCACTTCGAACATCAGCATTAAATGGTTAGTTTTAATGAATCAGTAGGAATTTTATAGTTGAATGAAAGATGTTATTTCAGTATTTTCAGATGTGTTTCAGATTTAATTTAATAGTACATTATTGTTGGTATTATGCTGTCTTGGAGCAGAGAATTTACTTCATATAATAATGTTCTCTGTTTCTGTTCCGTTGACGCCTGAACTAGTTTGTGAATTATTCGCACTTCCGGGTCCCGATACTCTCTTCGGCGGGTACAATAAGTAATTCTATTCAGCACTTAATATGGATGTAATATTATATGTAAAAGTATAAGGTTTTCATGTGATTAATATGAGTATGGGTGAACTTCGTGGAAAGTATTTATGCAGCTAAATGTAACGACAAGTTGTAGAACGACGAAGCTCTTAGGAATCATTTCGCACTAAATCTTCAGTCAATGACTATTATAGTTTACGAGAACTATACATTCGGAGGTTAAATATTCAAGTCCAATGGAACTATACTTTTGGTGAAAAACCATTCCATTCAAAGGAAGAATCATATGCAGTAAAGTCTGTTAGAACATTAAACTAAAATTTAACTGAGTGTAACCTGTTTGAGCTTATACTAAACGTATTAATTTTAATTGATTTTTTTCTTTTTATGTGGTCACTTGCAAATATATGTTGAACGTACATTAATACTCGAATTTTTGATATTTACATGATGCGATAGCGAACATTGAGTTGTTAGATAATAAAGGCATATTTCAAGAGATGTTTCTTAGGTCACTTAACGTTTGGAAACCAGCTTAAGCTTAAAAGGTAATTAAAACCAATATAGTGTAAACTAATTGTTTTATACGAAATAACGTTTTAAAGTAATTTCAATTTAGAACATTTTTCTTTGCGCTTCTATCAGTGCTGCATCTTCTAAAGACAATATGATAGTTTTAAATTACTTTTTCCTTTTTTTAAATTTTGTTATTATACACTAAGTTGAACTTTTTACTTATTTATTTATTTTTGCTTCTATCATCATTGCTAGTATCACGAGTTAGGTCTTGATAAGATTGGACAAAGTTCGACTAATTTGACTAGTAAAGTTTCTGTTGACCATCAGCCGAGAATATTGCTACCAGTAGGATTGGGTTAGAAAGAAAACTAAAAAAGATACATGCAAAAAGGGAGAGAGAAAGAGAATGAGAGTGAAGTGGATGAATGGGTACCGGGTGCTTGCTTGGGTTCTTGGCCTGGATTTCCTCTCACGGAAACTTGGTATTTGGTTAATATATATATATATATATATATATATATATATATATATATATATATAAATTGTTTGGTATAATTTCGTGGTATTGATCAACTGTAACTGAACAAAATGTCAACGCTTGAGCGCGTTTCCGGAGATTGGAATGTGATGTGTTCCGATATAGATAGGGAGTAAGTTTGTTGTAATATGTTTCAAATCTGAAACATTAGAAGGCACTGAAGAAGAAGGTTCGGTGATGTGTGAAAAATGTATCCGATGGTACAATTTACGCTGTGTCGGGATAAAAGACTTGGATAGAATATTTGAGTTAATAAATAGAGACTCCTATTGTTGGATTTGTCAGGGTAGCTAGTTATTGAAGGAAAATGAGAAACTTGAGAAATCCATTGAACATGTTAACTTGATTGCGCCAAATGAATATGATGACCAGGGTATTTCGAAGAACCCTGTTGCTGCTTCTTCCCCAATAAGTATGCTAGAAAATTCTATGGCGAGACGCGTGTTAGCTTTGATGCAAAAGTGAAATGAGAAATTCTATAAACGGCATGATGAAGTTAACGAGAAATTCGATAAACAACATGAGGAACTTTATAAGAAAGTTAACAGTTTAAGCGATCGCGTATTAGCTTTAGCAGATAAGATCTTAAGGTTAAATTAGAGACACATCGAGAAGTACAAAAAAAATATCAAGTTGCATGAACAAATCAATTCGGTAGCGCTGTCGCAGTTAGATCAAGAGGCTCGACTGCAAAATGTGGAAAACGATCTCTTGAAAATACGTCTAACGGCAGAACATCTGCAGAATGAACTGGGAAAGATACCTGAGGAGGAGAATGCTAATAGTATAGAGATAACTTCAGTGAAAGACAGTTATGAAGCTACAGTCGCCATCCCCGAATCATTTTGTGATAAGGATAAAAGTTTGGCAAAACGAGTCTCTATTTTTTTTAAAAAAACGACTAGATCTCCGTTATGATCAATCCAAAGGGAGATTAACCCGGCTAGAGTTAGGTCTTTGACTTTCAAAGAAACAATAGTTGAATCTGAAGGAGTTGATGATAATGTCACCAGTAAGAAAGTTTGTTCCACTGATATCGGTGCAGATAAATCGTTTGTTGAGTGGACAAAATCTAGCAATTGCTGTCAGCTGACGTCGAATGCGAACATAAATATAACTTCTGGTGCTAACTCACCATATGATACGTATTGTTTCCCGAAACCTACTTCCTGTGTGCCCTTAGTGATGTCAACTTCTAATTCGGAGACTTTTGCCAATACTGTCGAAAACACAACACCAACCTTTGGAATAGCAGTCCTCCTATATATTAGTATACCTACTCAGAATTCTACACTTCAAAGGAATGCTGCTCCTGTAAAATTAAGTAGTATGTAGTAATGATTTACATATATTTTACAAGGGAGAGAAAGTATTGTACGTGTAAGTGGTATATAGGAGAAAGTAGGTGAGAATTTTCCTGGAAGGCTGAATGACATAGGGATGAAGGTGATGACCTTTCATGTCCCTATAAGAATGGTCAATGGCTTTAGAAGAGTGTTCCTGTAAAGTATGTCCCCAGGTCTGCATAGAATGGTCCCTGTAGCATCTGTAAACAATGTACCCTGTCTTTTTATTTCATTCATATTATTTATAATAATACCCTTTGTTTAAGTGCCCGCCAGAGGAAGAGAACGATTCGCAGTAAGGGCCCCTGCAGAAAGACTAGAAAGATCCTTTAGTCCGTGTTACGAATAGGCCCAGGAATTAAATAGTAGCCCCCAAAAGAAGCGAATGAAGTAGTAAGAGGAAGAGAATGACTTCAGAAGTTTATTCGTGGGTCCCAATTAATAATTAGAACTTTTGGTCCCTATATCCCCTGTAGAATAACTTTATTTTTCCTATGGTTCCTCTAGCTCGTGTAGGAGAAGAGGAAGAGAATAGCTCCCAGCCGGTGTAAGAGATGGACTGTTAGTATTATTCCACGACACTCCTAGGGAAGAAAGGAAGGAATATATATTTTATTTATTTATTAATTTTTAAACTTCTCGTAATTTCTTGTTATATACTTTAATTCGTTTGATTTATGCAGTATCTCTTAGGAGGGAACAAACGTTATCCATGCGAGACATTTCTTTATTTTTTCATTCGTTTATTTGCTTAGCAACTTGTGTTTTCATGTATCGTATCTCGTTTAATATTCTCGTAATAATTTACTACAATACTCTGTGTTGAACGTATTAAGAACTCGTTTTTTAAATTGTGTGAACATACCAAGAACTCGTTTTCAATAATTTGAAATATTTTGCGAACTTTCTAAGGTGGAAATGTTACTTGTGGAAGTTCCTGATGGTCGTACTTGTAGTAGGATGTTGAGCAGTCTTCAAATATATCTTTTTCTGCTGAACTCAAGAGCCTAATTGAAATTTTCGCGGGCTTTTGAAACCCGGATAGACGGAAGGAATAGTTGGTGCAGTAGGATAATGGCCTTTCTGCTACCTGATGATGTCGACAGCCAATAGAAAAGAAGTTTGACGTCACATAATACTGATGGAAATAGAAAAGGAGTTTGAAGGGTAGACATTAGAAAATACCGTCCGGGAATAGAAAGGATGTTTGGCGCCGTAAAGAATGAACATGTGATTACTTTGTGTCTATGAAAATACTTTAAATAAGGGTTATAATATATATATAAATAGATAGATACGTCATGCAGTCCTTTGAAAAAGATGAACCTTGCGATGTTAACATTGAAGCACCTTTGTGTGATGCTGAATCAGAATTATACGAATCATGATCAGATGAAGAATTGATAATGAGGCAATAGAATCACCTGCATTATCAAGACCAACGATATTTTGGAGACTGGACTATTGTTGTAATAGTCAAGAAGTGGACATTGAATGTGTAGTGAAATCCGTGCATGGAATATTGTAGCAAAGCCTAGAGTTGAAGAAGATGTGTTTTACCTATACGCAAAACAGAAATATTATTGTAATATTGATAAGATAAAAAATCTGTGAAAAAATGTCTGGAAAGTTCCGGACGTTTTATTAAGGAAAGAAAGACGGAAATCTGACATTACTGATTGAAAAAATGTATTGGAACAGAGCTACTGTTTCATGTGTGTTATATATTTTTGTAATTATTAATGTGAATTGTGTATTAAAACTATAAAATTATAGTTACGTAATAAAAATACAATTGAATTCCTGGATTGGAAATTAAATATTCTTCATGATTGTACTCATCTTCATAATACTAAAACATTTGCAACGAAGTACCTATCCCTTGATAAAGCCCATAGTGAACTCTTTGAAGTGTTTAACAAGAACACAATGAAATCTCATTTATATCCTTTACGTGTAAAACTCGTGATGTATCGAGACTAATCACAAGTGCACCAGGTAGTTCTACGATTACAGGAAGGATGTCAATAGGATAAATCCCAGTAACTCTTCCACCAGTCACTTTATTAGTTAGTAACACTTTTAGCAATTCGTTACTATACATAATAAAAATTAGTTTTTCAATTGCAGTAGGTATTTAATTGTCACTGTTATTCATATGTAAAACATAGTTTACACTTTTATATATTCACTGCAGTAATGTTTCATGAATACTGCCCGTATATTGTCCAAAACGATGATTATTATGCGAACATTTGTGAATGAGGAAACTAAATACAGTTTATTTTGGACCATCCATTTCTTCCAAACTTATGTAACATTTCTTTGAAGAATTTATTTAACAATACACTTTCTAGTTATTCCGTAAATGCATATGCTTGTAGCATTTGGAAAATATATTTGAAGTGTTTTCTTAAGATGTGAATAATCTACATCGCTATCCTGCCAGGTAATGAATTACACATTCTCAACTAGGTATTTGCTTGTAGTTATGATAGGCTCAGATAATTTACTTCAAGGATTTGTTTTTTTTTACATCCACTTCTGGAAAAAAGGAACATCAGGATTTACAATAAACCCCTAGTTATTGCGAAAAGTAGAGAAGTGTACAACCTTCATTATACTCAAGAAATACAATTAGAAAGTGTTGTTAGTATAAATATTTCTATCTCTGCCTACTTGTGCTCAGGAATCAAATTGTGCATATACAATGCATGTAACAGGTTCAATTAAAGTTTCTGAAAATGATACTTCTAAATTTGCAGGAGAAAAACGTACAAAGTTGTAAGACTTTACTTGTGCAGGTATAATATAAGATCTTATGTGTACTCTTGTCACAAATAACTTGGCCGCTTTCGAAACCATTTGCGTGTTTAATTGCACAGCTAAATCTGAAGCTGCACCAATGCATCGTGCATGAAAAATAACTTCCTCAAGTGCAACATTATACCTTATGTTTTCAGGAGACATTGAGCAAAATTTATCTCTATTGCGGTGTAATTTTACAGGGAAACTTACTCTATTGGGAAACCTAAGATCTAAACTTAAAATATCAATACAAAGACGTCCGTACATTTCAAATGATTTACTATTTTTCACCTTATTAGCACGTTTTGGAAAACCAGAATTTGTATTATACAATTTATTGAACTGCTTTGCAGTATTTTTATACCACATGCCACATTCTAAATTTGTTTAAGTAGCTTCATAAAAATAATTTAATAATGTTTCAATGTATCCAGGATAAGGATAAGATCTGATGAAGAACTAATTAATTTGTCATTTAACAAATATCATTTTGAGTAAATAATGAAAGTAGGAAGATATTTACTGGTGCAACAGTATCATCTTCAGTGGAATCTGTACCATCAGCGTTTATAATTTTAGAACGTACATAAAAAATATAGATATGAAGGATGAATAAATTCTCCTGTTTCTGCAGGATTTAATTGCATAGTTAAATCTGCAGCTACTGCCAATTTAATAGGTTCTTCTGAGGTTAATGTAGAAATAAGACGATATTCACAATTAGTATTTCCTTCAATTGCTGTTCGTTTCATTGGTATAGATAAAAACTCAAATTCGTTGGAACAACATTCAGAACAATCTGAATTTAGGAGTACCATTATGAAGTTATTTGGTTTATGTGTTTACGTTTTGTTTCTGGTGCATACTTTACAATTGCAGGAGCCTTTCTTTTGCATGACCGCTTCTTACCGTTAAATGTTAGCAACTGTAGAAATTTATTAATGGCTTTTGTCTTTAAACCAGCTTCTTTTACACGAGCGTGAACAGATTCTCTAAAAGGACAAATTTCCAATACATCACCCGCAACTTGTATACCCGTTTATAATGCCTGACGCCCTACAATTTTTGCAGCTTGTTAAGAAATTTTAAAGCAAAACCCAATAATCATTTAAACAAAATATCTACACTAGTCTCCTTTGATACACAGGTCCTGAAAGTAATAGTATTTGAGGACCACGGGCATAAGAAACCCGTCTTGATGTCATCTTTATTATTATTATTATTATTATTATTATTATTATTATTATTATTATTATTATTATTATTATTATTATTATTATTATTAAGCAAGGGAGCGTCCAAAATGTAGCGTTACGTTCAGTATTAAAGAAGGAGATGTCAAATATTGTCCTGCGTGAATCTTTAATGGTATTTCTATTGTGTTAAAACAAAAGTTGAAAATGGCATATAATGAATATATCAATTGTAATAGTTTAACCTTTTCCGTATTTAATATCAGATATTTTTACTATACGTAATAATCGTGCTTTTGTATCACCTAAAAATTGGTATTATGAACTATCTGCATTAATAAAAACTTGATGAGGATATCCAATATCTACGTACGGTTTCTGAATCCGCGAAGTTCTTTAACAAAATCCGAGTTTTCACAAAAACATAATTGTAAAGCAAATGTAGGAATGTAGGTGATAATGTAACTGATTTTACACACAACACATTTAACAGGTACAACACTTGAAAAACTAAATCTTATTATTCCTGATATTGTGGTTAACACTACTAGTAAACGATGAATGGATTTATAACATCAAATAAAGCTATTACTTTTAAAAAAATCTGCAATTTTAAAACATTTTCATTTTCAGTAATATTACATATTTATAACGTGTTAATGGAATATGTACTTCAGTTAATCCTACGTGGCATCGGATTCTGACTATCGTATATTTTTTGATTATTAATAAAGTGTGTTGAACTAGTTGTAGGATATACATTTTTACTAGCGTTTGTAGCTAATGTAATTAAAAAGTGTCATCAATACTTTCAGAAATCATACTCGTTTTAAGTGAAGTGTCAAGTTTGAAGTTCCAAAACGAAATGGTAATTTTAACACGTGTTACTCTTTTAATTTTAAGACTATCATATCAAAATATTTCTTTTCAGCTTTAACTTAATGCGGTATCTGAAACGCATAGGATTTTACATGCTCATTTTGCACATTATATATACTAAGTTTTCGAACTATCGGTTTTATATTTTGTTGTTGTTTTATAATATCAACGCATACATGAATTCTGTTGGAAATATTATAATCTAAATTACATGGAAATTTTCCTTATGTTGATATTAAATCGACATTCCTAACTTTTGTGTATACAACATTTTAAATAAGAAGTGTATTTTCATGAATATATTCAAGAATATGTTTTAACCCCCGTGTAATACCAATTATACATTGATCTTCTAATTTTAAAGAATGTTTAATAACAAATTGATTTTTATTTTGTAAATAACGTGAGATAAAAACATTTACAGGAATCAGCTGTACAAAAGATTTAGTAGAAAACTAATATCCTGGTGTTATTTGAACGTAATAAACTTTCTCATAGATAAGTGTAGTTATTATAATTCCGTCGTTTTCACCAACATTATAAAAACTCCACGGAATGTTAATTTGTGTCAACAACGGAACACCCAATTCCCCATAACTTATATCTATATGTTGCGCTAATTTAACTAGAAATAATGCTGTGGTATTATTATCAAAAGTTTACTACTTGCATTTGAAGGAAAATTAACGTAAAAGTCATGTGTAAAGTTAGAATTCATTTTGCACGCTGAGTAGAATCTCATCTAATCCACGAATTCATAGGTGACGGTTATCCCAAACGTTTTACATCCATCCTCTCTATCTTCACGGTTTTATGCTTTTTGAGTTAGATACGTTTTCTCTGACTTTATATTTTGTAATTCTTGTGCTTAAAATATTCCCTTAATTTCTTCACTATTCCAATCTTTTAAAGTATAAGTGACTTGATTGGACTTAATAGATTTATCAATAACAAATATTTGTTGTGACTATTTAGATAAATATCCTTTTTCTAATTTATGTTTATAATTACTAACACGGATATAATCGCCGGGACTTAACTTCTAACTTACATTCTTTTTATTCATCCTACTTCTGTGTAAAGTTTCCCACACTTGATTCACATTGGAATCATTTACTTATGCAGGTGCCATTTTAACACTTGATTAATATGATTGATTATAATTATTTACAATTTGACCTAAGACATAAATATATCCGTAAGTATTGTTTGCAGGAAAATAACAATAAAATATTATTTTAATGTGAGTATAAAATATTCTGCTAAAGCACATTTAATTTTGGAATGAGCTATAATGATTAATTACATATTCTTTGAAAAAATGTTTTACTTGGCGATTATAAATTTACAGCCTAACTCAGTTTGTACATTAAATACGGATGCACAACGTGACAAAATAACAATACAAAATAATATATATTTATAAGTATTATTATACTTTGCAATATTTTGCATATCTGGTAAATAAATTTGTAATGTTTCAATTTGTGACTTTACATAATACTTGTTACTTAAAAAATACGAGCTGGTGCATGCAAAATATAAACATCTTGAGAAGCTAGCCATTTCTTGATTTTCTTTTTAGACAACTTTGTTTTACGATGGAATGTTTGTGCACTTCAGAGAGCATCAGGATTTGAATAATCATAATATATGTTTGATAATTTTGTCATTTTACATACTATATTATTTTTCGATTTTTAAATAAGTTACTTACTGCTGCTGGACTAGGTGATTTTATCAATTTATGACTACGTTGTTTACTACTACTACAAATAATACTATTCACTTTTGATCTTGGTGTGCTAATATGTGTACCATTAAAATTCTTTAGGAACATTAAGATCTGCTAATAATTATTTAAATGTATGAATACCTATACATTTATTTAATATTCTTTGTACAGTTCCTGGCGTAAAAATTGTAACAAAAGTTCTAAGTCCAAATTAATAACGAACTCTTAACTCGTTTTCTATGCATCCAGAAATACATGTCTCAATCGATTAGTTGCTTCTAGTGCGATCCAACTTCAACACCTCTTCCTCCACCTCTCCTTGTATAAAGCAGTGGGTGTATCGTAGTACACTCTTTCCATTCAGACCAAAAAAAGAAACAGGAATCAAGATTACAATATTATAGCTCTAAAATAGCCCTTTTCATTCGTTTGCTCTGAAATATTTTTTAAGAGCCTACTTTTTTAAAAAAGTCACACAATCTTTCCATAGCTTCATTAATACCTTTAGTTTTATTCTTTCTCTTTTTAAAGACTGCAAGCTAGTAAGATGCTCCCTAAGAAATCTATGAAAATTGTCAATAACGGCAGTAAACTTTGTGCTTAGTGAAGTCTGTAATGACCGCAAACAGCTCGAGAATATCTACTGACAGAAATGAGTGTTATTCAATGATTCATTTCATTTCTTTTCGATAATTGCACGCAAATGTTCGAAAAGCGTCATTTGGGCAGGACTGGAGGGTATAATTCCCTCTCCCTTGAGCTTTATAAATATATCTTGTTTGAGCAAATAAACAGTAATACACTAATAAAAAAGTGAAAAAAAAATTGTCGGCAGAGACTCTCCCCCCCTGAATAAAATCTAAAATGAAACTGTTTTTAGGGAAAAAAAACCTATAGAGTTACGATAGCATCGCTAGAGAGCCTACATTTGGTTTCAAGAGTCGAAGGTTTGATCTCAAACCATATGAGTTCCTTGGCGACATTGAGAGAGTCGGGTAGAGAGAGAGATTGAAATATGGCTCAGAGAGGAATCATTTATATACACAAATTTAGAACTGCGGAAAGTGATCGGACAGCATTTGCAATTTGACGAAAATTGTGATTTTGTAAAACAGAAGAAGAGAAGGGTTCCAACTCCGAGGATCATATTAGTTGTTGAATTAAGGTGGAGAACACTTTTGAGAGCATCAGATCATTTCGAATGGAGAGAAAGATCATGAGAACTGAGAAATTCAGAATTAAAAAAAACTGCAGGGTCCAAGACAGGTTTTGAACCGCGAACCATATAGTTATCGAACGATAACTTTATGCATTCTGGTACTGAGAACTCTGTAGACATGCTACGTTGAAAGCTAACTTAATGGAATATTCCAAAAGTTGACTTGGTGGATACGCCGTTCTGATAGGATATAAACCTCTTGTGACATAGTTACAATGTGCATAATAAACTTCTCCTTGTTCACAACACTTTTTAGGGCTGTAAAATTTGTTACTATTGTGTTACTTAGGTTACATTTGATAGAACCATCTAATAAAATATTGGCAATCCCTGTGCTCATTGTCTGTTAGGTGAATGATTAATGTAAGTTACTCCTACGTGTATGGTCCGAGCTTCGAATCAAGACTATTCTTATTTATTATTTTCTTTGAGTTACGGTCATACTGTGCCTTCCACAAATTCAATTTTGAAGTAATGTAGTCACAGCTAGTGTAATTCGAAAATATTTTCAAATATGATATTTGTTATTACATGCGTTTCTTTAACTTGCGATGTTTCAAACTTGATATTACATCTTACAACCTTAATGCAACTTATTTCCCTACAGCATATAATCATGAATGTTTGCACAACGACCACAGTCAGGCGTTAATACAAAATTCATTTCTTACTGTAATATATGTATATATATATTCCGAAAGTTTTACTCAGAAAAAATACGTACAGTGCAACATTGACTCTTGGAGGAATTTCAAACGAATTTACTATACGTATAAATTACACCTTACTTTGAAGGCTAACACACTTAAACTATTCCAGGGAGGAAAAGAGGTAATAAGTAAAAAAAAGTATTAGAATACAAAAAAATGGTTGTCAATTTCATAGTTTTCTGGTTCGAAGAGGTGAATACTGGCTACCATTTGGAACTCCTCACTTGTTTGTAGCCTTGCATAAATGGAAAGTTGTTTTAAAAGTATATTTTACATTCATGTATAATTGTTTTAAACAAAAATCTTGTCCTTCAACATTATTTTTATAATTATGTTATACTGTATTTCTTATTTATAATAACACGTTTTCTGTACATATTGTTTTTTATGTTATACGTTTCTTAATTACAGTTTAGTCTTACATTTGAAGAGGAGCGTATGGCAATTCAGAGCAGCAGGGAATACATAGAATACAGGCCTTGACAATCCAGAGCACCTTCCCCACGAAATCACTAATTTTCTCCAAACTGTACCTAATTTTAGAGATGATGATAGATATTTTAGTGAAACATGCCCTCAAAAACCCTTGTCTACACCCCTGCAAAGCAGTGAAAATTTTAGTGTGCGAACAGTTAGTAATGTTTTTCCAGATGTCATATCTCCGATAATTCCGAGTGTGATGTCAGTATTTGTGCATTATCACTTTTCACAAGCAGTGTATTGAAACGCACTAAGAAATAACTTTTCTGAAGTCTTCGCTGGTTATTTCTATGACCTCATGCCAATAGGGTAAATCTTGGACATGTCCACAGCTAAAATATCACCTTTTATCTCAGTGATTCCGAAAACTATTCTTTCGAAACAATATAATATATTTTCGATTATTTTTGCCTCTCACTCTCCCAATGTCAACTCTATGCCAACAAAGGTTTGATTGGACTTACGCAGCATCCACAGTGTCACTATTCATCCTTGCACATTAATTCGACACTAATATCGTTCGTATTTGACGTCTTTTACATGTCATCTTCATCTCTTGGAAGGGTTGGTTTCAGTGTCTCGCCCTCATAACTGTGGAGAAATTTCAACCAACGTAAGTATAATTATAAATTACAGGTCCAGGTGATATTTTTCAGAGAGGATATGATTTTTCGATATCAATGTATTGCCTTTTTGGCACTCCATGCTACAAATTGCCAAAGGGCTGAACTTCATCTGCACAATTGTGCTATAATTATAGGTTTTAGTGATTTAATTCACTGAATGTTCTATTAGATGTTGCTCTCGTCACAGGAAAAGTGAGATACAGTTAAGAAAGGAAATTGAAATGAAATATTTAAGTTTTACGTCCCACGCTTATACCGAATACGCTAATGGCCATGTAGTTGCATTTCAGACATTGGGGACAAAGTGTGAAATTATATAAAAAAAATCCAAAGTGGAATCACGAAACTTCAGTGGGCCCCTTTACGCTGTACGACTCCCTCACCACACTCCCGTTAGATACGCCGGGTGCATGATACACTTTAGCTCTTTTACGGACATTTTCTAAGGCTTTGCGAGTGTTTTACTGTAGTGTGAATTGAGTTGTGTTTGTTAGAACTGTTTTTAAAGGAGACGATACATCTTATACTCAAACACAAATCATGTATTTCAAAGCTCTAATGGAAAACGAAACGAATCGTCGTAAACATGTTTCGTTTTTTATGAGAAAATGAGAAAACTATTGATTGCACAAACGCATAATGGTATCATTTGCACGCAAATTTATAACTTATAAAACGTGTTGGATTGTTAGGGATTGAGGGATTCTTCTGATGGTGGCCCTACCTTCGAATCTCGTCCATTCTTGTCGCGTTTTTTTTAGCTACACTGAGTCTGTGCATTCCAGATCTTCCAGCTTGAACCAAATCTAATACCAGTTAGTGAATTATAAGTAGCTGACATTATTTTCAAACACGAGGCGTTCATGCCTGATTTTCATTACCTTACAGTACTTAACATTGATATCAACTCTTCCATCCTCCATTCGACTCATTTCTTGACGTATTTTGTTACAAAATGCATTAGCCCTGACGGAAAAATTGCTTTACCAGTTAATGGCGACTGCTTTGAAAGCAATTGCAAAATATGAAAATTAAATGTCATATCTGCAGTTTCATGTGAAGAAGAAACAAACTTGTGAACCAAAGGTTTAAGAACAACTCAAGTTATTAATATAAACTTTGCCGGAGATTATTCACTTATTTCATCATAAAAGAATTACGAAAGACGTTCTGAAACGAAGAAATATAACATAAAACTTTGCAAGCGGAGGCAAAGAAACCTAACGTAACAAGACTAAGGACGAATCGTTTACGGCGTAGTGATCTTGGTTGAGGCGGCAAGACACTGGATCAGTAATCTAGAGATTTGTGGTTCGAATCCGCGTCGGTCATTTTTTACTTTAGGATGTTTGATGGCGATTGATCGACGATGACACACGTTTTATTATCTTCAGATATTTGAATACTGGGATGTTTCATTAGTTGACCTATAATGTTTTCAGGGTTGATAATAATAATATTAACACTTATTATTATCTCGTAGAAGATTAAAAGCTAGGAGTTAATAATCGCTCCGGTCATACTGTTACAAGCAGAAATGTGACATTTGGCAAGAATATTTATGTTTTGTTTAATGTTGCCTACGAGAAGAGAAATGTTTCATCTTGTTTCTAAAACAAACAAAATAACATGAGAATTAACATTTCACATTCGAGACGGGATAAGGGTAACTAAAAATAATAATGTAGAGATGAGAATCGAGACGAGATGAAAAATATCGTGAACTTTTCTCGTCTTGTTATGATTCTCGAAATAGTGCATGTCGATTGTTTAAGTAACAATTGCTCTGTAGACGGAATCTTATAAGCTTTCTCTTACTTTGTATTTTACAGCTCATTCAATTATGGTTTGGGTAGGTATTTTTTTTAGTAAAGCTTTTATACTTACCTCTGCATATCCTACAAATTAGTATATTATATGCCTCACGGTTGATTGATATTTAATTATTTCTATTACAGTTAGTTTTCTTAAAACATGCAGTAGAACACTTTCTGCATGATACGTTAGTGGAAGCCTTCTATTTAAAATGTGCGTAGTTGCAGAGGTGTATCTTGAAGGTACGGTTACCCTTCAGCAAAATCCCTATGTTTAAGTAAGTTTTTCCAAATTTTAGGCCTACTTTAAAACTTTTAATACCATTGATATTATTATTATTATTATTATTATTATTATTATTATTATTATTATTATTATTATTATTATTGAATATTTGTTACCTAAATATTATGTCCTGTTCCAATGCTAATAAGCACACTGAAGTTAAGAAAAATCAAAAGAAATTTGTTGAACCTCTACAAGGATGAATTGCCTTACAAGAGATACTTTGGAAGGAATCAAGGGGATAGAAGTCAGCTACTGGACAATATAAAAATCGAATATCCGAATACCTTAACACAAACTAAGTAGGATTTGTCTTCATCCCAATACATAGTAACGCCCTTTCTTTGGGTAAAAGACATCGTATTATGTTTGCGTTATATTGATAGTATAACAATATGTATATACAAAAGAAAATAGTTCGTATTTACCAATTTTGGTTGAACAAATTTATGCAAAGTGTTTGAAAATGACGAACGGAAATATTATTATTACTTTTAGTAAGAGAGGAAGAACGTAGAAAGAATTCCATAATGTCGTTTCAGACAAATTTATGACTCATACTAGACCTTAAGAATGACCGTTTTGTATGAATGACTTGTTTGCGAAACACGTCAAGTTTTCAGACAGTAGAAATAGAAAGTGTAGACTGTGACGTCATGTTAATTTTCCTCCTGTGAAGGAAGTCGTTTCAACTCTAAATTGTAAGAATAGGGGAAATTGACTATTTTTCATGTTATAATACATTAGAAATATAACTTTGTAGATTATATCATTTTTATGAATTCCGTCGTAGGGACTCGAGCCGCGGACCCCTTTCTCACGAACCGACTGCTCAAGCCAATACCTAAAGACTCCTCTTCTAAGTAAGAGTCAAGAAACACTCGTATATATAACAAATTGCAAATGTTTACGATTGTATTATGTTATTAACGACAAAACACAGTTTTCCGTCATGATAAAATACTATAGTCCAGAGAATTTAAGTTCATTGTTTTTTTTTTAAACAAAAGAGACGGAAAGTATCTCCGTAACTTACCTCTATTATATTTGGTTATTCTCGTTTTACGTTTACTTCCATTAACGTTGAACGAACACAAATACATCGGGGACATTTAATATTTGAGGGAATCGAAACTGAGACACCGTCAACTGAACTATCTGATGGGTGAGGTGCCTGGTTCGTTCCCAAGGTAAGTAAGCTTGAGACGGACAACATCGTGCTCGTGGGTCTTCTCGGGACACTCCCACTTTCTCATTCTACCAATTTGTCCATCATAGTTCACTTGCTGTATTCATAGTCTTCTTCAACATAACTGGCACAATCTTGAGACATTATACGTAAAGATTACATTTTCTAGCTGTTAACCCAAACCAATCCGAATCAAAAAAGCTACATATTATTAGTCATTAAAATGTTTTCAAAAAAATATGTAGAAAAAAACGGGGAATCGTAATCTTGTTCCGTTTTAGGTGAAGGTATTATGAGTCTGTTGTTTCACTTTTGAATTTAATTACGATTTCCTGTTTCTTTTCTACATATTTGTGTGAAAATGCGTTATTGACCAATAATATGCAACTGTTTTTCGATGAGGATTGTTTTAGGTTAACAACTTGAAAATATAATCTTTACGTTTGATGTCCCACGATTACGCCTGTTAGGTTGAGGAAGACTATGATTAAAGCAAGTGATTTTGATTAACGAATTGGCGGAATGAAAAAGTGGGAATGTCCCGAGAAAACACACTAGCACGATGTTGTCCATCTCAACCTTACTTGTCTTGGGAACGAACGAGGGACCTCATCCATCAGATAGTTCAGTAGGGGCGGTCTCAGTTTCGATTCCCTGTGGTAGAGCCTTTAAAATATTAAATGTCCTCGATGCATCAGTGTTCGTGTCCCTCTCGTTCACGGTTACTGATAATAAATGTAACCGAGAATAACCGAATATAATAGAGATAAGTTACGGAGATACCTTCTGTCTTTTTTAAATTTATACCTGAATTCTCTGGACTATAATATTTTAAAATGACAAAAATCAGTGTTTCTTCGTTAATAATTTATTGCAATCATAAACGTTTGCAATTTGTTATATAGACGAGTGTTTCTTGACTCTTACTTAAAAAAACAGTCTTAGAATAGTGGCTTGAGCAGTTGTTTCGTGAGTCAGGGGTCCGCGGTTCGTGTCCCTCCGACGAAATTCGGAAATATTTTATAATTTACAAAATTTACATTTCTAATGTATAATAGCATAAAACAGTCAATTTCTCTCGTTCTTACAAGTTAGAGATGAAGCGACTTCCTTCACAGGGGAAAAATAACATGACGTCACAGTCTACACTCTCGATTCCTACTATCAGAAAACTATTTTCTTTTTTGTATATATTTTGTTAAAATATCAATATAAGGCAAACATAATCCAATGTCTTTTACCCAAAGAAAGGACGTTACTATGTATCCTGATGGAGACAAATCCTACTTAATTTCGGTTGAGGCTTCCGAAGGTTTGATTTTTATATTCTCCAGTAGCTTCTACCTTCTTTCCCCCCGTCTTTACCTTCGACAGTATCTCTTAGAAGGCAATTTATTCTTATAGACGGTCCAGGAAACTTCTTTTCATTTTTGGTAACTTGAGTATGCTTATTTGCAATGGAATAGGACGTAATATTTAGGTCTCAAACATTCAGTAATAATAATAATAATAATAATAATAATAATAATAATAATAATAATAATATAGAAGAGAAATTCCATATGAGGACTTATTATATTAAAATCTGTAAAATCGCCCCTAGCGTTAGGCAAAAGTTAGAAAATCATCGGGATTGGAGACCATTGTCAGGACCATCAGGACGTACCTTGTGTATACATCCCTACAACTAGCTAAATGTTAAACGGAAAGTTCCCAGGCCAATTTCATGTAGAAGGTAGGGATACTGAACTCAAAGGAGCCATTCAAAAATTTGTTTTTAAGCAATGGTTATGCAGGCTAAGCTACAGAAGAAGTCGATGATTAGAATGAAAGAAATATTGAAATAAAGAGACTAGGAGGAATCGAAATGCGGAGAAAATTACAAACACGTTGTTTTTTCAGCACAATGCTCATTAGGTCGGAGATGAGTGGAAGAGGGTGTACAACTAAATTAACCACACTAGAGTAATAATAATAATAATAATAATAATAATAATAATAATAATAATAATAATAATAATAATAATAATAATAATAATAGTTTTGAAGTTACCTTAAAATGGGATTAATTGTTTCCCTACCTTCAAGATACACCTCTGCAACTACCCACATTTTCAAGAAAAGCTTTCCGCTATCGTTTCATGTAGAAAGTGTTCTACTGTATGTTTTAAGAAAAATAACTATAATAGAAATAATTGAATACCAATCAACAGTAAGGCATATAATATACTAATTTAAAGATATACAGAGGTAAGTATAAAAACTTTGTTTTAAAAAGATACCTTCATAGACCACAATTAAATGAGCTGTAAAATACAAAGTAACAAAAAGCCTATAAGATTCAGTCTACGGAGCCACTGTTACTTAAAAATGGACAAACACAATTTAGAAACTCGTAAAAAGACGAGAAAGGTTCACAATATTTTTCATTTCGTCTCGATTCTCATCTCTACATTATTATTTTTAGTTACCCTTATCCCGTCTCGAATGTGAAATGTTAATTCTCATGTTATTTTGTTTGTTTTAGAAACAAGATGAAACATTTCTCTTCTTGTGGCAACATTAAACAAAACAGAAATATGCTTGCCAAATGTCACGTTTCTGCTTGTAACAGTATGACCGGAGCGATTATTAGCTCCTAGCTTTTAATCTTCTACGAGATAATAATAAGTGTTAATATTATTATCATTAACACTGAAAACATTATAGTTCAACTATTGAAACATCCCAGTATTCAAATATCTGAAGATAATAAAACGTGTGTCATCGTCGATCAATCGTCACCAACAATCCTCAAGTAAAAAAAAAGTGCCCGACGCGGATTTGAACCATTAATCTCTAGATTGCTGATCCAGTACCTTGCCCACTCAACCACGATCACTACGCCGTAAACGATTCGTCCTCAGTCTTGTTACGTTAGGTTTCTTTGCCTCCGCTTGCAAAGTTTTATGTTATATTTCTTCGTTTCAGAACGCTTTTCGTATTTTTTTATGATGATATAAGTGAATAATATCCAGCAATGTTTATATTAATAACTTGAGTTGTTCTTAAGCCTTTGGTTCACAAGTTTGTTTCTTTTCCACACGAAACTACATATATTATAAATTTAATTCTCATACTTTGCACTTGCATTCAAAGCAGTCACTATTAACTGGTAAAAGACCTGTTATATTACCTGTACATTTATTTTTCAAATGGTAATTTATAATTATACTTAGGTTGGTTGAAATTTCGACACAGTTATGGGGTCGAGACATTGAAACCAGCCCTACCAAGAGGTAAATATGAAGTGTAAAAGACGTGAAATATGAACGATATTAGTGTCGAGTTCATGTGTAAACATGAATAGTGACACTGTGGGTGCTGCGGAAGTCCAAATCAAACGTTGGTTGGTATAAAGTTGACAATGGGAGAGTGACAGGCAAAAATAATCGAAAATATAATATATTTGTGTCGAAAGGATAGTTTTTGGAATCACTGAGATAAAAGGTGATATTTTAGCTGTGGATATTTCCAAGGTTTACCCTATTGGCATGAGTCATAGGGGAAACCAGTGAAGACTTCAGTTTCTTTTAGTGTGTTTCAATACACTGCGGGTGAAAAGTGATAATGCACAAATACTGATATGACACTCGGAATTATCGGATATATAACTTCTGGAAAAACATTACTAACTGCTCACTCTCTAAAATTTTCACTGCTTTGCAGGGGCGTAGACAAGGCTTTTTGAGGGCATGTTTTACTAAAGTGTCTATCATCATCTCTAAAATTAGATATAATTTACAGAAACGTAGTGATTTCGTGGGGGAAGGGGTCTGGATTGCCAAGGCTTGCGTTCTGTGTATCTCCCTGCTGCTCTGAATTGCCGTAAGGTCCTCTTCAAATGTAAGACTCAAACATAATTAAGAAATGTATAACATAAAATACAATATGTATAGAAAATATGTTATTATAAATAAGAAATATAGTATAAAATAATTCAAACATAAAGTTGGAGGACAAGATTTTTGTTTAAAACAATCATATTTGAATGTAAAATATACTTTTAGAACAATTTTCCATTTATGCAAGGCTACAAACAAGTGAGGAGTACCAAATGGCAGAACTATTCATACCTTCGAACCAGAAAAGTATGAATTTGACACCAATATTTTTTGTATTCTATTACTATTTTTTAACTAATTAACTCTTTCCCTCCCTGGAACGGTTTCAGTTTTAGCCGTCACAATAGGATGTAATTTATACGTATAGTAAATTCGTTTGAAATTCCCCCAAGAGTCAATTTTGCACTGTACGTATTTTTTCTGAATAAAACTTTCGAAACAAATACACATACATTACAGTAGGAACTGAATTTTGTATTAACGCCTGTCTGTCGTCGTTGTGCAAACATTCATGATGGTATGCTGTAGGGAAATAAGTTGCATTAAGGTTGTAAGATTTAATATCAAGTTTGAAACATTGCAAGTTAAAGAAACGCATGTAATAACAAATATCATATTTGAAAATAATTTCGAATTAGACTAGCTGTGACTACATTACTTCAAACTTGAATTTGTGGAATGCACAGTGTGAACGTAGCTCAAAGAAAATAATCAATAAGAATGGTCTTGATTCGATGCTCGGACCATACGCGTAGGAGTGATTTACATTAACCATTAAACTAACAGACAATGACGCAGAGGGTTTGGCACTACTTTATCGGATGTTTCTATCAGATGTAACCTAAGTAACTCAATAGTAACAAATTTTACAGCCTTAAAAAGTGTTCTGAACAAGGAGAGTTCATTATTCATATCGTAACTAAGTACAAGAGATTTATATCCTATCAGAACGGCGAATCCACCAAGTCAATTTTTGGAATATCCCATTTAGTTAGCTTTCAACGTAGCTAAAGGAAACGAGTGTGCATGAGTACAGAGTTCTCCATAGCAGGATGGATAAATTCATCGTTCGATAACTACAAGCTTCACGGTTCGAAACCCGACTCGGAAGCTGCAGATTTTTCTAATTCTTAATTCCTCAGTTTCCTTGATCTTTCTTTCCATTTGTATTCAATTGAAGCAGTCAAATTTTTCTCCACTTTAATTCAACAACTAATATGATCCTCTCAGTTCGAAACCTTTCCTTCTTCTGTTTCATGCAATCACAATTTTCGTCATAATACGAATGCTGTCCGATCATTTTTTTCAAAGTTCTAAATCTGTGTATATAAATGATTCCTCTCTGTCTCCATTTTTCAATCTCTCTCTCTCTGCCTGTCTCTCTCAATGTCGCCAAGGAACTCATGGCTTTAGATCAAACCTTCGACTCTTGAAACCAAAAGTAAGCTCTCTATAGGTTTATTGCTTAAAGCAGTGTCATTTTAGATTTTATTCAGGGGGAAGAGTCTCCGCCGACAAAAATTTTGCACTTTTTTATTAGTGTATTACTATACGTTTGCTCAAACAATATGTATTTACGAAGCTCAAGGGAGGGGAAATTTTATCCTCCAGTCCTGCTCAAATGACGCTCTTCGAACATTTGCTTGCAATTACTGAAAGCAAATCAAATGAATCATTAAATAACACTGCTTTCTGCCAGTAGATATTCTCGAGATCTATGTGAGCATTACAGAAGTAAGAAAGCACAAAACGTACTGCCGTTATTTGCATTTTCCATTGATTTCTTAGGGAGCATCTTACTAGCTTGCAGTCTCTAAAGAAGAGAAAGAATGAAACTAAAGGTTTTAATGAAGCTATGGAAAGATTGTGTGACTTTGTTTTTTAAAAAAGTAGACTCTTAAAAGATATTTCAGAACAAACGAATGAAAAAGACGATTTTAAAGCTATAACATTGTAATATTGATTCCAGTTTTTTTCGTCTGAATGGAAAGAGTGTAGTACGTCACACACACTGCGTTACGCAAGGATGGAGGATGGAAAGAGTTGAATTTGGACCGTACTGGAAGCAACTAATCGATTGAGATATGAATTGTTGGATGCATAAGAAAACGGGGCGAGAGTTTGTTATTAATTTGGACTTCTAAAAATGTTGAGCGCATTCTTTATTGGTGTTTTGAGGCAAAAATTTTCTAAGTTTAACTTCGGGTATCTTCGGAAAAAAGTAAACCAGGTTCGAACATCCAAGCCAGCCTTTGCAATCAGGAAAAGTTTGAAGATGTGTTTTTCTTCTTTTAAATATAATAAGACTTGTTACCAAGTGTAGAAAGAAAAAGCAACATTGATTGAAATACTTAATGATACAATATTTCGAAAAACCTTGTATTAATGTCAGCACATGCTTGTTTGTCATTTAGCTCTCCATACGTAATGGAACATTTAGATACGTTAAAGAATCTTTCATATGTAAAAGAATGCTCAGAGTTAAGACATAGAACATAATTATCGCCTGAGCACTAAATTAAAAGTCAAACTAGAACAAAAAAAGCAAATGGTAGTGGATATGAATGTCATATTTTCTTGAAAACCGCTATACATGTTTCGCTGGAAGCATGTTTCCGAAAGTCCTTGAGTAAGCTCACTGGTCCAGTTCGTTGTGAGACTCGGTGTAGTGCACCTCGTGTGTGAGCTCCGCTGTAACTAGGTTATACGGTCGCCTTGACGGCCTCTATGTTTGATACAATTTCAGTAGTGTGTCTGTTAGTGTACCTAACCCGGACTTCTGCATAGTTTTTTTAGTGAATCATAGTTGTTGTGTCACTCTACGATAGTTTTGTACCACTCACAATGAATGCTTTACGTAAAAATACAGTTCGAATTGCATTTGACAAGATGACGCGTAGTATCAGGCCCAGTGTAGCCAGGATACAGGCTTGGTTAACTAACGAATTGCAATTACATATTCAGGATATTGCAGCGATTCAACTTCATAATGAGGATTATAGTTTGTACATCAAGTTTAAATGTCAAGATCATGTGGACACCTTTCCTCGTCAGCACCCGGAATTTTGAGCATGAAAATGGCACAATAAGTCAAGTAAAGTTGTCCGTGCAACTATACAATATACCCGTGTACGCATATTGGATCGCCCCATGGAAATCACTAATGATGAACTTAGTGCAGTGCGTCGCCCCTATGGACAAGTGATACATGTCACGGAGGAAATGTGGTCCAGTACGTTACCATTTCCAGTTTATAATGGCAATAGACTCGTTCAAATTATTTTAGGGAAACATATTCCCTCTAAAATTGTGGTTCGTGGGTGTCGTGCTAGTGTCATGTATCAAGGTCAACCGCCTACCTGCTTTATTTGTCTGGCCTCGAACCACGTCGCAAGTGCGTGTCCACGGAAAGTTAAACCCCAGGTGATATTTACCTCAGCTCCCACTGCATTTAAGATGACTGAACTTTTCAGTGGTAAGTTGCCGACAACTCCTAGTTATTGCCCTTCTTCACCCAATTTACAGTTGCCAACGGTTTCTACTGCCCAACCAATGGTCCTAGAGAGCACCCCCTCCCCTTCGGCTCCTAATTTAAGGGATGAGAGAAATTTTCCCCAGTACCCCTTAAAAGTGAATTTCTCCAGTCAGCTGTATCCGAGAAGCAGAGTAAAGAGGGCAGTGCCCCTCATGCTACCTCCAAGATGATTCCTACTACTGTCATCTGACCTGTCATCTGACCCCTCGCCCGACTGTAAACAGCCTGAAGTGCCTATTAACCAAGAAGCACATGTGACTCCCCCTGTTGTAGTAGAGTCTCCCTTACAGCCAGTGCATTATGAAAACGTGTCAAAGAAAAGGAAAACAAAAGTATCTACTATACGGAATGACATAACAAGTGCTTTATCCGTGTGGCCTTCTAGTGCAGTGTCTTCCCTCACTCCAGCAAATGGTGAAAACAATGTTAGCCAGTGAATTCGTAAACAAACCATGTTCCAAGTGTTTATATCGTTCTGCGATCTTACACGTTTCAGACACGAGACCAACAACACACCGCACAGCTCTTCTCTCTCTTTTTTTTTCAATGTTGATAGTTTCACGGTCTGGTAGTAATTTTGCCTCTAAAGTACGATTTACGTAATAGTGTCTGCTATACGAAAGCTTTATTTACATTGTCTTCTATTATATGTTGTTATATAGGTTGTTTACAAATGCACCGTCTGTTAAGAAACGTACCAGGGAGGTCATTTCCTTTCTTTTTGTTTCTGCTGTTCCTGTGCGCTATATCCGGGTCAATGCAAGAAGTTCGTAAGCCAAATGTTCGATCATATATTACCTTAAATTTGAATGGAATTCTAAGTGATGCTAATCGCAATCTTTTACGAAGCTTTATCAACCAAACATCGACTGACTTTATTTTATTACAGGAAGTGGCGTTTGCAGAATTTGACTTTTTACCCCAATATATTGCATAAGTCAATATAGGACCAGCGCACCGGGGTACAGCCATATTATGTAAACGAGGTATAGAGGTCTCAAATGTTATTCATTTGCCGTCTGGCAGGGGTATTAGCATTACTTGTGACAATATTACAATCATTAATATCTATTCGTATTCTGGCACTAATAATCGAATAGCACGGGAACAGTTTTACTCTACTGAAATCTTACCATTAGTTCCGAATGTTCCGAATAACATAATACTTGCAGGCGATTTTAATGCTGTCTCCAGAGCAATTTATACCACGGGAAAGTTTATTCCATCACCTGCCCTACAGCAGCTAGTTTCATCAATACCTTTCAAGGACGTCTGGTTCCACCACCGGCGAGATCTCCAATTCACTTTTAAAAATTCTACTATGGGCAGTCGGTTGGACCGAGTTTTGGCAACCACTAATCTAGTATCCTCCATCACTAATATTCATTTGAAATTAGTTCCGTTCAGTGATCGTGCCGCAGTAATTTGGACATGTAAATTTGCGCTAGGTGTTTCTACAACCTATGGAAAAACAGCTTGGAAATTGAATAGTCAATTACTTACTGACACCGACATGAAATGTTTGTTTAGAACTAAATGGATGTACTGGCTCCGCCAATGTCACTACTACCCGACACTAAATGACTGGTGGGTCAAATATGTGAAGCCTAAAATAAGAACTTTTTTCAAATGGCAAGGAGCTGAAAAGAATCGAGACCAGCGTGACACCCTAGCGTATCTTTACAGAGCGCTGCATGCACTTTGGATCCTGCCCAGCTCTCCGCAAAATATGATTGCAATTCAAAAAACGAAGGCATGAATAAAACAACTTCATGCTAATGATGTACGCAAATATGTTCATACCCTTCCAGACGGAGACTGTCTGCCGAAGAACATATTACATTTTATCACTATGGCAAAACATAAACGTCGTGTTGGGAAGGTGATTGACACTCTGAATCATAATAATACCAAACTTACAGCCCTCCCTGACATTCAAAAAGTTTTCTTTGACCATTATACAACGTTATATGCTGCCACTAAGGACCCTCCCCAAGGGTATCACGATTATTTAAATTTGTTACTTTCACAATTATCAGCGGCTGATAATCAGACATTAACTGCACCACTAACAGAAGCGGAAATACTTCACACGCTTAAGCAATGTAATCCTACCTCATGTCCCGGGAGTGACGGTTTGCCGTATGCACTCTATCAACAGTATTGGGATATCATAGGCGTGGATATTCTAACATTATATAATGAACTCTATGCTACTCCGCACTTCCTTCAAAATGATGGTCATGTGATCTTTATTCCTAAGTCTTCTGATGCCAACACTGTCACACAATATAGGCCAATCACCTTGCTCAACACCGACCTCAAATTGTTTAGTAAAGTTCTAGTGTGACGCATCAAATCAATATGTCAAGACAAAATTAGTCCATTTCAGGCTGCTCTCAATCCACATAAGAATGTTTATTATGCGTTGACCAAGATTCGGGATGTTGTAGGTTATTTTACATTTAATAGAAAACCGGCTTGCCTGATATCCCTTGATTTTCAAAATGCATTTGATCTATTATCTCATGTCTTTCTGTTTGCTGTGCTACGAGCGTATGATTTTCGGGAAGTTTTCCTTAACTTTCCTACTCACATTTATAGCACAGCCACGGCTAAGCTTCAAATAAATGTTTTTTCTACTGCTCCCATTCCATTACAGAAAGGAGTTCGTCAGGGGTGCCCGATTTCCATGTTTTTGTTTGTCCTCGCACTAGAACCTTTATTATATAAGTTAGCTGCATATATACAACCTGATCCGAATGACCTGCAAAATATATCGGTTACTGCCTTCGCAGACGATGTTAGCCTTAGCTGTACCACTCTACAACAATTTCACTTTAGTATTGACCAAATACAACAATTTAGTGCTCTTAGTGTCGAACTGCTTAATTTACAAAAAACGAAAGTGTTGCCCTCTCATTCTTGAACTATGGACGGCATACCCCTACCATTTGCCAACATTGAACTGCTTACGAAAGTGAAAATCTTGGGCATAACGTTTTCTAATTCAAACAGTTTACAGTATGAACATGTTTGGGATCCTCTCATTCAAAAATTACGAATGCTCAGTCTAAATTACAAATTGCGCAACTTAAACCTAATCCAACTTATTTGGTACATCAATAGTTATTTATGTGCTAAATTGTGGTACTCCGCTCATATATATCCCATTACTGATTTGTATGTTCGTAAAATAAATTCCCTGATTGGTTGGTTTCTGTGTGCAGCACATTATTTTCGTGTCAAGAGTGGCACTGCTACCTTACCCCTTGACCGTGGGGCCTTGAATCTAGTATCAGACAGAGCTAAATATACTGCTTTCTTTCTAGCTAATAATTATAAACAATTTCAAGTTACTGACCAAATCACCCACCAATGGATTTCTTGTTGGATCTCTTCCCTCCCTGCACCTAATCCTCCTAATATGATGTCACTCAAACAGGCCCCGGTGCCTGCGTGTCCCTCAGCACTGCGTGCAAGGTTGGTCCTATGTTCCTATTTCTGATACTACCCATTACTCCCATATCCGCTTTCTATCCACACACTTGCACGCACCTCTTTGCAATAATATCGTTCCGCGTATCCAAATGAAATTACCAACAAAAAATTGGTCCAGAATTTGGTTCAATATTCATAACACCACGTTGACATCAGCGGTCGTGAGTGTCTGGTATACGATAGTAAATGAGCTCGTACCTACTCATGTTAAGTTAAAACGTATTAGTGTATCCCTACGGATATGTGTCAACACTGTAATCAAAAAGACACGCTAGAACACAGATTGGCGTTGTGTCTTCACTCTTCTTCTATCTGGGCTAAATTACAACGCCTGTTAAGTGTGATTTGCCGAGAACCTGCACATAAGTTTGACCATAATTATGCTTTGTTCCCAGATTATAAGTTTTTTTCCAATCACGAAAAACAATAGCTTCACATGGTTAATTGGTCAAACGATTTTTTTTCTTATGGACACATATCCGTATGGAAATTAATATGCATATGTGCTGTTTCTTAAAACTGCATGCAAACAATTTTAAGTGAATGTAGCTCACAAATATTTTTCAAATTATTTGCGTATACTATGTACTGAATATCTGTCCTAAGCTGTTCTTCTGCAAATGGCAATTAATAAAAAAAAAGTAAGCTGTTGGACTTCAAAAATTAAGTTTGAGAGTTCGATTCCTATCTCGGTCAATGCTTTTTTTAAAATTATATTTTCCGCAGTGCATGAAAAAGTATATAAAATAATTACATTAAAATACATCAGTGATATATATATATATAACATAATCATTGCAGAACATAGTAATTATTATGTTTAAAATATAACATCTGAGATAGGTAGGTGTTCAGAGTAGATCGGTATCATATATGAGAATGTTAAATACAAGTTAGGAAAATCGTTCAATAGCAATAAATAAATTATGTAGTGTATTTATTTCCAGCTATTTGACATACAGATGTATGTTCTCGATATTCTCATTACAGCATGTCATTTACATTCGTGAAATACATTACATTCCTACGGATATCGAAAGTGTATACATAGAATATCCAAAGTCGGATCCTGCTTCAAGACACACTACTTTTTCCTGATCCCCTTAACGTCACGGGAAGAAACATAAATTCTCTTTAGAAAGGAATGTCGTTACTTAGAGTCTCATTCGAATACGTTGAATATGCTTTTGTATATTCATCTCTCTCTGTCTCTCGCTTTGTTTATGTGTGTGTGTGTGTGTGTATGTTGTGTGTGTGTTACGGAATATCCCAAATTGAATACGACATTTGCAAAGTATATGAGCATCGTTGTCATCGAATACCAGAAATTGAGAGTCGTGTTTGGGTTGTATGTTCATATAAGCTCACTGGTAGAGTACGGGCTTGATAATGAAGAGGTCTTAAGTTCAAAGCCCGCAGCGATTTATGATTTTTTTGTTAGTAGAATTGCACTGAAATCGGATACAAGGAGTGGTTTACTTCTAGAAATATTTTCAGAATCGTTTAGGTAACCCTGAAAAGGGCTGTTTTCGGGAGTTAAGGTGGGGATATTAATATTGTGTCCAAGACCCTTCTGAATTTATTACACGCCCCATTCTTCCGTTCATGGAATCTATTAAATGGGTGACAATTTTATCTCCTTCCCCTACCTCCAGCCATGCTCCGGAAACAAGATGTCAGAGGTCATCCTGAGTTCTTGGTGGATCTGCCTCAGGCCAGCTGTCCCTTAGAGTACGCTTCATTTCTCCCCACATATTTTCCATGGGATTGAGGTCTGCTCCACGATTCGGCCAGTCAATTAAATCAATCTCAGGCTCCCCTGCGAACCATTCCTGAACCACACGGGAAGTATGTGTTGGCGACTGGTCTTGCTGAAACTAAATTACACCATCAGGCTGAAATACTCGTACAGATGACACCATGATATTAGTCATAATGCCTAAGTACTGAGCAGTGTCCAGATGTCCTTCAATTCTGTGAAGCTGTCCTTCTCCGCGACTGGAAATCCATCCCCAACATGAAATAGATACATGGCCACTGCGATTGCAAGCAGCCAGGTATCCAGGGTCATATCGGGTGCCTCTCGGACGATACACAAAGAAAGTGTCCCTCATTTGATGTTGTGAATATGGATTCATCTGAGAAAACTACGTTTTCCCAATTGCGACCCACATTCGCCTGTGCAAACGCGAGACTGTAAATTTTGTGGTCGTCTGAGAGTTTTTCCTTCACGGCAGCAACACGGCCACGTAACCCAGCATTACGAAGCCTACGCAGAGCTGTATGCTTACTACCAGGAAAGGGAGAAGCTTCCCTTAGCTGATTAGACGTCCTTAGTGGGTCTAATCGGGCTTCGTTTACTAATCTCGCATCCTCGGCTTCGGTTGACACATGCGGACGACCAGGAGATCGTAAATTACCAGTCTGACCTGTAACACCATATTTCCGAATCCATCGCCTTCCTGTCGACGCCGGGACACCTACTCGCCTGCTAGCTGCAGTTGCAGAATAGGCTTCCAACTTCCATCAAGTAATTACTGCTGTACGTCTATCCATAGTTACCAATGTTCTGAGCAGTGAGCAGGAAGCAGTAGGTAAAAGCTAGTACCTGACGTGTGATTGGTTACTTGCACGACAAGCCTATTATGGGGAACGACTTGGTCAACGACTCGCGAAAGAAATCTGGAGATGGTGCGCCGTAATAACAATATTAAAAACGGTTTTTATAAAGGAATATTAATACATACGAAAATCTGTTTAGAGAATGAATTGTTATACTGACTTTACACGTATAAAAACATATACCATATACCAAACAGATTGAGCGATATGATTATAGCTGTTTTGAGACGAACACTTTGGAAGTCCAACTTCGGGTACTTTCGGTAAACAGTAAACTAAAACTGCTGGTTCAAACCTCCAAACCAACCTTAGCAATCGGTAAAAAATGTAGAGATATGTTTTCCCTTCTGTTAAATATAATAAGACATGTTGAAACGATATTAAGTATAGAAAAAAAGTAACATTGATTGAAATACTTAATGATACATTATTTCGAAACTATGTATTTACACTCTCGTTTTGTCATTGTGATTTCCATACTGAAAAGTGCATTTACGTATGAGCTCAGTTATATTGTTACCTCAGTGGTACACCGCCGAGCGTTTAAATCGTGAGTTCGATACCCATTCAGGTGAGATTCTTTTATGAATAGTTTCCTCAATGCATGAAAATTATGTAAAATGGTTACATTACAATTCATCAGTTGTATATATATATATATATATATATATATATATATATATATATATACAGAACTCTATCAATTTGACTTCCGTACATTGCGTTTCTGCATAACATTTGACGTCCGCGATCTTTTGACGTCCGTATACCGGACGTCAAATTGTAAGCCATGGGAAATCGACTTTGTGTTTTTATTTTTCTATGTTTGATGCATGAGTCTGATAGATTCATTCATATATAGGATAATTGGAGCTAAAGATTTATTATTAGTATTAATTTAAAGCTTTTAGAACGAAGTGAAGAAATGGAAGAGGACGTTAAAATGATAGAAAGTTGTAAAATAATATACTTTTGGTAGTTCCAACTTTTCCCGCTTGGCGTACCATAGTCGGCTTTGTATATACATTTAGGAGTATATTCTATACATCTTGCCGATCATTTGACGTCCCCAAGCTGGCAACGTCGCAGTTGATCTTAGATGAGTATATTCAAAGTTCTTCCGTACATACTGACAATTTGGCGTCCTTAAATTGGAAGCGCGGAAATTTCTGCTGTTATTACTGTATGTAAAATTCAATTTCTGTCCATTGATTTCTTTTTAAACAAATATTTCTCTGAAACGATAGAAGTGGGAAACATAAAACTCTGTGGCCAAATACCCTTTAACTCAGAAGACAACGTGAGTGCTTAATGTTTTAAAGGAGCTAAACGCAACACAGCTACCCTCGAAAGGGAAATAATTTGCAGCAGAATTTTTCAGACAGATACTCTTTAGTTCTAACAATACATGGGGTAATCTTAAAGAGATTATCACTATGCATCTCAGACGATCATTAATCTATTGATGAAAAGCTAATATCGGTCGCTTTATAATATTACATGACACATGTATAGAATAATGTTAGTTATGACTAAATTCCGAAAAATTCTTAAGTGATTCAAGAAAGTAACTACCTAACTAAAATTAGCAACGTTGATTTATGAATAATCATTTAAAATTTCTAAATAAGCAGAAAACTCATATGTAGACCACTGTTATTATTATTATTATTATTATTATTATTATTATTACTATTATTATTATTATTATTATTATTATTATTATTATTATTATTATTATTATTATTATTATTATTATTATTATGTGCTATCATGTGTATCACTGGCCAAAAACATAGCATCCCTTAAGTCCTCTACCAACAGTGACACAATCTAGGCTGCTTTTGCTTTCTGTTGTTTTCCTTCACTTTCTTTTTCTAACTTCGAGGACCAAATATTTCCTAAAAAAGATATTCCTCTCTTAGATTTCTATTCACATCGAAACAATGTATGTGGTCTTTTACTAGAATGAGACTAGGAATTACATTTCTGAATCCAAGATGACTCCGAGTCCAAGACGACCCCTATTCTTTAACAAAGGTTTACAAGAAATCAATTACGTCATTTTAAGTTTTGCCAGGTAGAGCAAGATTGTAAAATGACACGAGTCTCACATGCTTCATTAGGATATTAGTATACCTGGTATACAATGTATACTAAAGCATGTGTTATTCAAATTCAATGGGACGTAATTGTCCCATACCCTCTCCAAATGACATCCTTGCAGAAAAAGATACATTCACAGTATATACTGCTTATGTTTTCTGAACTTTAAAACTATACTAATAATCATATCAGATACAGGCTTCCCTTACTCTTCCTTACTGGAATTGTCCACGCGATATCCTTACTTTCAATGTGGTAGGCGAGGAGGTGGGTAAATTTGTAGCTTAATTGAAGGTTGTGGTCCTGTTGAGAGAAACTTTGTTATGTTTCAACGAAACCAAGACGACCATACATTTCTGAGCACGAAATTTCAGCAAAAAGCTCGTCTTGAATGCACAAGTATACAGTAATTGTTCAAACTACCATTTTTAATAGTTTCAAAGTTCATGATTCTGATTCAGAATCATGTTTTGATAATATCTTGCACACTGTATTAAAACCAAAAGAACACGTTTTATTAAATAGTGGAAAACAGTTGTTAATTATAAATAAAATGAATCTGACGTGTACGTACCGTAAAGTGAAAATTCCAATGTTAGGAAAGATTGATTTATTATAAGTATTCGTACTTTGCTAGATTTCGGAAAATTTCAGAATATACGATTGATAAGCAGAAAATCACTTGCTTAGTTTACTTATACAGTTGCAGGTTATCACAAGCATACGTCAAGAATTAACAACTTATTTACCGAGATACTTTCAGATGTAATTCCCGCTGATCCAATGGCCAATGCGTGCGCTTTCCGTACACTAGATCTCGAGTCTCATTCCGGGTAATAAGACATTTGTGCAGTACGGTAGTTTGGTGTCCGCTTTAAACTGTAGGTATATATCTCATCTAGACTCGGATCGCTAAACTGAAACAAATACCTCCATATGAATATACCAGTATATAGCAATATTTTAGAGCATCCAATATTAGTTGGTTGATTATAGCCTCTTTGTCAGCAGGAAGGTCTTCACTGAATTGAGTTTCCCTATTTAATAACGTTAAAACTTTTTGGCCATTTTTAAAGTTAGGAATGAACAAACGGTTACAAAAATTCTCATCGAGTTCAGTCCATAACCAAGGTCTGAACACATGGATTTAGAATTTTACAAGCATTTATTAAGTTCTCTATTTGTCCCATTTTCTAATGTGAAGATTACCAATAGCGCATTTATTATGCTTCGTTCTCTCTCTCTCTTTCTTAGTACCAGTGTTGAATTCAGACATTTTTACCCGGGGGGAATGTCAACTCCTCGGGGGAGAGTTGTTTTTCTGTATTTTTGCAAGAAAGCAACATATTTAACAATTTCATTCACATGCATATCTTACCTAATATTGAGACTAATTGCTGATAAATATTCAATGTGAGATTATAATTTTTAAAGAAAAACAATCATTTAATTTTATCTAAAACATTAAATAAAGACTTGCAAAACTATTTTAGACTGAACTTTAACTGCTATTTACAGTAGCTATTTTTGTTATTATTTCCTATACTCAGTAGTTACTGATTGTTACTAATGTAGAAGTTTTTAAAAAGATAAAAAAAAATAACACAAATATTTGTTGTCCTAAAACAAACATAGGAAATCTTAACAAAAAGTTATCATTCTTTCTCACACTTCTGACTCTAAATCAAGTATATTAGCCTTGGTTTCTGCACTGCAATAGTTTAGTTTACGAAATCTTCAGTAGGATTAGTGCCGTGTCTTGCAAAATCAGCGCTTGGCACGAGAGTATACGAGGACACCCCCGTATATATGAGTGAGGTAGACAGACCAGCCGCGAAAGGTGAGAAAATTTTAAAAAGTAAACCCTGCTTTTCCTTGATTTTGACCATTTTTTATTAATTTTTTCCTTTCATTTTATATATGTGCACATGCCCACATGTGCACATGTGTTTCATTCCTGTATTTTTTCTTTCCTTGTTTTCTTTTCTTTGTCCCTCCCGAATTTTGCGCCCGGGGCACCCGGAGCCGTCGCCCCGCTTGCCCCTCCCCAATGGCATGGCACTGAGCAGGATCGTCACCTTCAATAGCAATCTTTCACTTATATACTACAATTATATTGATAAATTCTATATAAATCTCTAACCCAGGATGGATAACTATTCCTCCCTGATTCCTCTAAATGACGCTTTCTGAATCTCACCCTTTAACTGACTTATTTTTAATTAAAGGAAGGTGTGTTTACTTTAACAACCGTAAAACACATTCTGTTACTTCCGATGCGAGAAATGGGATTTAGGCGCTCTATTTCAAATAATTCAAGAACTTTACATTTTCAAGAACTGAAGTCTGCTGAATCAGAGATCATATAAAATAATTGAAAGATCTTCCCTATCTTTCCTTTCCTATCTCAATCTGTGCTAGTGCTACCTAATAATATATAATATAGGGCGGGAGTATAGTAGTTACTAAAATACAAACCTTTCTTCTACAGTTAACAATTTCATGTTCTGTCAAACTTGGTCATAGAGTTAAAAATACAAGTTTTATTGACTATTTGGTATTCTATCTTAGAAGTTACATGTTTAATATTTATATAGAATGGATCTGCGTCGTTTATATGTATATTGAGAGATCGGATTTCGTCTGCACGTGCACGGAAAGAAAAGCAAATAATTGGGTGAAGTAATTTCTACATTTTGTGACTGAAATTTTTTGAGTTTCTCCGGGGGGGATGAATTTTCTTCGGGGGGGAGATTCCCCCGGGCTACCCCCTGAATTCATCCCTGCTTAGTACGCTGCGCTGAGTAACCTGCGGGCCCACTCGTGTGTCGAATCACACGTTAAACAATAAGTCCAAACCTCAAAAGGGTGGGTTTATTGCCTTCTTGGTGAAAGGGATGCAAAGACCTAATCCAACAGCAACAGTAATCCAAGAAATAGCCTGAGAAGACATTATAACTTAGTCATTCTGTATACTATATGATTAATAAACTTCTAAAACAATAAAAGCAATATGATTTCTGTCAATACAACTTATCGTTTTGGGAAAGTTATTTATATATTTCTCAATTTAGAACAAAGTAGAATTGATTACCCTCTTAGCTGGGTTAAAATAAAAATTCTCCTTATCTCATGTATTTGATACCAGTGAAATATGCTGTTTATGTTTTTAGTGGCATGAATTTAAACAGTATCTAAATTATCACTGTTCATCTGAGCTTCCTAGAAGGCTATAGATTCAACATTAATATCGGACATTTTTTTATCATTTATATGCATCTCCTCCTCACCAACCCCAATTTTCATGGCTGTTTGGATGTAAACAGGATCGGGAATTTCACTGTTCAACTCAGCGAACCAGCAACTTCGGATTTGACACTAATATTGGTCATTTTTATATATCCCCTCCTCCCTTTTCGTTCAGTTACAGGGCTGAATTTGGATGATGATGATGATTTTGAGTTTAACGTCCTTTTCCAGCAGCGAGGCTATATGAGATGGGACCTACTGATTAACGGGAAATCCGAAACACATGAACTCCCGCCAGGAATCGAACCTTGGTCTTCCACGCCAAAGGCGCGCGCTAACCGCTTAGCCACGGAGGAGCTCAGGGCTTAATTTGGATTGAACAAGGTGTCACTGTTCTTCTCAGCGACCCAGAAAACTATAGATTCGACATTAATATGAATCATCTTCAATCATTTTCAATATCTCATGTTGTCCCCCTCCCCTAAGTTGCACCGTCAAACTGATATGATAAAAGTCATCACTGGTCCGAACCTCATCTATGTTAAAAACTAGATCCAGATCGGGGTGGTGGTTCAAGATTTATTAATGCACAAAAACAGTCACATTCATTTTCACTTTTATTATGTCTCCTCTCTGCCTTCCCTACGATCCATAATCAAAGTGAAATCATGAGAACAATCCCAGGTCTGCTGCTCATCTATGCAGAAAGTTTGATAAAAATCGGTAGATCGGTAAGAGTAATTAATGTTTATTTATTTTTATATACCTCCCTCTTTCCTTCCCTTCTCTATTGTAAAAAATGAAATAATAATAAGCTTCCCGGAACCTCATCTATATTGAAAAATTAATTCAAATTGCTTGGATTGTTCGAAAGTTATTAAGTTTTATTTATATCTCCTTCTCCCCTTCCCTAAGTTTTACCGTCAAAGTAAATAAATAAAAACACTCCCAGGCCAGAATCTAACCTACGTTGAAAATTAGATCGAAATCGGTTGGGTAGTTGAAGATGTTAAGTGTAACAAACATCGTGTCTTTCAATTTCATAATATAGACTAGCCTTTCGCTAGATGGGGGCTTCATCCCCAGACCCTGGTATTTGCTGGGCCTACGTCCTTGCATCTTTTATGTATCAGCTTTTCCATGAAAAATGAATTTCGTGCATTTGTCCTTAATATTTCCGAAATTTGGCCTGTAGTTGGATTTACCTCCAAACCCCCACGTTTGCCCGACCTACAGCCTATCACTTTTAAACCCACAATTCTACCGAATTTCAAGTTTCTTTGCATATTTCAACTACCTAAAAGATAGGATTTTGTATCCCAGAAAAACGTTCTTATAAGTAAGATGGAAATTTCTACATCCACTCTTTAGACCCCTTGGAAACTAAAAATATTCACTTTAGGCAATTTCCCTGTAGGTTAGTCCCGGAAGGCTACAATCATGCCCAATTTCATCATAAAATCCTGGCAGAAGTGCCTCAACATGTTCGGGTGAAATATGTCCCATGCAAACATAACACAGAAACCATTTTTCAGTTTCTCGTAAGACCACTCTAAATTTGGAAAATTTCATATTTGGTGATATAGTTCGGTAACGCTGAAAAAACGTACATAATACTGAATTTGAAGTTTTTATTCCAATTCCAAGTACCTAAGGTAGGAGATTATAGGTCAAAAACATTCCACTTAAATAACATGGAGATTTTCCTTTTAGGCCACGTAAGAATGAAAAATATTTACTTTTGGCAATTTTTCTGTGGATTAGTCTCAATAAGCTACAATCATGTCAAATTTAATCATTGAAGCCCTCAGGACGTGCCAATAATTCTGAGGTGTAAAATATGTCCCATGTAAATAACAGGAAAGATTTTTAATTACCCATAAATTCCCATTAAAGTTAGAATTTTTTTTATTTAGTTATTTTGATAAATAATCCTATAGAAAACATAAGCATACCGAATTTCAAGTGTTTATTGCAATTCCAAGTAAATAAAATATGAGATTATAATTCCAAATAAAAAGGCCATTGAAAAAACATGAAGAATTTCTTCCGTTTAGATCCCTAAAAATTAAAAATATAAACTTTTGGCAATTTTCCTGTGGTTTAGTTTCAAACAGCTACAATCATGTCAAATTTCAACTTTCCACATTAACCGGGAAGTACCCGTAATTTTATATCAGTGAATCAGTTCTAGTTTTACATATTGATTATACGGTTTGTTTTATTAATATTTTACCACTTTAGTAACGAATAGTGTTGAAAATAGAACAAAAAATTACCAGTCAAGTTTAGTTCAAGATCAAGGATTTATTTCTATTAGCTGTTTAGGTAAGACTTCTCCTTATACAGTACAAAGTGTAAATTTTCATTATGCCTTCAACATTAGTCTCGATTCCAACAACTGAGAAAATAGCTACGGTTCCTTCAAACTTAAAGAGACAAGAGGATTTTCAGAACACTGAACCTCTTTATGCCGTGCAACAAATCGCACATTCCCTTCAGATCAACGCAGTCTGGCTGTTGTTTCTTTCAATTTCTAAGCTCGCTCTTAACTTACAGGAAGAGATGTAAACAGCAATTACATTTTCATCAATTTTATTTGATGTTAGATCAATTCCTAATATATAGTCGAAATACTTGGTCTTCCATTCAAGAGAGGGGACACCATGGCTCAGTGGTAGAGTGCTTACCTCTGGTGCATTGGTTCCTTGGTTCGATCCCTGGCCAAGTGAGTTGGGGTAGACAACATCGTGTCCGTAGGTTTTCTTTGGGTACTCCCGTTTCCTCCAACTTTGTCATTCCACTAATTCTCCCATCATCATTCACTTCCCTTAATCATCGTCTCCCTTAGACTAAAGGGTATAATCGTGGGGCGTGAATAAAGTTGGGGTGTGAATGTTTCAGTTCATTTTAATTTTCCATTCAAGAAATCTCGCCAAGTTAGACAACTTCAGAGATACAGGAAAGCGAGAGAAGAGTTACAAACTAGTCGGTATTTTAAATATATATATAAAAAACGAAATGATATATTCAGTCTAAAAATTATAAACTATCGGTGGCGGACTCGCAGTGTTAAGGATACATTGGGACAAGACGAGTTAGAGGAAATGTCCCGTCTTCATATAAGACAAAAGTTGTTCAGGGTAAATTACGTAATACATATATTTTTTGAAAATTTGCAACATTTTGATCAGGCACGTTACATGAATTTATTTGAGAAAGGTCCAAAGCTTTTGAAGAAATCAAATTCATTATGAGGAAATTTTTTGTTAATTTGTAAACTCACCCGTAAAGAAAACAAAATTTATAGATAAATTAGAATTTTGGAATAATCAGAATATCAGGACTCCATTCACTGCTTACATCCCAGATTTTGATCACTATTTAGCGTCCCCACAACTTGTTAGGAAAGAACTGACCTACAAACACTATAACGACGACGAATTTGACGAACGAAGCAACATTTTTCTGCCATTTTGGACTGGCCGAATTTGAGATCATCTTTTTCTTTCTTTTATTTTATTGTAAAATTTTGTTTCTTGATTACTTTTCTCTTTAGACTATATTTGTACTGTTTTGAATTGGAACTGTTTTTGAATCTTCCTTTACCTGCTCATGGAGTCTACTCAGAGTTTTTTCTTTTAAGATTCGTAAATAGTGGTAAGAGTTCGGTTAACTTTTAATATGTTTTAATTTATTTTATTTTATTATGAAATATGCGTGTTTACAAGATTTAGACGTTTGATCTTTCAATATATAGCACAATGTAACAGAAAATTAGTTTCAGTGGTGTTCGGTTTAACAAAATTCCGTTATACATGTACATTTTCCGTCCGTCCGGGAGATAAAAGTCTCAAGAACGAATTGATCAATCATTACCAATTTAGTCAAATTTAGAATGTAAAAGTTAGGAAAGGAGTTCGTTTTTCGAGCCGATAATCAGGTCTGTAGCGGTACAAATTATTCATCTCCGTTTTTGATTGATCATTATATGGTGAAAAGGGGTAAAAGATAGAGAGAAGCAGTTTCCTGCAATCGATTAAACGTCTCAGAAATTTATACCATGTCTAGTGTAATAGCACTATTAAAACTGGAAGTAAAAAACATACTTTCGGTTTAATGTTGGATAGTTATACAGTGAAAATGGTAACACATACCGGGAAGACGTTTTCTGTAATTGATTAAGCGGTGCAGGTATATATTCCACCTCCGCTGTATTTTCTCTATTAAAGGAAGTTAGAGAAAATCATCCACCTTTAATTTTTACGGTGATTGCTATAGAGTAGAAAACGGTCATAGATAGAGGAAACAAGTTTTCTGTAATCAAATAAGCATTCAAAAGTATATTTCACTTCCATTTTTAAGTATCCACAAAAATCAAAACTGGTAGAATCGCACAACGATTGTCGGTTTTAATATTCATCTCCATAGAGAAACGTTCTAAGAATAGGTTCTGTCTTCTCTCTGAAACTACTATTGAAACCGTAAGTTGTAAATGTCAACCTCTTTAGGTATAAAGTTAATCGTTATAGAGTTTAAACGGTAACGGATAGAAATAGGTGTTTTTTTGCAATCAATTAAGCGTTAAAAGAATATATTCTATCTACACTCTACTAAAACTGGAAGTGATACAAATCTACTACCCTTTCAGTCTCTAATTGGGGAAAATGTTGGTCAGTCCATTCTGTAGTTATTCTCACGCTCCAGTCTCGTCAAGGTTGGTGGTTCTGAGTTTACTTGTCCTGCCGTGCATGAACAACACGTCTGGCCCATTACACTACGGAAAGCATGCACATCTCCTGTCAGAATGTTACGATATCATTCAGTTGTAGCGGATACTTTTTCAAAGTTGCAGCGATGTTCATCTATTTTTCATGATACCCAAACATACCATAACATAAGATTGGCCATACCTTATGAATGCTATGAAGGTATTTTGTGAATGCTATGGTATTCCTTGTTCTTGCAACTCCAAATGATAACCGTAGGTGTAATCACTGGATACACAGAAACGTAACTCACTTAAGAACATGACATTGGGCCAGTTCCCATCGTCCCAGTTATTGGTTCGGTAGACATTGTGAGAAAAGGACGAACACTATTGGACATCTTTGCAGCTGGATCTGTTACCGGTGTTGTAGCAAGATCATAAGATGATACATGTGTTTTTTCGTTGTACAGCGTGTCCCAGTGGCGCATTTTGTGGGCTACCGGTGGTAGCCCTTGAATATTACGAAATAAAGGTATTATAATAAAAAGGAATATACATTGGTAATTTTATACTTTAGTATCTTCTTTCAATGATGCAACTTTCTGAGAACTATATGAATTTAAAAACATCCGGTAGTTTCTTTACACGGAGTGTGTTTCGCTACTTAAATGATCTTCGACTCGGCAACACAGCAGAAACCTACCTTTTCTTTCAGCAATAATCGTGTAGTTATCAGCAAATTCTTTGCTCCACCTCCAACCGCACCTTACGAACGGGCTGCCAGGTAGCACAAGCTGCCTACGGAGAAATCGGTTTCCTGGGCGTGCGTGAAGGGTAAAGGGAAGTTATACGAGTAACAACAACGCATTTTGGGAACTTCAGTCGCTTGGAATTGTCTCGGACATCGTCAATTTCATTCCATAGCGGTTTGCGTCAACGCAAAACAAATTTTGTTTTACAGTATTTTGCGATAGTAGGCATACCTGTTATAATTACCTTTGCGCTACGTTGAGAGGCTTTTACAAACTGAGGATCGTTCTTCGTTGGCTAATCAGCTATTTCAGCGTTCTTTTGCAAACTTTCATTTACTCTAATGGGTAGAGTTACCACTTATCCAAAGCAAAATATACGGGCATTTCACGCAGCACATGAAGCTAGAAATGTACGATCCTTTTTCCGTAATAACTAGTAAAAAAGAAGTCTTTCTAATAAGCAAATCGTATTTATCTACTTGATAACATATAAGTATGCTCTAAGGCTTACTGTTGTTTTCAAGACTATATAATAACGTGAAAATATTATTATTATTATTATTATTATTATTATTATTATTATTATTATTATTAATAATAATAATAATAATAAGAAGAAGAAGAAGAAGAAGAAGTATTAATGTACAGTTGTTACAAAGTAGTGGTAGCCCAAGCCATCAAACCGATAGACGCCGACTTGGTGTTTATGGACGACAATCACAGAGCTGCCCAAATTGGAAACATCCCAAAATGTGGGACAACCTACTAAATAGACTGGTCACCATATTACCTAACCTGAAATACATTGAGAATGTTCGGGATGTTCTTGGACAATGGGTTGCATAGCGGAATTCTTCATCTTTGACACTTGAGGACCTGAAAACTACCTTCAGCGGAGAATGGAACAACTTACTCCTGATATTTACGAACTCTATAGTGGATATCATAGCAACTATATGGAGCATCCCTTACTGCTCTGCTCACAACCAGTCGGTATTAATGACAACTAACATTTCATGTTATTAGTCCATTTTAAAAGGTTATGTCTTTCCACAATGACGAATTCTTACCATATTTGATCGATCAATAAGACTAACATAATATCGGCACTGATATTTAGGCCACTTACTGTACTCTGACTGTGCTATGAAAATGGTTAAAAATGAATTTGATGCCCAAAAATTACCAAACACTGTGTATCCCTACTCATACTTTGAAAAACAGTCATAATAATAATAAGGAAGTTACATTTGTATGTATCTTTTTAGTAAAAGTATAAGTGCATATGTCCTTTTGTGTAGAACAACGCATGATATTACAGTTCAATTTCTCCTAGATATTGGGCGATCTGTGGTCAGCACTTCAGCTCCCCTTACCAGTTCTCAATTGTCTCACAATGCTTGATCAATACCGAAAAATCTAGCACAGGAAATAAAATCCGACAGTAGGTACAGCCAATAGCAACACATTTGTGCAACAAGAAGAGGTTATTTTAAATTTTCCATATATATAAAGAATACTTTTTAACACAATTAAAAATTGCCAAAGTGAAAATTGGATTCTATTATTAGAATATAATATCTGCACTGGTATACTGGGAAGTTAAACATTATTTAAACTGGTCAGCACTTTCTTTTGAATGACCAAGATGGCATCGGTAGTGGCGTTTAAACAAAATCGTAAAGGAAGTAAGGTAAACCTTTAAAGAAATCAAGCATTTAGGGATGGGAACGAGCGAGTTTTCTCTGAAACTCGACTTGACTCGAAAGAGACATCTTTGAGCTCGACTCGAGAACTCGACTCGAATTTATGTCCAGTTTCGAGTCAAGTCGAGCCAAAACGAGCCAAATCGAGCTGAATCCTGTTTGTAGTTTTAAGTACTCTCTTGAAGCATCCTACATAGACAATATAATTACCAATGATACTACTACCACTACTACAACTACAACTTATTATTATTATTATTATTATTATTATTATTATTATTATTATTATTATTATTATTATTATTATTATTATTATTACAACACGGTGTTTAACCATGAAAGATAGGCGGTTTGTATCTGAATACTAAAAGTTAGTTGACTGCCGACCTCGGTTGTGGAAAAGTCTAAATCTTCAAGAGTCAAGGACATCGTTCACGAGGTTCTGGTTTTGAGTTTCGGAGGAGTAAGTATTTGGGCTCAAGTCAAAAATTGTTAAAAGTTATAGAGAGCTGTCCAAGCATGTTCAAAACTGCTCTGCCCGGGTTTATGATTCTCAACGGCTCGCACTCAGCTCATTCACTATCGATCGGAACCGAAAAGTGAGCCGAACCAACAGTTCACGTAGCCGAGTCGGCTCGAGCCGATTGCTCACTCGAGCAGGTTCGAGCCAGCGACTCAGTTGAGCAGAGTCGAACCGAGCCGATGGACTCGTTTAAACGAAGCTGGCTCGAGCCGATGGCTTATCTGAGTCGAGTTGGTGGCTCATCCCAACTGAGCCAGCTAGAGCCGGTGGCTCATTTGAACCGAATCTATGGCTAGTCTCAAGCGTGCCGGCTTAAGCATCGCCTCAATTGAGGCGAGCCGATGGCTTATCTCAACCGAGCCGGATGACATCACTACCCGGATGAGCTTTTGCTTGGGTTCAAAACTTCTATCGTACAAGTCTAAGCCTTGATGATAAGAAAAACAGTATATACTTATATTGGTGCTCACGACATTTGAGGCTGTCTTGTTACAAAAATATATTGTCCCGTTATTGAAACGAGACGAGACGCGAATAGTGTCCCTGTCGTGAGGAACCCTAGAAATATTCCACATTACTGCTTACATTTCTCATTGCTTTCGCTTTCGAGTCTAATCAGGCCATGATTTCAAAACGAGTTAAAACAAGCTGAACGAGCAAGCCATTTATCGAACTCGACTCCACTCGAAACTCGACCTCGGAAGCAGTAACTCGGCTCGGAACTTGACTCGATAAAATTACCTTTGACTCGACTGTAAACTTAGGTCGAGTTTTAGCTCGACTCGTACCCATCCCAGCAAGCATTACTAGCGAAGGAGAGTTGATGTGGTGACCAGGGGCGGCGGTAATTTTCTCACCAGAAAGTTCGTCACGGGAAAGTTCATCACGGTAATTTCGTCACTGGTAATTTTGTCACCAAAATATTACCATATAGGTAATTTCGTCACCGAAAATTTAGTCACGATAATATCATCACCCGTGTCATTTAGAACATAATGCAAGTACAATGAATGATTCGAAAAAGTTTTTGAAATTGCTTTCTTTAATTTTGAACTGAAGCAAATCGAAATATAATAATAATAATAATAATAATAATAATAATAATAATAATTATTATTATTATTATTATTATTATTATTATTATTATTATTATTATTATTATTATTATTATTATCATTAAATAAAGAGTTACATATTTTAGATATCGTATTTGAGATAAGAGATAAAAGTTTCCAGCAATTCTATCACAGAAATATTATCAACTCGTGTACAGCATTGCTTTTTTTCACCTGACTCACTCAACGTGGAGAAAGGTTCAAGAGCTTGGATTCACAGAACGGTGCAAGAGCAATGACTATTATGGGAGGAAATGAACGGATTGGCATTTCTTCCCGCAACAGATGTGCATCAGGAATACAAGAGACTTCGGAGGAAGAGCTGGAACTTCTGGACTATTTTGATAGTACTTAATTCAACAAGTTGAAGAAACGGTTTCAACTGAGATACATCAAGATGCTGTGGGTCAACCACCAAAAAACAAGCTAAAAGAGTGTTTCAGATTTTGCAGAAACGGCTCCAGTCTTTGTGCATAACGTATAACACTAGAACTAAATGTTTGAAAAAAAAATTGCTTGTTGTTTCCTATCATGTTGTGAATAGTAGAAAATCAACCTGTAAAACACTTATTGCATTATGACAAGTTATATTTTTTTCTATTTTCTGTTCTGAAATTTTGAAAACTTAATATTTGTAAATAGTGATATATAAATCCATTAGCTACACATTTTGCCTGTCTTTTACCATCTTCTGAAGCTGACATTATGTTCTTTTATTATTGTTTGTTCTTGCGTCAAGTATCCGAAACTTCGATTTTCAAGAGTTGAACACCAACTGAATTGTTTTCCAAGTTTGATTAAGATAAGATTAGCTGTTTTTGTCGTTTACTTTGTCTCTACTTAGTTCAAGAAAGGTGAAAAAATGACCATGACAAATATTCCTACATTCTAATACCATGGTGACAAAATTACAGGTGACGAAATTACTATGTCAAAATTTCCGGTGACGAAATTACCTAAGTTCGGTGACCACGTACTTCCCCTATACGAATGTCAAAGCATAATGATAGGGCCTGGCCTTATTTACTCCTGTGCCACAGATTTCACATTATTATTATTATTATTATTATTATTATTATTATTATTTCACACAGGAAATTTATCTGTTGCGTGTGCTTTATCTGTTACGTGTCACTCAGAATTTCAATATGTACAAAATGTAATTTATAATTGTATAACCCATCACCAAGTAAGACCTTGAAGTAGTTGAGATGCAAAGGGCCCTTTCTAGGTTTGAAACCGAGCATAAATATTGTTTCTAAGGTGGTAGTGAGTTAGGTGGGAACTGAATGAATACACTAAACAGTGAGGTAGCAGCAGAAACAGCATATGCACCAAGTTCTTGCCAGTGTCACAATTATCCTTCATTCATTTGTTCTTTTTGAAGAAGACGAGAACAATGTCTATTGTACAGCTGTGATGTAGACAGGGCTTAAAACCTGTTTTAAGTGACTCACACCAATTCCTCGCACACCGCTAGAAAGGATATAAATAGAGACTGCGGTGTTGCAAATTCTCACGTGAAAAAAAGGAGGAAATTTGACAACTAAAATGAAGGCTTGTAGTAAAATTACAAATGCGTGTGTCCAGTACTTTACCATGAACATAACTCCATGAAAAATTTTGTGAAGATCTGTTCATTACTTAAGTGAAAAACAGTTGAAAAGAATTCCAATGTAATTAGATAGGGAAAAACCCGACTCAGAGTAGCAGGAGTTATGCAGGAGCAGGAGGAGCAGGACAACTGCGTTAAAGTATAATCTGATCTCCCACTGGGGCTTGAATCTTGAACCTTGTATATCAAAGGAATACGTGCTAGTCATTATATAAGAGAGTACTACTTTCACTATTTATTTTGCACCACCATATAATATTTATAAAATACTAGTAGTAGCTCAGTCTTCAAGGAAGTCAACCAAAAACAAAAGTGGTCGATGTGTAAAGGCAATGTGGCAAGGACAAGAGACATTTCTTGAAGTTATGAGCCAACAAATAAAGACATCTGTGAATTAAACTTCTTCCAAATTCACAATGGTGGAGATATCACGTTAAATCTATATCTGAATTTATATTTTAAATCTATATCTAAAAAGAATACAGCGGAACCTATTCCTAGAACGCTGAATGGATTGCAAATAAAAAAAAATCTCAAAATTTATTACCATGGACGGACAGACTTCGTGGATTGTATGTACTGTATTGGTTTGTTATGTCGGGAATTTTCCATTTTCTTCCACTTTACTCATTCTACCATTTTATTCGTTACCATAATCTTTTCCTGTAACCTGGGTGTATGATCGTGGCAAATTAAACTAAAAGAAACATTTTCATTTTATCGAAATAGTCAAATTGTGACGGAGGCGTAGGCAGATGTAGACTGATTTCTTTTTTAAAATAGGAGGGAGATACAGGCTCCCAGGTGAAGTATTTTCATATATATTTCTTGCGGGGGACGGATTTTAAATTTGGAGTTTGCGTCCAAGCACTTGGGCAAATGGTACTGCTGAAGTAGAATACGAAAATTATCATAAGTAATTGTATTATGACAAGCAATAAGACATTTGTAAAGCGTATAGCATATATGAATTATTGTCCGTGTTTTCCTTTTTCAGTTAAAAATAAATAACTCACTTCTCGCTCTATCTGAAAACAAATAAGCTTAGTATCAAAACCAAGGTTATATTTAAGCAAGCACTGGACTTGCTTGAGTGAGGCATCTCCTTACAGATTTCGCATGAAGGCAGCAAAGTTAAATCACGTGAACATGATTGGGAATATTTTCTCTTTCTATTGTAGGTTTCACGACCGATTCCTTTATTTCGTGACTTGTACCATCCCGGCATTTGCCTGATGTGAATGAGGAAAAATCTGAAAAAGCTTTTACGCTTTCGGTACTAAATATGTCCATCGGAAATCGAATCTTATACCAAAGCGACAGCGTTAGCGACTACGCTACGTGGGACCATTTTCTTGATGAAGTGACTAGTTTTCTTTCTCCTATCTAATTTAAATACCAAACAAAATGGGTAGTTCTGTGCTAAACTAGACATTATTCATTCTTCTTCGTCTTTTTTTTAAACAAAATTGATCGTTGAGTTTTTCTTTAACTGAGGAGAGTAAAGTCACTCCTCTTTTTCCTTACTTTGGGAATTTTAACCACAATCAATGAGGACTACTGCGAATCTGAAAGGAAATGTGACATTAACATCAAAGCCAAAAGGATTTACCAAAGTTTAATGAAAATCTGGCTGTTTTAAGGAATGATAGAGGCCTTTTTGAATTTTTTAACGAAATAAATTCACTTCCTCTCTTGTAACTGATTTCAACCCTGAAGAATAGGACCAAGCCTTAAGTTAAAAAAAAAACGCTATATTCTACAAAATAAAAAAAACTTTTAGGAAATCTATATTTTTTTCTTAAAAAAAGAAAAAGAAATTATTAGAATTTTCTGAATATGGAAATATAATTTCAGTTTTCACGTGATATAATGTATATTATATTTGGTTCACGTTTTCCAATTCTTCCCTCTACTTGTGTTTCTATTTAGTTAAGAACGATGGGCAAATTTGTTCCACCCACAAGCTAATTTTACCGTATCTAAAAGAAAGTACGTTTAATTATAATCTTCCTAATACTATCAGGCTTTTACAAATTATACTGTATGCTTTCTACTGCACTTCCTAATGGAACGTATTACTCAGGACTGAGGTTAGTCTAGAGTAAGGAAATGAATTTATCTATTGATATGGATTGAACTCGCTCAAGAGTAACATAGTTTATCTCAGCATGTAAAAAAAAAAAAAAAAAAGTTACAGGATAAATTAAAATATGTAGGCTTTCCCGGCTTTTATGCATTATGGTGTGCATTTCGCTCCTTATCTCTTTCGCTGAATAACTTTAGCTATGAAACCATGGCATGTGAATGCAATCGGTTATGTTTGGCCAAATAGGAATACCTGTTTGGTTTAATCTATGTCACCGAAAGCTAGTCAAGAGTGGATTTATATCCAGAAAAAAATATTTTTCCCACTAAGTCTCCATTGTATGATAGATTACTTGTGAGATGTTACCAATTTTCAAGGGATGCATTGTTTATTGCCATCAAGCAAAGCACTCCAATCAGACATTAATATGGGATATGTTTTTCTTTTCCAAAGTATTTTTTAAATTAAACATTCTGCCTCTTGATTGATTGTCAGCTCTTATTATTAAACTTAAGCATATCATTAAATTTCAACATTTTTAAAAATGTTCTTTACTTCCTCATTCTTAAAAGAGTTTCTCTAATTAAAAGCGTACATTTGATAAACATACTCTGAAAGTCGTCACATTGTTTAATTATGAATATGGCTGAATTACACAGGATTAATTAAATACAGGATTTATCAATAAATCTAGGTAATAGGTTTCATGTATAACCCTTTTTATACTTACATTAAAATTTCAAATTTAAGAACTGATGGAAATAAGAGGCCGGCTGTGTATATTGTTCGTCAGACAGTTTCCTCAATGATTTTCAGAAGTAATACTAATATTATAATTAATGCTAAGAGTCCTGTAATCTAAAATCGGGTACCCGAATAGAGCAGTGAGAATCAGGTACCTGGATCCAAAACTGAGGATTGAGTGCCTGCTCCAGAGCTGAGAATCGGGTATCCGAAACAGAGGAGTGAATATCGCGTAAGGTGTCCCTAGTCCAAAGAAGAATTAGCCATTTGAAAATGCACCTGTTTAGCTGACAGAGTTTTACTTTCACTAAAATTGGCATTGCAGTGACCCCGCGTAGCGTAGTTGCTAACGCTCTCACCTTCGTTGTGAGCGGTCTCGGATTCGATTCCCAGTGGGGGCACTAGATCGAAAAATTGTTAAAAAGCTTTTTCAGACCAGCCATCCTGAATGAGGTGTTCCTGGGTTTTCTTTATTCATACCAGGCAAATGCCAGGTAATACCTAACATATAAATCCCAGGCCGCTTCCTTCTTTCCTGAATCCTTTCTTCCTCCTCTTTCCCCGGATAGTGTGCTCGCCGAGGAAGGTCATCCCTCAAACGTGACGGGCTAACATGGCCAGAGATTCCGTAAGCCCAGAAATGTAACTCCTAAATTGACAGTTCAAAGTAAAGGATACAGAGTGAAATACTATTCAGAACAATATTGAGAACTAATCGTACGTATTGATCGCGATTTTTGGTACAATTGCTATTGAAGGGGAGTTCTCTCTACCATAATTCGTATGAAAAGAGTGATAAGTAATAAGGCCGCTTATGACATTCATATTTCATCACTTTTGTCCCAGAAACTGGCATCCAGCTTTCGTTTCCTTCTACTGTCATCTTTCTTCTTTGTACTGAGCCCAGTTGTTCTCCACCCACAGGAGCCCCAACTCATGTATTTCTACCTCAATGCTTAAATGCTATCGAAAAAAAAGTGTACGTCTTCGGAGAAATAATTCTTAACGCAGCACGCAGGAGATTAGTGTTGAATTGAGACCTTCTTGTAAAGGTGCGTCAAGAAAATTTACGGGTTTCGGCGTTAACAAAGTTCACTCTTACAAAAATTATGATGATCAAAATTGTCATTTTTCCAGAAAGGAAAAATCACACAAAGTCAACAAGAGTATCAAATTTATTAAAAGAGCATGAAAGAAATCACTTATTCGTTATTAAATCGTTCTTACATGAACAACCAACAAATGCTTAATTTAGACAACTTTCACTGTTAGAATTGTGTATGTTGCACTCTCAGTTTTGGCTTTAGAATTGCGTTTGCTAATCACTTTTACGTAAATTAAAAATATATATATTATGTAAAAATTTATCTGGCCAAGAAACAAAGAACCTACGGCAATAAGACGACATAGGCTACCCTCGCTCCACCCAAATAAAAACCGTTCCTAGCGGGCGTAGCCCTTCGAGGTTGAAGTTCAACTGAAGTAGGGATGTAAGCAGGGGGTGGGTGATGAGGGTCCGGGCTCCCCGAAATTCCGACTTTTCTGCAAATTTAGTCTACTTTTAAGGACAATTTTATAAATTTTAATATAATTCATCCTGATACTGAATTTGACTCCCCAAATGCAATGGACCCGTCCAGAAATAAATGTCTGCATACTTCAGGTACTTAAAAACTATCGAATTAATGGACATTTATTTTTTGACAAAGTAACATCTCTTTTCTTCAGTTGGTAGATTACAACATTCAATATTTGTTAATGTCCGTTTTGGTGCCATATAACTTCCCGATATATACTTTTTCCTATGGGTAAAGCAGTTTCAGAATGAAGACAACCTACACAAGAAAGTTTATGATGGTTCATTTGTCGAGAACGATATTTTTCATCTACAACCTAAAACATTTGAATATACTTCAACGTCTTTAGCAGTATCTACTTTCATCACTACACTTCAAAGATATTATTTGTAAGTTTAGAGGTCGTGAAGAAATCTAAGATTATTTTGCTCCCTCTTGAAAGTGTTTGAATTCAAGACTGTAGCAGATAAGAGTATGAAGTCAGAATTACAAATATCGGAAATTATTGCAATCGTAAGATAAAAGAGAGACGGGTAGCGTATGGTTGAAAATTTAGATGTGATTCTCAGTTTAAACAGAAAATTAGAATATATGTTCAACTTCAACCATTTAGTCAGGTATTTCTCTGTAGTCTATACTGTCTTCGTTGTTGTTAAGTACAGCTCTGATGTTAATTATAAATTTACCATATGAAATGCAAAACCTAAAAATCAGACTTTCTTTTTTTAAAATTTTGCTATTTGGCTGCACTACATTCCTGTGCATAGAGTGCTTCTTCGTGGCTAAGCATACACACCTTTGACGTAGGAGACCCGGGTTCGATTCCCGGCGGGAGTTCATGTGGTTCGGATTCTACGTTAATCAGTAGCTTCCGTCTCATGCAGCCTAGCTGTTGAAAAGACGTTAAACTCAAAATCACCTCATTCCTATGCATACAATGGGACTTCCTATAATCATATTATTATTTGTGGGTTCGGGTATTACTAAATCCAGTATACATTTCAAATGTTAGATGATTTATTATTATTATTATTATTATTATTATTATTATTATTATTATTATTATTATTATTATTATTATTATTATTATTATTATTATTGGTTTTGGTAACCTTCAGCACTATTGAAAACTGTAGTGAAATTAACTTCATATAACATGTTACTGGTTTCAGCATGATACATAGACAAAGTAAGCAGTTATATACAGGAGGAAAACTTCGAGAGGTGATTCAACTTACAAAAATAAGATTTAAACATTCTTCAACATTTACTCCTCTCAGGTTTAATTTTCAAAGAATAGATCTTTGAAAAACTTTCCACGAGGTTTTTAACAAACTGTACCTTTGAAACCAGAAGATATACAAGCACATGTAAACACAATATTGAAGACTCAATGGTTTAGAAAATAACAGCAATACTAGAAATCATTCAACTTGGATCAGTGGTAGAACGCTCACCTCTGACGTATGAGGTCCGTGGTTCGATTCCAGCTCCCAATAAGGGACTTTTTCATGAACAACCACCATGAACATGTTTTTTCAGAGTTTACCGTTTCCATTCACTTCCATCTTTTCATCATTATCATCCATCTCCTTTATTCTTCGTGAGTTCCCTAAATGTTATGTGGATAGCGTACGTACCTTTCGAGCGGGATATCTGTGTTAAATTCCCGCCAAGAGTTCACATGGCCTAGATCCTACGTTAAGCTGTAGGTCCACATTTCAGATAGCCTGGTTGCTGAAAGCAGTGGCGGATCCAGTGGGGACGATCGGGGCAATTGCCCCCCCAGAAGAGGAAACTTTTTATTTTATATATATAAATAAAACCCTCCCAGAGTTTAAAACTATTAAAAGTAGTTTTCAGTAACAGTATGACAACCCACCGCTCCCCCAGAAGTCGGTCCTGGATCCGCCCCTGGCTGAAAGGGACGACAAACTCAACAGAATCAATCAAAATCTTAGCCCTCATGCATAATCAGTTCTGTTGACCACTTCTGACACTATAGGCAATAATTACAATACTGACTTACTATGACTTCGACATTTCCTTGGTTTTCTCACTAGGTAGTCTAGGTAGCAAGGGCGCCGATTTCTCTGTAAATTTGGGGGGAGGCATTCATATGCAGACGGCAAATATATGAGGAAGACAAATTGCATTCAAATTATGCCAAATATTAAATATTCACAAACAGAATGAAAGGGCCCATATGAGCTTTGGGGGGAAGGGCGCTGTTCCCCTCCCCAAGGATCGGCGCCCTCGCTAGGTAGATTTTTCTTTATCATCATTTTCGACAGTAAGAATAACTTGCGGCTGAGCTAATATTGCTAATACAATGCTAGAAGATGCTTCCTTTGTAATTTCAGTCGATTTAATGTTCGTTTTACAATAAAAATATACAGCAAATTTGCCAGTCGTATCTTATCTAAAGTGCTTGAAAATTACACTTTTCTTCATAGTAAAATACAACCGCACTGTGCACTCTTGAACAGTGACGACGCTAAAGAAGAAAAAGGGGTCGAGCGCCATCAGTGGTTTCGTTCGCCCCCGACTGCTCCCCCCACGTATTATAATGTACTGTAGATCAAGTAATATAAAACTAATATCTTCGGCACACACACACATACACACACACACACCAAAAAAAAAAAAGGTGCAAAAAAGGTGCTTCCTCTAAATGTCTACCCCTCCGCTCTCCCAAGAAATTAAAGCTGGGGTCATTGCTGCTCACCAACGGTAACAAACGATTTATGAAGATGTTTATTTGTACTACATTAATTAGGTTTACATATAGTTTGTACAGTGGGTCCACCGTTTTTTTTTTTTTTTTTTTTTTTCTCAAGTTACTGTCAACAGAGTCCAATGAATTTCACTGTTCGCTATGATCTTTGTTAGCTAAAAGCCGACGTCAAAACAAGCATTTATTTTTGCAACAAATCGGAACAATAAGGAAATTTTTGAAGGCAGATGTTTATCCTGCCCTTCCAATTCTTTTGTGGAAATACTCCGCTTTCTACCTAGGTAGACCTCCAACAGCGAACGCAAGGCAAGTGACCTTGTCAATATCCAAACTGTGTATTTTTTTCTTTCTCTCTCTCTCGTTCATGTCAAACAACCTCACATGGCCACGTTTTCTTATAGGATTACAAATTAGTTACCTATTTATCAGCAGCACATATTAATTTGTGATGCATTAAAAATATTATGTAAAGGAGTGTAGAATATGAATCTATCTATCAATCTGACTCTGCTTCGCCATGCATACACACACACACACACACACACACACACACACACACACACACACACAAAGAAAAAGAAAATAAAAGAAAAAGAAAAAATGTAAATCAACCTACTGAAGAGAAAAGTGTCTGATAGTCAACTAAAAGTAATTTTAAATCCTCTTAGTACCAACATTCATTATAAAATGTAAGACTTCTATTGAACTTCATTACTATGAATAATTGATATAGGCTACCGATGTAGTTTGTGGCTAGATCTGAAAAATAAATACTCGAATCTAGAACCTAGAATCGGATATTCGGTTCCTGAACCTAGAATCGAGAACACTGTTCTAACACTTAGGAGGTGGCTATTTGAAGCGATCGCAAAGCGCATTTATTGCTCATGCGTAAGCTTGAAATACGCTGACCATGTATTTAAATCTGAGCGGCTAAACATGAACGCGAAAGCAATAAAATCACAGAGAAAACGTCGGCTCGAGCGTATTTGGTGCAGGTCGGAACAATAGACCGCCTGCTGTTTAAAAGATTTCAAAAGGAAGGACAGAAAGGAAAGACGTGTTGCCAGGCAAGGGGGATTGTAGCAAGAAACAGCTGCTTGGAAGACGCTTTGTGGAGAGAATGGAACTCTGCTATTATAAAGTATGTGTGTGTATAACAAAAGAAAATTCACAAAAATAGAAGGAAATTCCGAAAAATAGCTAATCACAGAAAAATCTATGTAACACGGTGATTTCTCGTGATACACTTGATTGACAGTTAGCTGGTGCCATGGTAATCTATAAGCAAAATATTTGGCTTTAGGCAAAACATGAAACAACGAAATAACTTGAATTTGAGCCCCTATCTCCGAAGCTCGAACTCCACCCCCAAACAGATAACCACAAGTGTAATCACAAAGAGAAATTTTCAGTTGTGTTTGAAAACGTGTCCTGTGTACATCTCCAATCATGATTAGTGTGTTTAACACAGAGGCGTTTATAATCGAAATACAAAATAGGCCATGCCTATATAATTTAAGAGATCCGAACTACATGAATCGTGACTTAAAAATAAAAATGTGGAGAGAAGTGGCTGCGATATTTGTTCCAGACTAGGAGGGAATGGAACAGAATTCTCAGAATGAAGAAGGAAGAATATTCTTATTTTATGATTTCATTTAATACGTTAAGTAGAGTTACATCGAGCTAAATTGTATGTTCACTATGAATAATAATAATAATAATAATAATAATAATAATAATAATAATAATAATAATAATAATAATAATAATAATAATAATAATAATAATAATAAATACTTTGTTACAGTTGTGCCAACTTCCAATATACCTAATATATACCAAACCTTAAGGCGCAACAGCCCGAAAGGGTCAGGGCCGGCTATGCGGCATTTTATGGGGTGGATATGTTAGATGATGGAACAATTGCCCTTAGATGGTCTAAGCCATAGATGTGTTCACAAGAGAAAGGCGGAAAATGCCACCTCTAATAGTTTGGTACTTAGGTATATCGAAAATGTTTTAAACAGCAAAGACCATAATTTTAAATTGGGATTCAATACATCTTATTCTCTTTCCAGTCTTTGAAATCACCGAAAAACTACGTTGCCAAATTATTTCGAAATTTAGTTTTGTAAAACAAACACATAATGTTTCAGTTTCCAGACATTTCTTTCCATGCAGCTTAGAAATATTCCTGGGAAAGATATGTAATTTTATTTTATTTATTTATTTTAACTGCAACTGCTCGTGTTTTATCAACTTTGTTCTGAAACTGAAAATAAGGTGCTGAAATTGGTAGAGAGTAGGAATTTCAGAATTAGCCTAAATCATGAGAAGAAAAAAATTAAAAGATTAAACCAGAGAATTGGTTAAAAATATCATGATGTAAATTTAATACTTGGTGGCTTGGAATTTAGCGGTCCTTTCAGTACCGAAGCTATACAAGATGTGAACCTACAGTTTAAGGTGGAATCTAAACAACCTTTATGCGCTGAAACTTTTCAATGATCTCCCACAGGATTCGAATCCGGAACCCCATTCTCCAAAGGCACGTGCATAGCTAGTAAAGTATAAAGTAGTGTAAATGTTGGAATTTATTGATTGGGGTCTAATATTTGTTTTCGATACAGAGGATATCTTAGAAAAAAAATGCCTCTTGCTCCGTCTCTTTCGACTATATCAGTGAGGCTACATCGGACGTGAACTACAGCTCAACGTGGGACCCTAACCTAGGGTAACCATCCGTTCACTACCATTCCCGGTGTCCCGAAAAATTTTCCCGGGACGCCAAAATGTCCCGTATTTGCGTACACTGGGTACAAAAAACTTTCCAATCTAAAATTTCCTAATTTATATTATTATTTTCTAAGCTATGTAATTATATTGGAATATGTCTAATTACTGAGCAACGTCATCCCAAGTAGCACACTCACGTCATAAACACGTCTTTTTTGGGGGTTCGAATTCAAAATGACGTCTTTTGAAAATTTGGAACGTCTTTATCACGTACCAAAATGGTAACAAAAATGACGTGTCAAACATGACCTAAATTGTACGTGTTTATCACGTGCCAGAATGGTAGAAAGAATCACGTGTCGAACGTCACCAAAAATAGACGTCTTTTTTAGGTGCTAAGAAGCGCGGACGTTCCCCGTACTGTAACTGCGAGCAGTGCATGCTGGGAATCGTGAGCCATTTGCAGAATCGTGTTTTGATGGTATGTGAATATACATAATGTGTTTATTAAAGGCACCTGTGATAAAGGTCAGCTTTAAGACAAGTAAGTATAATTTCTATCCTATTCCTATCTAGTGCATTCTGTGTAAAATTCAGCAGATTGAGTATTATAATTGTGAAGATTAGCTCCTCATACAGCGTTGCCTATGGTTTCTTATTACATTGTATTAAAATACCGTAGAAAGAACTTGGATACCTCCATTAGGTTAACATTTGCAGACGCCTGTATCAAATTAAATATTTTAGGTAGAATACTATATAAAATATTAATAGTGAAGGGAGTAAAACGATAATGTATGTTTTATTATTCTCAATAAACCGTACATGGGAGTGAGTATGCATGGGAAGGTATGTCATTCTGTGGTGCAGTTTTACTATACAGATCCATAGATTGTAAAATATACAAAAAGTTTGCCTATTTCATGTCAAGAACAGGACCAACCAACCTCCGCGGGGCTTCTTCTAACCCGTTCCTACTACTACTACTTATACTATGGATCCGTATAATAAAAACTGCACACATTGTGGTACTATTTGCCAAGGCGAAAGATTGCTAAATACAAGGAAACAACGAGATGACAGTAAATGTATGCTTTTGGAGGCATTACTGGAACAGACGGTTCTACTAAATTTTGATACATTTCTTACATTTTCAGGTTAGGTTAGAGCATTGTATTTCCTATAGCTTAATATGCACTAAATGAGGAGCTCCATTACTAATTGCAGATTGCCTTCACGGGGGTTAGTATAAATATAGAGTAGACGCATGGGGCAAGGTTCTAGAACACAGGTCCCCCTTCCCACTTAATTGTAACAAAGACAGAAAAGAACGTGCCGTGCGGGGCTCTAACCCGCCTTCACTCGCTGACGCTCGCTCAACAATACATGTGAATTAAATGTTAAACTTTGGTACAGAAAAGAACCAATCTAGTTGTTAACCTATATGGGGGACTTGTGTTCTAGAATCTTCCCGACGCGTGGCATATTAAGTACAGTGCATAAAACACGAAACAACTTTTGCTAGGTGCCCACTAAAAAGCACAAATGCATTCTATTGGAATCAGTGCAGGAGCACAGCAAGAGGGCCCGAGCGGCAACGAGGGGGTGCGTTCCTAGGGAACATGCACGTCAGCGACGGGGACTATGCGCGTAAAGAAGAATAGTGGAAAAGCACACTTACGTTTACAATGCTTTCACTATCACTCAAAATGCGCCTTCACTCGAGCAGACGGTTCTACCAAATAGAAAATTTATAGGTAAAATATTATAAGAAACATTTTTCATGAAGGAATGAGAGTGTGAATATAAGTAATTACTGTCAGTGTACAGCATATTGAATTGAATTTTAAGTGATTAGTGAAAGTATTGTATATGTAAGTGTGCTCTTCCACTATTCTCGTTTAGACGTCGCTGACGCGCCTGTTCCCTACGGACGCATCCCGTCGCTGCCGCTCCTACCCTGACTCGGTTATATATTATTCCTGCATTTTAGTGGGGAGTTGATATAAATTGGTTCATGTTTTATTCACTGAAATTGTTACGCTTTACGTCCACGCTGTATTTGTACTGAGGCCTGAAGTCAATCTGCAAGCACTAATGGAGCTTCTGATTTAGTTAATGCTCTGCTAAAAGAAATGCATTGTTCTAACCTGATATGAAACTGTAAGAAATATGTCAAAATTTGGTAGAACCGTCTGCCCAAATAATGCCCAAAATTCATTTCAATTTGCTGTGTATTGACATTAATTACTTACATTCACACTTTCATTCCTTCACAAAAATATGTTTCACATCGTATGTTACCTATGAATTTCCTGTTAGGTAGAACCGACTGCTCGAGTGAACCCTTTTGGGAAATGACCCTCGGCAATTGTTGCAATGCCAATCGTGTATGACTTCAGAGTTAGAAACAACGAGCCCTATGGAAGTTCTAACCCCTTCGCTCACTCAGTTATGTTTTGTTTAGCCTTTTGTAGCACTACTGTCTTAAATTTAGTGAAAAAATCCACAAAATCGATGAATATTTGGTAGACCCGTTTGCTAAAGTAGTGCCCCCCTTGTATATGTGCATAATCAGTGGGAGGATATTACTCCAGTTGAGAGCACTCTCAAACTGCAAGCATCGCCCTACACACCCTCACAAGACACTTGGCTACCGTAACTGTGCTACAGAATTCGGTGTGGAAATCATAATAATGTAACGGGTTTTTGACTGTTCGAATATTTTCTTCATTAATTGAGTAGACAGCTCCCTCGCATTTTAGATTACAGTACTTACTCCAGTGCCAGCATGTGATGATGGATACTTATCAATGTTGCCACTGAAGTTCAAAAAAATATATTCCAGCTCAATTAAGTATCCTTACATGACTATATTATTATGATTTCCACTGCTAATCGTGAAACGTTTCAAAGGAAACCAAATGTCTTATTAAGGGACCGTGGTTGGGGGCTGCGCATTAACAATGGAAGCCTCTTTGGGTCAAAAACCTGCTTTCAGTTAGAACACCAATTCCTCATCATTAAAAAGAAATGAAATTCAATATTTAGTTTCACTCCCCAGGAAAGGCACCGAGCCTAAGGAAGATGGTGATAATGAAATGTGAAAAATGGTGGTATGAAGAAAGTGGGCGAAAACGGGAGAATGTCGAGAAAACTCAGGCACATGGTGTTTGTCCACTTGGCACGAGCTGGGATCGAACCAGGGACCCCACGCACTAGAAGTGAACGCTCTACCACAGGCACTGCAGCCCATCAGTAAAAAAAAAAACATACCTCATTGCTTCGGGGCTTACATATCTGCTGCCCCTCCCAGAGTAGGATATTTTTATTTTTTAAAAAATAAAACCTACCTCAGAATTGGAGCTCTTGATTTTTTTCAAGCTTGTATTATAAATGTAAGATTTTTTATTTTACACGTTGCAGAATTTAAATGAAGCAATACATAGCAAGAAATTACTTGTCTTGGTGTTTTTTTTTTTTCAAAAAATGTCCGCGTTCGAAAACGCAGGTAGTCATTTGTGTTCTTTGTGTTCAAGATGCGATATTTTACGCTCTCACTCCGTTCTCAAATCCGATCCCTGCTTCTTATGGGGCCGCGGTGGCTCAGTGGTAGAGCGTTCACCTCTGGGGCTTGGGGTCCCGGGTTCGATCCCAGCCCCGCCAAGTGAACTTTGTGGTGGACAAACACCGTGTGCGTGGGTTTTCTCGGGGTTCTCCCGTTTCCTCCCACTTTCTTTATTCCACCATTTCATCCATTACTCATCATCACCGTCTCCTTTAGCCTAATCGGCATAACCGTGGGACGTAAAACTCAAAGATTTTCCGATCCCTGGTTCTTGTTAACAACGTGCAGACAATAATCCATAAAATCTATCTGTCCACAAGTTTGTCAATATTTATTTTATGTATCTTTCCATTTAAGAAGTGATCATTCCTGCACCGAGGTTGAGACGATTTCAGACTCTTGTTCACACCGTCCTTTACGCTGAAAATATCCAGAACAGAAAGCATGTGAAATTTATGGCTGATATTTTCCTGCCAACTCATTTTCCTCTATAAGCTCTCATTTTTTTTTTTTTTAAATACAAAATGCAGTAAAAACTCACTTTACTGTTTACATGAAATTAAACTGCTTCATTTCATGTTAAATGTATTTAGTCGTTGTAATAAGCCTAGCTGTAAATACATGTTATTTGCTAAAATAAGCCTTGCATGTACTCCCACTTTCCAGAGCGTGTGGCCAATGCTCCTGCAAATGATGAATTGATCAACAGCAGACCACCTAGCACGGAATCTTTCTTAACTGAACTTGAAAGCCGTAACTCTGACCCCTTTCTGCTCGTCGAGCTGCTCTAGAAATATCACTGAGGAGGATGACATACATACCAGAGTTGCGACAGGTGAGTTTTTGACATGTTATTTTATAATACCCATGTAAGAAAATGCCGAGTAAGAAGAAATGAAAGAAAGTAGTAATATTTTATTAGTACTTAACTAAAATAAAATAATTGTTGAACAAGGCAATACTTTTATGTAAACGAAATATTCAATTTAACGTTCCACGATCAGGCACTGAGGCTAAGGGAGTCGGTGATGATGAGAAGTGAATTAAATGGTGGAATGAAGAATGTGGGAAAAAATTGGAGAACTCCAAGAAAAGCCGCTTGAAGTGAGCTGGGATCGAACCAGGGGCCCCAGGCACCAGAGGTGAACGCTCTATCACCGAGCCACAGCTGCGCCAATTTTATTTAAATGTAACTGTTTCAGCAACTACCCTTGTCTTCTTCAGATACACTCTATTTAATTATTTATTTATTATTTTAGATTTTTAAAGATTTCCTTGTTTATTAATTTTTATTCCTTCAGCAATTATTTTATTTGACTTATTTATATATAAGCAAAGCTTTAATATGGAATGTATCACATGTTATAGTGTTCGCGCTTTTTTTTTTTTTTTTTTTTTTTTGAATGGGTAAAAGTACTCCTCCCGAAAATATTTTTCTCAACAGAGGGGTAAAATATAATTTTCACCAAAGAGAAGTTTTTTATTATTATTATTATTATTGTTATTATTATTAATAATAATAATAATAATAATAATAACTGCCGCAAGTTCTAACCCTGCTCAGAACAAATAATGTGACGATTTTCACCCTACTGCTTGTGACAGAATTCTGGTTCTAGAAGTCTTATTTTTTAAAAATACTCCAGTAACAAGTGAGGGAGCGTTTGCTCACAATTTTTTATTTTTCGGAATACATAAGTTATACACCATTTTGTTTGTAATTTTCACTTTATTTTTTGTCATATTTTGAAATGCTAATGTATGTTTCGTCTTGCATCATAAGTTTAACTTACCAAATCGTATCCACTCAGGATAAAATTTCTTATCACAGTAGAAGGATAACTTTTCTGGTTAGTTCCACCTGTGTACAGCTTGTCAGATTGCTGCATCCGATAGCGCAGTTCTGTCAGTATATGCAAATGCGGAATTTTGACTTCATTTTGGGGGTTACATAGCAGTAGTGAAAGATAATACATGTAATTTCTATCGTTGTCCAGTTGTGTTTGATAAATGAGTAGCTATATTATTTTATTATTAGAAAGTTCTTTGTTTCATACCCTAAAAACTATTCTTACTACATCAGTCTGCATCAGTTATGATCCCAGTCCCCGCAAAGTGAACTTTGTGGTGGACAAACACAGTGTGCGTGGGTCTACTCGAGGTTCTCCCACTTTCTTCATTCCACCATTTCATTCAGTCTTCATCATCACCGTCTCCTTTAGCCGAGCCGACATAACTGTAGGACGAAAAACTCAAAGTTTTTTTTTTTTGCATCAGTTGTAATATCGTATCAATATACTTGATCGTCACTTTTAGCTCACATCCTAAAGTTGGTCTTAGAGTGGCATTTTATATTATGAGAACATACGTAATGTAGGCTTCTATGAGTCTTTCAGAATTATTTGTCATGTATTTGTATATATAAAGTTTTATATCCCCCAACTTTTTTGATCCTCCTGAACAATCAGAGTTAACAGCTGCAATAAAATCAAAAGTTAAGCTATTACAGAATAACTAAAATTAATAGTAGTTTAATTTCGCTGTATGGAAGGCCGTTAAAAGTGGATTTTTGAGAATAAGTGACTTCATGCAAGCGAGTGCAGTAACTAATCGTTTTATTGCGTATTGATTGTAGTTGCACATAACGTATTGTAATTATTTTTTTTTTAAATTTTCTCCGCACCTGAAAAATTGCACTATGATTTTCATGATTTTTTTTTTTTCTGTTTCAGTGTTCCTATTTGTCATCGTTGGGAGGATAAGGGACCTTTCTCTGATGCTTGGTTTCCAAAGAGCTGGCGATGAAATTTAACTCCCGCGGAAAAAAGAGCAAAGTTCACGTTGTGCAAACTAGCCTTAAAGACACTTATCATTCGTGAGTAAAAATAAAGATCTTCAAATGAACAATTACCACAAATCTTCAAAACGTTAGTAGAAAGATATTCACTTCCATCTGCCTTGTTGTTTGCGGATGAAAAGGATTCGGCATGCTTGAAACATGTTGACCTGTTCCTCCTCGCTTTGTTGGAAATCAAGGTAAAGGCATCTCTTTCGAAAATTAAAAGATGGAAGAAACTGCTACTGATATAATAGACGAAGAAGTGGGATACTTACCGCAGTCTCCATTTTTAACCTACTTAAGGACGTGAGGCTTTTTTGATATGATGCTGTATTTCTGTACTTTCAATAACTATGAAAGGTGTTTTCCTTCATACGAAATTTATAGGAAAATTTAATTCTTTTTATTTTATATTGTTAAAAGATCTCTGTAAGTTTTAGATTATAACCAACAGATATGCATTGTCTACATATTTCTTGTTTGTATTACAAATAATATAGACAATCAGTGTTTCTTGTTGCATTACAAACAGTATGAATATTATTTTATACGACAAAACGTGCACATTGTACATATAACTAATAAACGTAGAATTCAAATTAATGGTTATGTGTTTTCGCTTTCATCCCTCAGAGATTAATTAATTTTAAGATGTACTTTCTTTTTCGATTTTTCACCTCCAAAATAAAGGTGTCTTAAATTGGAGTTATAAAAGTTTAGTCCTAAATTTTGCACTGTCAATAAAACCCATTGTTCTTGTGTGTGTGAGTGTGTGTTGGATGTGGGTGGTTGTGTTTGTATGTGTGCGCATACTAGCGTAATAATGGATAGCTATAAAATTTAAGGAAGCACGTGTTGTACCGTAATTTCATTAAGAAGAAGGTACTAGTAAATGCACATGAATAAATTCCAGTGACGAAATGAGTGGATTCTTCTTAGTACTAAGGGCCGCGGAAGCTCAGTGGAAGAGCGTTCACCTCTTTTGCTTGGGGTTCAACCCCAGCCCCCGCCAAATGAACTTTGTAGTGGACAAACACCGTGTGCGTGGGTTTTCTCGGGGTTCTCCCGTTTCCTCCCACTTTCTTCATTCCACCATTTCATTCATTTCTCATTATCACCGTTTCCTTTAGCCTAACCGGTATATGCGTGGGACGTAAAACTCAAAGATTTCATTTCATTTCATTTTCTTAGGACTGTAAGTACAATGTTCCTTTATTTTTCCATTTCATTCTTTGTTTTTACCATGTTTATTCGTCTTTTCTCATTCTTAAGTTATGTAGGGCTTTCTTTTCTGCCAAGGGTGAGTCTTACATTCGAGTTTTTTTTTTATGTTTTTCAAGTCGATCCAATGCGTCTCGGTTTTCTTTTTAATGTATGGCTTTAAATTTTTCGTGGAGCAAGCGCTGCCGTTTCTTTCCTGTTGCATTAGGTATATAATTATTCCTCGACAGCTATTGTATATTCGTTTCTTAATGTGTAGGTAAATATACCACACATGAAGAGGCGAATATGTACTATTCAATAGGCTAGTATCCAAATACTAAAAAAATAGAAATCAACAACACTAGAGGTGGTCAATTGGATATGGAAATCCCCAATCCATAGATAATACGAACCTTCGGAGAAGCGAAATTTCCAAAATCTTGGTACAGACCAATCAAATAGACCACAATACTTTGACGTTCCCCAATGTGTGCTTGCGAAAGAGGGTGGTGATGATGCATTTCGCTGTGGCAAGATCTAGGGTTCTTAGGGTCTATCCTGATCTGTTATTTATTACAATAACCCACTGGTCTTGCTTATCTGGTATAGGAGCTTGTAAATTATTATGCAAATTACAACACAATGGTGAAAAATCAAGCAGCAGCCACGAGGCTAAATTTATTTTCATTATTGTTTTTACTTATAATAAACGTTGTCCAGTTGTTATTCGTAGATTTTTTATTTAACCAAAGAAAAGTGTTGCGGCCAGAGATCAGTTCAGAACTGTCAAAAAAAAAAAAAAAAAAAAAAACGCAGTTAAGAAGAAAGAAAAAGTATGATATTTTTTTTATCATTTTTTTAAAAAATGTGTTGTAAGCTGTGTTTTAGAGTAGATATTATTATTATTATTATTATTATTATTATTATTCAGTTCCATATGTCCAAATAATCATAAATTGATGTGTATCCAGTGTTGACATTAGGAATCTCAATCTATGTATAGTAGAATCTCTATTATCCGACACAGTTTCAGGGTTATTTGTTTCAACCACTATCCAACCGATCTATTTCAAAATTTATGGGGCCAAAACTAGGTAGCCCTAGTAGCCTAACCTCTAACTTTGGTGCAAAACGGTTGAATAGGGGCTGATAAATAGCCTCAAAAGTGTGGCGAATAATCGAGGTAGTACACGGGATTAAAATTCCTAATGTCAAAACTGCGGATGCACATCAATTTCTAATGGCTTTGACATTTGAAACTGAACAATCCTGTCAGACTTCCATGACATTTGAGGCAGCGAGAAGCAAAGGAGTGTAAATGACATTTTCAATAGAGTATGTATGTATCTAAAATGGATTACACAGCAAAATATACAAACTGTATCATGAAGTTCCGCGTAGAGCATTCATGGGTAGACTTTCTATTGGACAGCGACGAGCCTACCATCCAGTTTGTATATTTAGCTGTGCAGAATCGATTTTTGAGACATCCATACATTATTGCAAATGACACACACCTTTGCTTCTCGCCGCCTCATTTCGAGAACGCCCCCCCCAACTCACATGAAGGGTGTGAAAAAGACGTGATTTACACGTGAAAATCACGTAAAAAAGACGTGATTTACACGTCATTTCTATGACGTGTAAAAGACGTCATAAAAATCACGTCATATTCTATCACGTGTAAAAGACGTCATAAAAATCACGTCATATTCCCGGACATTTCCACGTGGGAAAACACGTGTAAATCACGTCATGTTCGGTGTATTTTACGGTGTTTTACACCAAAAAAAACACGTCTTTTCAACGTCGGTGTGCCGCTTGGGATTACGACGTTTGCGATATTGGATGTGGTGGTTGCACTGTTTTCCCTCCTAGGCCTCCCCCTCAAGACTCCCACTGCGCAGATGACAGTGCAACGGGCTGAAAGTCTTATGAAAAACAAACTGTTTTTACTCTCTGTTTTGGGGGGTGGAAGACTGAGGCGCTGTCATCAGAATAGTACAGTTTTTCCGTGATTTAACTAAGATATAATATACTGTCATTTACGAAAGGGGAACAAAGTATAGAACAATAAAACTGAAAGTAAAAAGAAAACTAGTTCTAAGTGAAATAATGTTTAAAAGTAAGAAAAAGAAAATAAAGGGAGTTGGAAGTTGAGAGTAGTTCGTTATAAATTCTGCCAGTGACAGATTTTGTTGTTGACATATTGATGAGTGTTTCATATATTTTCAGTCTTCTTGTTCACCTCAACCATAGGTTCGTGGGCAACATGGATATTTTAAAACTTTTCTGTCGCTTGGAAGAGATAATGTTTTCAAAATTTGTTTTTTTGTTAGTTGCTGATAGTTACTTGTTATTTAATTAATTCCACAACCTTTTCAATAGGTTTTAAAACGAAAAAGTGTAAATTTGCCTTTTTTGTGAGAGATACAGAGAGAGAGAGAGAGAGAGAGAAAGAGAAAGAAATAGAGAAGGGAGAGCCAAAATCGTCTCTATACCATTCCTAACATACATACACATCCTTTTTATACAGATACACAGATTAATATGGATGTAGGAATAAATTGAAAAGGCAACAATCTAACCCCAACTGAATTGTTTTCCAAGTTTGATTAAGATAAAGTAAGCTGTTTTGGTCGTTTACTTTGTCTGCACTTAGTTTCCTCTGCGTCTTTTTTTCTTTACATAAGAAGAAACTGCAGCTAACACCAATACTTCTTCGATAACCTTCATATCTTGTCACAAGAAACCAACTGAAGCAGTTCATTCTCATTCTACACTTCTGGCGCGGGAAGTGAAAAGAAAAGACCTGGAAACCCTGACTGGCTCATAGTATGATTTACAACTCTGGTGAAACTAAAATTACCGTGTAGCCACCTACGCCGCGTTCGCTCTGGGGGGTAACGCTCGTTCGACTAGCCTAGTACTTAGGATCGTGTATCAAGTTCCAGAACCGTAAATTGGGTACAAGGATCTGGAACAGGCCCGTAGCCATCCCAAAAAGGTAGGTGGGCGGTAGAAGTTAGGGGAGCCAGACGCAACGATATTATAGTTCATTTGCAAACCTAGTGTAAAAATTTTAAGGGAACCAGTAAAAATTTTGGGGGGGGCCGGTCCCCTAGACACCCGTGAATACGAGCTTATCTGGAATCGAGAATCGGGTACCCGGTTCCAGAACCGAGAATCGGATACACAAATTTGGAACCAAGAATAAAGTACCCAATTACAATACCGAAAATCGGGTACTCAAATATCGAGTACCCTGATCCATTATTACCCGCGATGCGAATATATCAGGAACCGGTTCTTTATACCCATATTGTATATTAATCTTGTATGTGTTCTCAACTACAAGTTTTGAATGGAGAGGAACGTTATTTTACTTGGAAGACTTGTCGATATAAGACCTAATAAAATTTGTATTTACATAGCAACAAATGAGTTCCATTTCATAGTGTGAAACTACGGTAGACTTCCAAAATGTATGAATAAAAGGATAAGGGGAAAATGGAACCTATTCTTGGGACGCTGTATCGACTTATAAAATAAATTTTAAAAAATCCTTCCCGATATCTCTCATGTTTTTGCTATTTGGAAATCAGATTTAAAACTTGAAATACTAGAAAATTTCAAACACATTTTGTTAACGTATTATGAGCTAGTATTATATACTGTATATACCTTTGAGAGAGTGTATCCATTGCAGAAAACATTTGCCACTGTTTATTACCATTTCTGTTCTATAGCTATAAATGCTGAGAAACCAAAACGTTAATTTGAACAATTTCCGGCTTGTATGGACGATTAACGGAAGATATAGAACCTATTTATGTTACTCTGCGTTGTTTGCAAAAAATCGCATGTCGATCTCCTATTGTTTTGCTCTATGGAAATCAGAATTGAAGCCGGAACTGGAAGTAAATTTGAACCACTTTCGGTTGCAGTAGTGTTGTGAATAATAACGATAAGTTATCTTCAGACACTGAATCGTCCGGGAAAAAAAATCTATCTGTTACCGTTTTCGTTCTATTGTGATAAACGCTGAAACTGGAAATTACTAATTAGAATCACTTTCGGTTTGAATAGAGACTTTCCGGAGGAAATGGCACCTACCTTTGCGATGCTGAATTGATTGTAAAATATCGCATCTCGATAGCTCTTACCATTTTTGCTCTGACACCTGTAGATAGACGGACGGACAAAGCCGTTCTATAACTTCCGACACTTTTGCATAACATAGTTTGGAAGTCAAATAGTAACAAGTTCATGCTTCTGCTGCAAATAGTATGCTGTTAAAAATATTTACTAGTGTGCTAGTGTGCTCAAATTTCGTTAAACAAAACTAATAAAGTGTACAATCTTATTGCAAATTCATATAAATCTCTTATTTTGATGAAGAAGCGCTTAAGAACATCAATAAGATTTCAATAACACACTTGAAAATTTACTTTGAAAATTAAACTGACAGTTTCAAATACTTTCAGGTTCGAATAGTATACATTAAAATTTTATATAATATAATCAAATTATTCACGGGTAACCTGTATCTCCACTGAAAGTTTCGGTCAAAATTAGAAATGTAGTTTACTAAACATTTTATTTCTTAGAATAAATGAAATGAACCCAAATTTATTTTATAAACCTATGTATTCACTGCAATCGTATCGACTTTTGAAAATAGGCCGTGTGGCTAACTAGTAGAGCGTTCACCTCTAGTGATTGAGGTCTCTGGTTTGATCCCAGTCCACTAACTGAATTTTGTGGTGAACAAACACCGATTGCCAGGGTTGTTTGCTGTCCCTTACCTCATTCAACCGTTATCATATACCTCATCATCATCGTCTCACTCAAGATCGGAGCAAAATCACGGGACATTGGAGTAAAAAAAAAAACTAATTTTGTTTTATTTTCTAATTTTGTTTTTCATCAGAATGATGATAGAATACTTTACGCAGTAAGCAAAGGATTTGCCCGTTTTATTTTATAATACTGTATAAAGCTTGCTAAGCACCCCATTTGCGTCTAATAAAAATAAAAGACATAGCAAAATCTGAACAGTGGTAAATTGCTAGTATTTACATGAAGTGCTTTTGCTAACTGAGTACATTTTCTTTCTTTTATTTTTTATTATTATTTTTAAGTTTGTTCCATGTTGAAACAGAAAAATTCGTTACGTTAATATAAGCAAGAACAAGGAAACAATGATGACTTAACGCCAATGCTAGAACTTAGAAATCTAGGCCGCAAAAGATTAAATGGAAGCGAGTAAATCAGCGCCTAAAAGTCTTGAAGGATAGGCTCCTTAATGATCATCTTGATTTGAACCGTTATACTGATACTTTCAGCATGGATTAGTCCTAGAAGCGACAGTCCTATTGGCAATAGGAACTGTTATCTATCCTATGAACGACCGACTCATTTACATTGAGATAATAGATGATGATATCATTCCTTCTCCTAAAATATGTTGGCCTCTTGCGTTACTAGCGTCCGAACACCCTTGTTATGAAAAATAACACCCTTGTTATGTGCCAGTGATACTATTCGTCATATATGTTTTCCATCTACTGTGAGTGCAAATAAAAATTATCTTAATTTTGAGTTAGATTTGACGTAGAACATAAAATAACGAGTCAACAGGAATATTTTAATGAAAGTGTATTCCTATGTAATTAATTATTGAAAATCCAACTATTATATCCCCTTTCTTCAAAAGCTCTGCTTTCTGTACTTAATTTAATTACTCACTAAGCAAAGCAATATATTTTATTTTGTAAACCTTAAACGCGTAACAGTTTCGCCAATTATCTACTTTTTTTTAGACTTCCTAAGACTCTATGAATAAAATGAGAAAAACATTATCTAATTGGACATTCCCAACCAATCCCACCAATTACAATGCAATGCACTCTACACAACCCAAAAGGTAAACTCTTTAAATTGCCTTCCCCCTGTTATAAGCTACCGAAACATAATAATTCGTCTTCTCCCTTTGTTTTGACTTATACGTAAAAGCTTGTCGCATAGCAATCTGATATAATCCCTTGTAGCTAGATGAACTCTTAAATTCTGCGAGAGATTTGTAGCTTGAGTAATAATTTCTTCAGATTTATCCATGTAGTGTACACTCTTTTACCCAATACAAGGAAAGAAACTTACAGCAAATTGCTTGAGCATTTGGGTAATTCTCTAACTTTATGGAAACCGAAATCCGTGATAATAGACTTCGAAGCAGGAGCTGTTTCAAGCTTGAGGACAGTATTTCCTGCAGTGGATGTCAATAGTTGCAATTATCATTTTAATCAATGCATTTGGGGGAAAGTGCAGGATATCGGTTTGGTAAGGGAGTACAAGAAGAACGCAGAAGTAAGACTTCATATAAGAATGTGTGCTGCTTTGGCATATTTATCACCTAATAATTGCTCTGAAGAATGAAACTCAGAAAAACAATCTTTTGTATAACAGCAAGGTTCTGAGTTTGAAGGGAAAAAGAAGGAAAATGATATGTAATGTTAAACCACAGGATATCTTCCACCTTGATGAACACGAGAGTACACTTAATGTGAAGAAATGTTTGTGATCACTTGCGTATGTGCAAAAGCTCCAGCAATATTTTGTCCTTGTATATGTGAAAATTTTGACAGAACTGTCAGTATATGTTAAAGAGTGTAACTGGAAAAACTGTATTCTATAACTTTGACAAAGACTGCTTACCGTAGGTTTCGAAGCGTGATAAGGAGCGTAGTTGACTGTACCTTCTGTACAGTGTACAGTATGTGCAAGATACAATTTCAGAAAAAAACTGCATACTATAAGATGATAATTTTGACAAGGAAAGATATGTGTATGTAGAAGTGATGAAATGAAATGAAATCTTTAAGTTTTACGTTCCACGGTCATGCCGGCTAGGCTAAAGGAGACGGTGATGATGAGAAATGAATGAAATGGTGAAATGAAGAAAGCGGGAGGAAACGGGAAAAGCCCGAGGAAATCCACCCACACGGTGTTTATCCACAACTTGGCCGGAGCAGGGTTTGAAGCCGGGACTCATGTACCAGACGTGAACGCTCTACCACTGATGTAGAAGTGATTTTGACGGAAGATTGTTTTGTATAAGTTCTTAAGTATGATAAAGGCAGTTAGTTGCTCATGTGTGTGTATATTAGAGATTATTTATTCTGAAATCCTACTTTCCGCAACTTTTAAATACGCCAACGCTATGACCAATACGTTGTCAGTCCCAAGCATGGATAAAGTATGAAGGGTAGTTAAGGAAAAATATACATTATATTATTTAGTAGTTTATTATTACTACTTGCATGCAATGCTTATTAACAGGCGCTTTATACTTATCAATGTAAGGGTAAGGTTATATCTGAAATTTATAATTAAGCAAGAATATTAGGAAAAATTTACGATCCTTGTAATTGTAAAACAACTAGAAGAAATGATATCTCTAGGAACGTAAATTTTTCATAGTGCATTTTTTTAGGTTCTAAATCACACTAGCGTGAAACAAGTTAAAGAAGACGGGGCCTTATCTTTTAACATTATCTTAGCATGAACGAATAGATGACTCATAGGCGAGTTAAAAGATCGAATCGGCCACTCATAGGTCAGTTAACAGTTCCTATCTCACATAAGACTGTCGTAAGTAGGACGACACCTTCAGCATATAGTTAGAGGATTGGTTAATGTAAACGTTGACCATTTTACCATTCTCAACTTAGTTTGCATATGCATATTTTTTAGTGTTCAATTTTATTTGTTAAAATCAGTTTTATAGATAAATGCGTATAATATCCTCATAGTTATAGAAGTTGTTCCTAAAGTTTAGACAGCACGATCTTTTAACCACTGTAATAAAAAAGGCTCCTTTTCGCAAGCTGCATATAATAATTTTAAGTTTGATTAAACTGCTAATTGAAGAATCACATTACTTATTTATAATGTACTCATAGTTGTAGATTGTCTTTCTGAGGTTCACGTAAGATAGTCTTTTGATTACCGCAGAAAAAGCTTTCTTTCTGGAAGCCACACTTAGTGATTTGCCTGGCGTGACTGTTTGTTTACTGGCATCACGCTTTTCAAATGATTTGGTGTGTAAATACGAGACGTTCCTATTTTGAGAATTGGAATTGAACAAAGTGGTGTAAGCGATTATCCACAATATCGTATATGAGAACGGAGTTCAAGTCCCATGACCGGGAGTCCTGACACACTATTCTGCGCAGTCGGTAGCTTACCTCCACATGCCATTCAACGATCAGCATAGCGTTTCATGAAAATTGGCTCATTAGTGGCCAATTTGCCTCTACATTTTATGTTAATCTTTTGCTCATTGTATACGTTTGAAATATCGTAAACAGCTATTTTACTTTTGTCATTTTATTATGTATACATGCAGTATTTTATGTCTTGAATTCAATTTGCTTGCTGAAGTAAGTGCTCACATTTGTGGATTTTTTTTTTAATTTACATAAACGGCCTTTTGACTACATTAACAAATAAGGTTCTATTTTTTTCTTTTTTTCCAACACTATGTAATCCGTTGCATTTTGCATAGGCTTTGAGGATTATTACCGTAATCACAAGGGCCGGTATTCAGAGAGAATTCGTTAATGAAGGGTTAGTCACAGACTAGTTAGTGAAATACTAGCTTTTTACTAAGGAAAATGTACTTTTTGGTATTCAGAGTCTACTTTGAATAGAACTAAAAAGTTGATTTGGGTATGATTAACTAATATAATCCCAATGCATCGGGTGAGAAAAATAAATGTGGCAACTACGGAATGTAGATGTGCGCATGTGTAGTCTGTAAAAATGAGAATACAGGAAATCCGAATCCGAAATGTGTCGCACAAGCTAAACCGTGGCTAAAATGGTATCCTCTTCTCTAGATCAATTAGTCACATGTGATTAATTTCGTTAACTACTACGTCCTAATCAGAGACTCTGAATACACTTTTGATAACCATTCGTTAGTCAAACTACTAGTAAGGGTTAATTAGGTGTCAAAACGACTCTGGATAAGGCCCCAGGAGTCTACTTCACATCTATTAGCTTAGTCTGCATATATGAACATTTTTTATGTATTCAGTTTGATTATACTTATTAAATTAAGTTACTATTAGTGATGAACGTATATAATAAGTCACCTGACGTGACTGTTTGTGATTGTCTAAGGACCGATTTCCACACAATTATGTATTCTTTTTAGATTGGTTAGTCGATCAAGTAGAAGTTGGAGTTTCATTCAACAACAATATTATATAGAATGTGGGGGCCGCGGTGGCTCAGTGATAGAGCGTTTAGTTCTGGTGCATGGGGTCTTGGGTTCAAACCATGCTCACGCCAAGTGAACTTTATGGTGGACAGACACCGTGTGCGTGGGTTTCCTCGGGGTTCTCCCGTTTCCTCCCACTTTCTTCATTCCACTATTTCATTAATTATTCATTATCACGGTCTCCTTTAGCCTAGCCGGCATAACCATGGGACGCAAAATTCAAAAAATTTAATTTCATTTCATTTTTTTTATAGGATGTGGACTTGCAGCTTGACGTAGGATCTGAACTAAATAAGCTTTCACCACAAATCTAACCAGATTTCCGTTGTCAAAGACGCCTACACTAACCATATAACAACGAGAAAGTGGATGGAATTGACCAAAAAAAAAGATTGATTTGAGAAGTTTTAAAGTGAGAAGATTAAAATGAAATGAAATCTTTGAGTTTTACGTCCCACGATTATGCCGGTTAGGCTAAAGGAGACGGTGATTATGAGAAATGAATGAAATAGTGGAATGAAGAAAGTGGGAGGAAACGGGAGAACCCCGAGAAAACCCACGCACACGATGTTTGTCCACCACAAAGTTTACTTGGCGGGAGCAGGGTTTGAACACAGGACCCCATGCACCAGAGGTGAACGCTCTACCAGTGAGCCACCGCGGCCCCCCATTCTTGAAGATTAACCATATGTAGTGTGGTAGAGTGGACTATTCGAAACCTTGAACGCTCGAAACCCATGGCGGGTGGTGTTGTCCACAAGACGAAGTTTCGGGATGTTTATTCTTGGTATAGTGTCGCGAAAGTGCTGTTTCGTCACTAAAATTCTGTCTCGTCTCATCTTGTCTCGTCTCGTAAGCAATACTTGTAACCGCTAATCATAAGAATTTTTCACCACATAATGCCTTTCTCTTATCAAGGCAATACCGGAATTATATCAAATAATAAGGTCATTATGGCTTCCTCTTCATCTCTGGCCGTCTTTAATAGGAAACATTAATTACTCTAATTAGTTGTCGATGAAAATTTTTCAAGGCTAAGACGCTGAAAACAGGAACTTCAATAAAATATTTCGCTCTCATCTACAGTGGTACCATACTAATTTTATTATTACTATTTAGTGAGGTTTTTTTCCTTTATTCTAGGTAAGTGCAAAACTAAACCCAAATTCCTTGCATTGATAATGGAAAAGACAGCTACATGTCCCCTACTTAAGGTTTCAATACATCTTCCCTTATGTATCGTCTCTAAAGAAGCGTTTTTCTTTATTGTGAAACTTTCGTTGTCAACCTCAAAGACCTAAGAATATAAACAACTTTAGATAATTTCAGAGAAAAAATAATTGACCTACTTTCTCTCCATAATCTTAGAAAACAAGGAAAGGAAGTTGTTTCTTGCTAGAAATGGTGATTACTAGTTTCACTTCCAAGTTAGCAGATAAGACATAGGGCAAATTTTATTCCGTTAGAGTAGGAGTTCTTAACCTATGGTAAGCGTACCACTGGTGGTACGCGAGTCGATGTTGAGGGTACATACGACACATGGTAGTATTGAGTAATGATGTGCTTTGGTGGTACGCCGATGGAAAAGGTTGAGAAGCACTGCGTTAGAAGATTTAGCAACAAGCTTTATGATTTGAAGAACCTACGGCTTCAAAGAAGCAGAAACAAAAGACCACATCTATTTCCTATTCAGTACTATGTCTTTGTTATCTCTCATTCGATATAAATATGGTAAATGTGTAATGGACACCATTAAATCGACAGATATAAGATAAATATTTTACTAAATAGTACTATGGTACTTTTTTCAAACATGATACTAGATAAAAAATACTCCATACACTATTCCATAAATTGAAATTTTACTTACGATTAGTATGGTGAACAAGGGCGTCCCTAGAGATCCTTTGTAGTTATATGGTTAGCTTACGCATCATTGCTACTATTACTAAGGTAACCAAACTATGATTATTACTATATTATGGCAATATTTTTAAGCAAAATCGTATGTGAACAGATCATTTCATATTTTTTGATCAGATTACCATTAGGCATACAGAGACAATTAATTCGGAAACGACAACTGATAGGTATATGGCATATATGTATAAAAAAAAAAAAAAAGTTTACGTTAAGAAGACGTTCTTAGAAACTGCTCTAATCAAAGAGAAAAGATTTTAAGTACTACAGGATATTTTTTTAAATACTACACGCAATGACTTATTAGCAATGTGTGATTACTAAGTTTCGAAAAAAGTTGTAAATAGAAATGTACGAAGATTAAGAAGAGTGCCAGACCTAGTTCTGCATTAGATATCACACCCTTTTAAGAAAAAACAATTTTAGACACTTGGACTTGTTTTGTAAATTGTATGTTTCTAATGGGATGTATTGTTCTATGAACACAATATCCTTATGTTCTTTTAAATTTCGATTAATTTCAAACTTTTATTGGGTTTTAGGAACTGCCAACCAATTTAAACATTTCAATGACAATATCCCATTCTATGCAATGAGTGTGAGTGTTCCTCTTATCTCAAAATTAAGAAGCAAGGGAGAAGATATCCCACGAAGCACCTTAGGCTAAGAAAGGAGATTTCTTCTGTAAGATATTAGTGGACAGTATCGCAAATCGTGTTAAGCTAAGAATCACTTCTTGCTAGGAACCAAGTATCAAATACTATGACTTACAAAGAACATCATTAACAAGACAACCGACTAAGCAAGTGTTTAGTATATGTCCGCCAGTTGTTTGACATCATGTTTTATTTATATTGAACATATTTTTTCCTTAAAATATATAATAATATAGTAGTAGCAAGCAGTAGCGTAGCGTGATATTCCGAAATGGGGATGCCAAAGTTAGTCATTTGTGCGATATAGTACTACTGCAAGCAGCAATACATAGCTATTCCGAATGGAAATATAGAGTTATACAAAATTTAGGAGGAAGCCCCCCTAATTGGAGGTCTAGTGGGGCATAGAGAAGCGAATGCGTGGATTACGTTAGAATTTAATAACCAAATGTCTCAGCTCCTTCTTGTCACTACCGTTGTGACAAGAAAACTAGACCCCACTTTTGTATGAACATTGTTTCCAGTATCGTTCCCTTCATTTCTTTCTCGTGGGCGGCTTTTTTCTCCACATACCACACGTCAATCTCGTTCTTACAAAAAAAATATCTCCCCTAAAAATTTGTCATCTTGGGTCCGGAACTCAGACGCCCGTTCGTGAATATGGGCCTGAGTGTATATATCATTTGAAGATATAAATACAAAGCACTTAAACCAACTCTGGGGGCCTGGGGCCCAGATACTGAAGTCAAGGGCGCAAATCTGTCTTCAACGTTCGTGGGATGGTAAGACTGTTCCCATAATCCTTTCCTTTTTTTTAACGATGTTCAAAATATTTATGAAGTTGAAAAAATGCTGTGGAGGATTAGGGGAGCAGAGTTGTCAATAACATCGGCAGGAGGCCACATTTTAAGGCTTATTGTGGGGGGAGGGGAGAAAAGAGACTCATATTACAGTAGATAAATCAGATTTCTGAGGTAAACCTGTTGTACTCGTATATTATATACCAAGTGATGTAGATGAAATAGTGGTACATACCATTATTACAAGTCAGTGCCGTGAGCACATTCTGAAATTTGAATATATGCATAATAATAATTGACATGTTTCTGCTTACGCATCCACAATGATCCACATTAAAATTTTAGGACATTTGTTTTATAACAATACAAATAATGACTTCCCCAAAACTATGAAAGAAAATCAATCAGGCCTATATTTGGCGCAACAATACTCTTATCTGTGCAAAATTTTGATTACCACAATAGCATTATAGGAATTGTTACAGGAATTAAACAAATTGTTGAAAATAGACTACTAATAATTAATGACAATGAAATATTAAAGAATACGATTCTTTTTTAAAAATGAAACAAGTCAAAGGACATCAGTTTCCTTTGTGGCAGTCGGATAGAAATCATCATCACAATCTCAAATCGGATTATTGGGGGGTCAAGATTGTAGGGAACATGTTCCCCTTATGTCCCCGAGATTTTTGGCAGTGACTGAAGGGCCCTGGCACAATCTTTGCGAGTGACGGGGAGTGGTGGCTCTCTTGTCCTACCAGATCGGTGATCGTAATTCTACAGAATGCTTTATATTTATGCCTGTGTCTTTGAGCTCCTTTACGATGAAGATTACAATTACGATGCATTTAGTTGTGATTAAGGCATAACTATTTTAATACTATTATTTACATAACCGGCATGCTTCAAAAATGCGATGAACTAACCATTTCCGTTTTGTTCTATTTCCTTTATATTAGGGCTCGTACGTTCTGTTCAGAAACTATAGCTTAGTGCAAAATATATACAGTTGGAAATACTTGAATATGCCAGCGTATATCTAAAGCGAATGTAGGGTTGCAAGGGATGAGGAGGAGTGAGAAGGGAAATATTGCGCATGCGCATTCAACAGAAAGCAGACGAAAACCCCGGTGCTTTCAGTAGGCCTGGAAGCCCGAGGAAAATAGCATACGACAGGAGGAAAGACAGAAAATGTGTATCTGAGCGACGCGCATGCGTAGGTTCCTCTTGTCAAAGTAAGTCGAGAGAGCGAGCCAGAAGATTGCAGTGGAAATAATTGTGATGATTACAAGCAGACAATTTATATATAATGAAACACGTACTTTTTCTTATTAACAGGGGATGCCGGGCATACCGGCGTTCCGTTACGCTACGCCGCTGGTAGCAAGCTCACCTGAAATCTTAATCTGAAGTCTGTTCCAAACTTCTGTCATATCATCTTAATCTTTATCCGCCTCTATTTGCTAAGAACGTTCGTATCATTAAACAAATATATTTTCTATTAATTTTCAGTTCTCGAAAGTTCAGTTTTCGAAATTAGAACGATATTAGAAAAAAACTGCCGTTATTGTAACTATATACAGAGGTGACCATCAAACATGCCAGCAGAATATTTTCCAGGGAATTGTGAAAAACCTATGGGGAATGGATAGGCCAAACGCACGACAAAAAAAAAAAAAATCACTATTTACTACAATTTTAGGTTTGAAAATATTGAACAGCCTATAAAGATTATCCCATTTTAGTTTTCCATGTGGGACATTGTTCTCTCTGCGACAGGCCATGGCATGCTAAGGTTAATTCTACATCAAGCTAAAATTCAGATAGCTAGTTACCACTATCAAGTTAATACTTAAAATATCAGCCTGAAATCAACCTTGACATCTGAACTTTTAAATCAAACTAATACCAAGTTGAAAATAGCATTGTTGTATCAAGCGAATGTAGTCAAGTGTAAAATAATAGTAAGTTAGCAAGAAATATAAAAAAATAAGGTTGACATATCAGGCAACCTAAAATCAAATATATTCAGACATAAACAAGTATACTATTTGTGATATATTGAATAACTGTTTAATCAATACACGTTAAACGTTTTGTCATTAAGGTCGTTTCTATCGTTTTCGATCATAATCATTTCTGCGTAAAATATAACATTACTAAATTCGGCGCAAAGTAATACTAAAAATATTTATCGTATTCAGTGCAAAATTTCTCCAGACGATAGGCTCAATACTGTACGTGCAGTTTTTTTTTTCAAGTTTTAAACTAGTGTTCATAGTACATAGTATTATTTTAGATAAAGAAATATGACCTCGCTGAAGATAATATACGCAGCATTTGGTGAATGAATGACGTGTCCTTTCTTGACTGCGGGGCGTGCAGCAGGTACAAAGTCTTAACTGATCCTCAGAGGGTAGTTTGTGGAAGAAATCAAAAGCGGAGCAACAACCACTGCCTCCTACATCCGCTTCATCGAGCAGGCGGTGGCAAGAACACAGAATGCATACTTTCGAAATGACAATAGCTTAGTTCCCAGCCATGAGAAGACCGTGAGGCAAGGTTTCGAAGAGAAAAGGTTGGGGAAGACAAGAATAATTGCTATCAGAAATAACAAGAAGGGTCATTTTTCAATTATTTTTGAACCTCTTTTACGGTAACGTAATTAAACGTTTGTTAAACTATGGTTTGCAGATCTTAAATAGTTCTCGAGGTCCGCTTAGTTGAATATTAGCACCAAAAAAGTAAGAGAAAATAAAATGCAAATCAGTTGTGTATCACAATAATTGGGGATCTCAAACAGGTATAGATTACGCATTAAACTAATAATAACGGACGCCAAAAGGGAATGGATACTTGTCCATAAATAGGAGGTACTCGCTAAAGGGAGGTTACAGAAATTTAAATTACAGCTCGTGCGGAAATCTGTAAAAATTAAATAAAATCTTTAGTTTTACGTCCCATGTTTATGCCGGTTAGGCTAAAGGAGACGGTGATGATGAGAAATGAATGAAATGGTGGAATGAAGAAAGTGGGAGGAAACGAGAGAACCCCGAGAAAACCCACGAGCACAGAGTTTGTCCACCACAAAGTTCACACGGCGCGAGCTGTGATCGAACCCGGGACCCCAAGCACAGGAGGTGAACGCTCTACCACTGAGCCACCGCGCCCCCGTGCAGAAATTTTATAGTATATAGTAAATTCATTGTTGTAAATACAAGCTAATATGAAATGCTGTAATCTATAAAGAAACAAAAGTACCACCTTAATTTATTAGGCTTACTGAAATAAATGCTGTTAGTGCGTTTTAAACATCAGTGTAATAAGATAAACACCGATGGGATATCAAAAGTCTTTATTGAAATGCAACATTATAGTGGGGTGCGCTATGTCTGAAATTGCACATCCGTGTGCATTTCTTGTTAAAATTGAACTAACAATAGATTTTTGTTTTTTAGGTGATGCTTTAAAATTGTGACACGGTTGCCACTTTTTTTTTCTATTCATCCAAATCCAATATGGCGGCTATCAAAGGTGGGCACCTTCGCGAATGCACAGCGCTGTCTTTAAAAGCCTATATCTTCCAAACTAATTGACTAATCTTCATGCAACAAACACCAAACGACGTAGAAAATAATAAATTTTTAAAACTTGATAAGAATTATTACTTATCAATGCAAATAATAACGTGAGAAATAATTTTATTTTAAATTTTAAACATTTCATGATGTTTTCTTTATATTGTTTTAAATAACAAGTAAGGAACTATAATAAGCAATTTGAAGCTATGCTGCGCTACATTTGGGTCACAAGGGAGGTCAACTGGTCCCTTCATCTTTCTGCTCAAGAAAACTTTTTTTTTTTTTTTTTTTTTTTTTGGCAAATGATCAACTAAGCTACGCTAGAATGACCACTCTGTATTGTGCAGAAAACCAACCTGAAGTACTGTTTGAAAACTTAAAAGAAGGAAACTTTTGCATCAGCATTTGCAACTTTTTCAGTCATCCTTTTACATCGATTAGCTCAGATCACGGGACAGAACATCAGATTCGATCACTGAAAGTAACAGGAGGCATCACTGGATTGGCACAAAATGAGTCAGCTCTAGATCGCTATCTTTGGTCGGCACCCGTTGTAACTCAAGTCCTCCAAGAATTTGAAATATTATATGGATCAAAGGAATACGTGCAGTCGCATAACCATCATCGTCTCGTTTGAACTTCAAAAACTCGAATGCTGCAAAATGCAGACGAGTTAAGAACGATTTTAGTTCACTATGGTAATCCTTTTGCTGAAACAGGAGAGCTTCTAAACATCACAACCAAAGCAGTTGTTCCCGAGAAAATAAAAACAGATATTCTTCTCTGTGATGACAAGGGACAGAACAAGCAGACCAGTTCGTGAAATCTCGACTTCACGGTTCCGCGCAGACAGTATTTGATAAAATGAGGAAGCTTAATTTGGGGTCCTTCAAACATCTGGCGAAGAAGCTAACAAAAACTGTAGCCGGTAAAATCATCAAATTGAAGGAAGAGAGAAATTTGTTACCGCGTTTTGTAATCATCTGTCGTACACGCAATGACATAAAGAAAAAAAGTGATTGGAGAGTTTGAGCTATCTACAATCCCTCAAGCTCTCTTTGCTGCAGATGGTTCGCTTATAGTGGGCACAGTTAAAGCCACTATTATTCGCAGTTTGGAAGGAATGCTACATTCACGCAGCAGTACCGAGCCAGAAATTGATGAAATCTCGAACAGGAGTGTTCAAGGTAAAAACATCATGATAATTGATAGAATGTCAGTTGTACAAAGCATGAAAAAGACCCCGACGATGAAAACCTGCGGTGAGTTTGCAACGAAATTTGTGAAAAAATAGAGTGGTTCTCACGATCATCAGACGAAATTCGCATTATATTCGATAAGTGCACAGAAAATTCCTTGAAAGATAAAATGCGAGCTAAGCGAAGTGGAGATACATCACTGGAGTTCCGTGTGGATGCTTCCACAAACATCAGTAATGTGTCTATGAGCTATTTTCTTCCACATTCCAGCACAAAACGACATTTAACAGCATTCTTAGCGAAAGAGACCATCGATTACTTCTGAAACATGTCTTCACAGAAGCAGATCACCATTGTGTGGGAGGATTGCGCAGAAGCAGCATCAGGCTGGAAGACGAGCTAAAAAATCACAGTCATGAAGAAGCGGATACACTCATTATTCTTTATTCAATCCATGCTCGAAGAAAATACCCTGACGCTCACTTGACAATATATTCACCAGATACAGACGTAGCACTGCTTCTGTTACATTACTTTGAAGACCTTGTCCCGCAAGTCAACTTTGTCAGTGATCTCCCGGGAAGACGCGTAATTGACTTGTGGGATCTCTATTCAGCTCTCGGAACTGATTTGTGTAGAGGACTATTAAGCATCTATGCATTCACTGGCACAGGTGTTTCTGGAAAAATTGCTTAAAAAAAACAGCATTTAAAATCTATGAAAACAGCGACAAAAAGTAGAGTCCTTTGCCTCTTTAAGACAGACTGTGGACCTACCAACCGAGGAAACATGCAGTAATTTAGAGCGATTTGTTTGTGGTATGTACTCAACAGGCACTGACCCCAGTAGCGACCTCTCGTAGTTACGATGGCAACTCTTCTCTCTCAAAAGTACCGAAGGGTAACGATTTCCATCAACATGCGCAAGTTTAAAATTTCACATCTGGAGAGCCCATTACGTGTGCCTTGTGTGGAGAAACGGTCACCTTTCCCATCCCGAAGTTCCAACCTCCAACAAATTATGGATGAACAGAAGAACAACATCGTTTCCAGCCTATTCTGTGTTTGCAGCTACCGGCACCGGACGCAATTTCTTTGAATGTTCACTGTGTCTGTAATACTGGATGCAATGCGTGCCGTTGCAAAAAACGCTAATTACCTTGCACGGAATTTTGTCAGTGTGGAGATAAGTGTAAAAATTCAGCAGATCATATGTTAAACTATGAAGGAGGTAATTATGAAGGAGAATCAGTGTAACTATGAAACAGTTTCACACTGTTTGAAATGAAAAAACAAACAAACAAACAGATCCAGAGAGTCTTTGATAAACACTACGGTCACAAACATTCGTTACTCTACATTTAAGTCTCCACATTAATGTATTTTGCGTTTTAACATATTTTTTTATAATTAGACAGCGTTGTGAATCAAGTAAATGGGCGGTATTTTTATAAATAAACATATTGATGCATATACCAACAGAGAGATATCCTACGTGCGCAAACTTTTTTTTCTCTTTGGAAACAACTAATGGTGCTTATTCCTGATGATGCATGTTACCATATTGCGCATAACGCCTGCTGTATAACGCTGTGCAAAATACTTTCTATTTCAGCGTTATCTTAGCAAAATATAATAATAATATACAATTGAATTATTTAATTATAATATACAATTTAATTTATAATATTAAAATTACCCACTGTTTATGAAATTTGAACAGAAAACTGTTCTATATTTAGGACTGGGTTTAAGGATGCGCACGAGACGAGTCGAGACAGAATTTTCCTGACAAGAGAAATATACAATTTTCGAGTCGAGACATTACTTTTACAGCACATTTTCGAGACGAGACAGCCACAATTTTTTGTCTCGTGCGCATCTCTAACTGGGTTCATCCAGTTAAGCAGAGAGTACAAAGTGGATGATTAGTTAGGTTGTATTAATTATTTTAGCATGTTGATGTGAAGTTCTTTTTTTTTTTTTTTTACATTCTATTATAAACATTCTTAATTTGCTGTAATTGTAATAAAAATAAATTTGCGTAAGTTTAATAAACATACAACAGACTAACACCAAATTGGGAGGGAAGGGGGAAAGCAGTTTATTTTGGGTGTTAAGCCATTCTGTGCCTCACGTGACATAACCTGTGTTTTTAACCTTCCCTACCCGTATAAAGACTTACGTCTCAAAAAAGTAGCATATTTGAAATGTACTGCTACTACTACTACTACTACTACTACTATTACTATACTACTACTAATAATAATAATATATACGCAAATATTTCTGCAATATGTATGTATCTATCTGTTATTAATGCTTTCAAAATCTTGAAAGAAACTTTTGGTTTCTTTTTGTTTGTGACAAGCCTGCATCCCGGTGACTTGCCTGCATTCCGTAAAACATTCATGTCTCCTAGAATAACTTGCTGGATACATCTCTAAATGACTATATTAGTATTGTGTATACGTATTGTGTTGTATATCACGTTTGTAGTCTAGCGTTATTTGTTGATTTTTGTTTTCGTTTATACATGTCGATGTAGTAATTATACTGAATAAAATTTTCCTTTCAATTTTAAATTTACTGCGCTTCAAATGTATACATCGCTTTCCTACATAGACCCTATAGTGTGTATTTAATGTTTATCTTAGTTTCATTGCATTATGTTCAGTTCAATCTGGTAATTTTATAAAAGTCGGATCTCTCCTTCGTAATCACGACGTTGTATAAGGACGCAAAACTCAGAAACTAAAAAAAAATGGAAAAAAAAAAACGAATCCCATACATTGATTCTAAACTATTTCAATGGTTCGTACCTCAATACACCTTCCCCAACCACGGTTGGGACGTAATTAAAATGTATTGTTCTTGAATTTCATTAAAATTCTTTTAAACATATTTTTAAATTTCTCATTCATTTCAATTAAGTTGCTTTTCAAAGGTCCCTTATAATTTCAATGACGTACTATGGGCTACGTTATAACCCATTAAATTCTGTGGGCAATCGTGCTACAAACTACAGACGTAAATATTCGATAAAGCATTTCATTAGTAAGTAGCTACCACAATACTGTTACGAACGCAGTTAATTTCAACGATAACAGCCTTATTAGTAATACTAAAACTATTATTATTAATAATAACTAGCATGCCAGTTATTTGCTACAGAAAGTCTTGAATACAGTAAATATATGTGTAAAAATAATGTACTTCAGTACAATGAAAACTAAATTTATGACATATATAACTAAAACACGATATTATGTTAGTAAATACGAGGTCAATGGTGTGGAAACACAAAAAAAAGAAAAGAAAAGAAAAGAAAAGAAAAGAAAAAAGAAAAAGAAAATAATTGAAGAATCTGGGATTCACATTTGACGGGCAGTTAAAATTTTGACACCATATAAATGCTATCCTACAAAAAGCAGGAAAGGTCAATAGGCTTTATCTTTTTTCTATTTTTTTCAGAACGATATAATGTGTACTTCTACAAATTACTTGTAAGACTTAACCTAGAATTTGATTCTGTAATATGGAACTGTATATCTAAAACTTTGACTAATAGATTGGCAGTATTCTTGGCATGGACGCGATGGTAACGCCACAATAGATTTTTAGGTCTAGTGTCGTTTAGATCTTTTGCCACCAAATGATTTTTAGGTCTTATGCCGCCAAATGATTTTTAGATCTAGTGCCGTTTAGGTCTTGTGCCGTAAAATTAGTTTTAGGTCTTCTGCCGCGTCCCCAGTATTCTCCGTATCATGGTATCTACTTTTAGAAGCATTTATAATTTATCAATTGTGAACACCTCCTTCGCCCCCCTTCGGTATATGTAAAGATATTCTGCTACAACGCATGAACTTCAACACTTGATGCTAGTGTCACAAGAGGTTTACAGGATTACTGCACTCAGGGCTTGTGTATGTAGGATTATTGACTGAATACATTTTAGGACTTCTGCATGTTGATTGTTTTTTAGGACCTCTGAACTTTAATACTTGTGTTGTGAGGCTCAATACAGTTTTGATCTTGTGCATTTTATAACTTCCGAAATGACCCCCATAAATATTCACTTCCATATGTTCACCTCTGAACTACATCGAAGTGCTTCTTATTAGAGATTTCATTATATCTACCTAGCAGATATAATCTACCTATCTACCTATCAGATATATCTATCAGATGACTTCAATGAAACTAAATTGATTTTAAAATTACATGCTCACAATATGTCAAATAAAATAATTAAATACCAATGATACAAATACCCTTCTGTCCGGGAGAACCTGGGTTCGATTTCCGTTGAGGAGTTTATGTAGATCTTACTCCACGTTAAGTTTTATGCCCACGTCTCATATAGCCTCGGTGCTGAAATGATTGCTAAATTCCAATTCAACCAATCCAAGATGATTATTTGGTGTAGAAAATTCCTCAAGCCTAAAATAAATTCGGTAGTTGATAAATCTCTAGAATCTGGTCTCACATATAGATAACCTATAAGGATATGTTTTTTAATGAGTTTGCTCGTCACTTTGGAGTCTGATAATGCACCACTATTACTCCCACTTCTTTTTTCATATCTTCTTTTCGATTGAATCATACAGTTCGAACGATTTGAATAAAACAAATACACGAATTAAAAAACACAGATACGGAAGTTCTGAATATCTGAAACTTCTGAATATCGTCAGCTACAATCTGCTTCAAACTATACATATGACTGCCTTCTCAGCGAAAATGCTTATATTGTATAGGAAAAGATATTTACAAGTGAAAAACAGGTTTTGGTGTTACCAGCGGTGTCAAACAGACGGCACGTTCTTATTGTCATTGTTTTCAAAATAATGCGAAGCACTATGGGGAGGTCTTGCAGGTGGGGAAAGAAACCAAGAAATCTGCCTGTTTTGTTCGAGAAGGAACATCAATCATTCTGTTGCCAAATAGGGCCAAGTTTAAAACAGCTATCAAACAGGAGGAAAATAATTTTTAACTATCATGCTCTAATATTACCCTAGTGGGAAAAAGTAAAAGTAAATAAAATATTTAATAAACACCTGGATGAATTTCGAAATGTAAGAAATACATAATTTTCGTAATACTTTCGAAAGACGTCTGCCATGTTATTATATAAGGAAGTTCTATCGTATTCTAGGTGCTGGACAAAGCCTGAAATAACCTTCATCAGACCAAAGTAATAATTTAAATCAGTGTAATGGTTTCAGCAGTTATCTCTGTTTTTGTCAGACATTTTCAGTTTTCTCGGAATTTAATTTACATTTTAATAAACGTCCCTACTTTACGCGATGACGGAACACAATTCTTTTTTATTTTTACTTTAATTTATTTAAGCTGACAAAGATCTAAGGGATGGTGAAGGTGATGATTAGTCCCTTATTCTAAGGAAACATCCCAGCATTCCGCTGGTAGAATTGCGGTAAACATGAAAACCTGTCAGGATGGTATGATTGGGATTTGAACTACGGCCAACCTCCTGAATATAAACTAACGTTTTATCATCTGAAGACAAAAATAGAGAAGAAGATCACAGGTTTAGAAACAGATTACTCAATAATAGTAGAAGTTTATATCTGGCATTTGAGCTTTGATGTCAGTGGTTTCGTGATAGGTGCTCAGGTAGGCTTGGAACAGTGTCTTCCAACTTTGCCTAATTCTCATTTTGCCTAACACTTTATCTGCTGTCGATCACAGAAAAAATACCATCCACCATTTTAGGTGAAATGCCAATTCCCATTATGCCTAACGATCTTACCAGAAGGGAAATACCCCCATGTAGAAGATCTGACAGTGTTTCCATACTTATATATAAATAAGTGACATAAACTTATATCAACCCTAACAGTTGAGTTGAGTTGATTGTGAGTTTAACGTCCCATTCAGCAGCAAGGCTATGTGAGACGTGAACCTACTAATTAACGGGGAATCCGAACCACATGTGCTCCCGCCGGGAATCGAACCCGGGTCTCCCGCGCCAAAGACGCGTACGCCAACCGCTTAGTCAGGGAGAAGCCCTCAACCCTAACGGCACAAGATGTGCTAGGCATGTGCCATTTAGGTACCCCAGCTACTTTTTAGGTATCCGACACTTGGTACATATGGTATTGATGTGCTAAGTATGTACTTCAGCTACCTAAAGTTTTAGGTACTTGTTACACCTAATTGATATTTGCGACTATGTACCACAAATGTAACACTTATATACTTGGCTCAGTTTTGCACTGTGATAGTCATTTGTTTTTATGTCGTCACTCGGGACACATATCTTTCATGTTCGGGGTACTTCCTTTAGGTGCATACTTTTTCAGATACTTATGGCACATAATTGATATCTGAAGCGACGCATGAATGATAGTCAGCTGTTTGCATATGCTCATGCGCAGTAACATGCCACGGTTTCTCGTGCTTTCTGCCCCGATTTCTCTTCTAGTACACAATCGCTTAGAAAAAAAGAAGCAACAAATGCATCAAATTTGGGAGATCAATTTAGAAGAAAGAAATGACATAACTGATGAATAAAAATTAAGATGAATCTTTCATACATATGTGAACAGTTCATTATTTATGTGGTTAGGGATAAGGAATTGTATTTTTTAGATGCTAACTATCGCCGATCATTTGAAAGTGAATATGGAAGAACCATGAAATAAACAGTGGTGCCCCCCCTTATATCCATGACGCACCCCCCCCAATTGTCTACCCGTAAGTGTTCTTCCATGAAAAAATCTTCTTTTCGATTAATTTTTACACTCCCTGAAACATATTTATACAGATTTTTACCCCCCCAAATATTTCAATGACGCACTTTGCGTCATAGTCCCCCCTTGTGGGCACCCCTGAAATAAAGTAAAGAGACGTGCTTCATTTTGTTACAAAATTACATGACGAGCGAATTTAATTCGATCCTAAACGGCTATCGTCGAATATACAGGGTTACGAGAGCACTCTGATCAGCCAAATTAAAAAGACCCCAAGAATTTATTCATCTACAAGCGATATTTTCCTCATCGCCTCCGTGGCCAAGTCGGAAGAGCACGCACCCAGTAATCAAAGGGTTGGTGGTTCGCGCACGACCCCGGCTACTTTTTTAAAATTGTTTTAGGTGTTGTTTAGACTCACCTTAAAGTAAACCAGTTACGCATAAAGGCGATTTAACATATTTTGGAGGAGTAATTTTCGCTTACGGTATGGGGAAAAACATACCTAGAACGTATTAGGTAAGTTCCCTAGGTACATGTCAGGCATGTGCCTAGGGGTGGACGTAGACTGTGACTATCACTTGCCACCTATGTGATTTCTCTCTCATAGGTACATAAAGCACATACTGGGAGTATTCCCATGTACATGAGGGAACATGATAGGCATACGCCTGCTATGTAATTGTGCTGTTAGGGAAAAGCACTTGTTAACAAAAGCAGTGATTATCTATTTCATGTGTACGCATCTATTTCATACAAAAATAACTTACATCAAATAAATTACTACGATCACTAGAAGTAATTACTATGGAATTACTAGGTCAACTTGCTGGCTATGCTTTTTTTTTTTTTTTTTGGCTTATATATTTTAACTGTATTACGACATACTGGTACAATTTATAATGAAATTATTATACTAAATAAGTTGAATATCCTTTGAATTTTATGTTTTTATCCCGTGGGCTTTTATTAGATTTGATTTCGATTTTGTTTTTTGCAGCATTACAGAACTTCATTCACATCTACACTTGTTAATGGTTTGTGTAATTAATTGAACAAGCATATCAAATGCTAAAATGAGTACTTTAAGGATAAACATCCACGGCCTTGTGATATGTAGGCTTTTTGCCATATATTTTAAATTCTAAACACAATTTGTTATCTGTTTGGATTGCAGCTGATGAACAAACACTGAAATCAACACCAGTTAACAAAGAATGAAAAAGAACTAAATAAAAGAATAACAGCGCCGTAACTTAGACTTTTTTTCTGGAGGGGGGGGGGGGCAAGCATTAATACGCGTATTTGGGCCAACTTGAAAAAGTTGGTTTTCTAATTCTTGGGCTCCCTCTTTCCATCTTTCTTTTACTATTTATGGGCCCCCGGAGCTTGTTGGGCCATTAGTTACACCTCTGGTCCCGTTTCCATGTATGACAAATTAATTAAGGAAACAATACTGACAAATCTCAAAGCCATGCGAATAAATATTATTTCTAAGACCCCTAATACCAGGCATTTTTTACTGAAATGAACCCACGACTCATTTCTGTTTTATTTACCTTTTGTGCGCTGTTTCGTTTATGTAATGTAGTGGACCTGTTTGATGCTTCATTTATAATTTCATGTTCGTATCGTATACGGAATAAGAAAATTTTGTCTTAAATTACGCCCCCTTGAACGGCGGGAGCTTCCCTGGGGGGCAGTTGCCCGCAACCCCCAAGTTACGGCTCTGAAGAATGTCTAGAAAAAATTCACTTTTCTAGTTTCAATGGTTTCGCTAAAATAGTGAAAAAACTTAATTTGGAACGCTACCACAAATGTGAGTAAAATGTACGGTATAAGTATTTTGCTTACTTACTCTATCACTGTTCACTCATTGAAGCAGGGGTGTACTGTATATTGTTGAGTAATTTTTTTTTCCTTTTTGCCACTTTTTCTCATCTTTTAACATGTACCTGCAACTGTAAGCACTGCCGACAATTGTGAAGTCTCTTGTTGCAGTTAGCGTTAAATTTTGCAGTCCTTCCTTCCATAGCTAGTCTTGAAGTGAAAAAAAGGAAAGCAAAAGAAAAAAGAAAGAAAAGAAAAATGTCCAATTTTGAACCCGAAAAATAAGTTACAGAAAAAAATTACAGTTATTCTTATCAAATACCAAGGTTCAACAAATATCTTGTTTCCCACACTCTTGGTATCCACCTTGGAGAGCTGTTTCACAGCTTTTCAGAATACGTTAAAATTGGCGCCAACTCTAAAATTTAAAATGTTGCTCATGAAACACCTAAGTTACAATTAATATCTCAAGTTTTCCTTTGTGTTGGTGCATTCTCCTACATTCCTATACTATCTACTTCAGTCACTAAACATAGTGCAAGAGCAGATGAATTTCTTTTATGAAACAAAAAGAAATCTCTACACGTACTCTCATGCATGGTGTTTAGGTACACCATGTGTAAAATTTCGTTGTTCTAGGTTCAATGGTTTCGTTAAAATGGTGAAAAAAACATAATTTGGCATAACCGCGACCAGAAATGTAAGCAAAACGTACAAGTATTGTAATTTGCTTTCTTAGTCTATCATTGTTCACTCATTGAAATAAGAATATATATTGTTGAGTAAACCTTGTATTATTTTCCTTTTACCTTTTAACTCATCTAACTTGTGTGTGTCTGCAACTTTGGACACTGACCACAATTAAGAAATCTCCTGTTATTGTCTGAGCTATATTTTGCAGCCGTTCCTTCAATACTTTTGGAGTGGAAAAGAAAGAGAAAAATGTGCAATGTTGATGTCTCAGAATGCAAGATAAGTAAAAATTGACGTCAACTGGAAAAATACAGTTATTCTCACCAAATACTATAGCTATGTTACAAATGATATCTCACGTTTCTCATTGTGTTAATGCAATCTCCCATATTCCCATTCCACCAATTCCATCTCCTTTTACTTAACACAATGCAGCAATGCTCGCATCTAAGAGTCTCAGAATTAATCTCCTCTAATATGTTCCCAGGTTGGGAATCGTGAGGTGGTGCAAAAATGAAAGTGGGAAAGGTTGAATGAGGGGATGAATGGGTTGAAAGACAAATTACGAAACGAGAAAATTTCTTTATTTTCTTATATAGACGTTATAGGAATTAGATTTCTGGGATATCGGCATCTAAAGCCATTTAGTCCGTCACGTATATGAGGGATTACGTCCCTCGGCGAGCATACAATCCGATGAAAGCGAAGATAGGAATGAGGAAGGAAGAAAGCGGCCTGGACCATTATGGTTGGTATCCCGGCATTCGCCTGGTGTGAATGAGGGAAACCCTGAAAACCTCTCTTAGGATTGCTGACCTGAAAAAGCTGTTTTTACGCTTTTTCGATTGAGTGTCCCTACCTGGAATTGAACCCTTGACCGCTCGCATCAAATACGACAGCGTTAGCGACTACGTCATGCGGCGCCACTTATATAAATGTCATACCCTATTATGTATATATGTGTGATTCAGAAGCGTTCACCGCGTAGAAGTGAATGTAATATATCGCAAATTTGTGATGTTATGTTTTTGACAAAGGCTAACTACTGTTATGTCTGCTGTTATACGACTGTGTGTGTGGATTTACACCGTATGGTTACCAGAGATGGAGTGGGTCAGTGGGTTGGAGGGTCAAGTTTTCTGAGTGGATCAGTGGGCCGTGGGTCAACAGCATGTGACCCACCACCCACCGTGGTCCACTGCCACCCACCACCCACCATGACACACTGCAATCCACCACCCACTGTGACCCACTGTGACCCACCGTGACCTACCGACTCAGTATGATCTACCGATCCACTCTGCTCACTGCATTGTAGACAGTATCTTCTGAAGACTGGTAAATTTGTCTTCGTTTTACTTTCAAGACCTTCATTTCCCTTCCTTTTCTATTTGTTTCTGTCTACTTACCTGAGGTGAGTATATCTAACCAAGTGAAAAAAAAGAATTTCAGGCACTTTTGGATATTGATATTTTTAAATGTAATAATAGCAATAGGACTTACACTACTACTTGACTTTCGAGACCTGAGAGTTTTTAGAGGAGCTAACTACTTGAAAAAAATACATTTTTGAATCACTGTAATATATAAATTATTATATAAAAAAATTGAAGGTAACTATGTGTGCCTGATAATCACGGTCAAATTGCAAAGTCAAATGAAATTACTTTTGGTATATAGATAGGCCTTAATCCAAACTGGGATGTTATATTGCTTTCATTATAATGCATAATATCCTAAGGAGGTAGTGAAGATCCGAATTTTTGCGAAAAAAAATGAGTATCTCGCAAGCCGTTAAACTTACGGAGCTGAAATTCAGTGTATTAACTCTTTATTGAAAATAAACAGAATGTGTCTTAACATTTTTAAAAATTCTCCTTTATGGAGGGTAGCACTTTCTATATATGGAAAATTGGTAGTGAGTTGGTTTGTAAAAATGATCGAAAACGATCGATGATATTTAAAAAAAAACAGAAATACAAAGACAGAGCTTGGCTTCATATATCCATTGCTTTCTACTATAATAATTGCTGAAGCTTATGTTTATTATATGGAGCGCTTAAAGCACAGGACAATCAACTCATAAAGTTGTGAGAAAAATTGGCATAAAATTTGCACTGTAAGCTTAATTACATGGAAATTTTAAGTTTGGATTGTATGCATAATTTTATGGAAAATTTTACACTTTTTCCCCTTTACGTTGGTCTACTTACCTTGATTTGGAACTTTCAAATTTTGCCCTTTTTTCCACTTCAAATTTCTTCCTTCTTAATTCAACAAGGAAATAATTATATTATGATAATATAACTGAAATTCATAGTAATTTGGCACATGGCAAACAGCACTGTGGTAATTGAATGGGAAGAAGGAGAATAATTCCCATTCACCTCTGAACACTTTCCAGGAACCTCGTTCCTTTTCGCTTTCTAGACGGGGGAGGGAACTTGGTAATGGCATCAAACTTTCATGTGTAATTACAAAAATTAAATTTATGAACAATTAAGAAATAATCAGTTTATCAGGCTTTAATTGATAATTTATTCACAAGATTCCCTATCGAAGGTGTGGTAGATGAAGTTTCTGTTCTACATAAGTCGACATTGCCAACTGACATGATCGATATGGAAAAGATGCTGTATGGTGATAGAGAGATGATCTTCTTGCTGATTATTTCAAAACTGACCAAGAAGAATCGTTATCAGACTTAAGTCTAACAAGCAGATTGTCGATGAGGAGTTGCAGAAATCGGGTAGACGTATTATCAACTTCCACGACAGAGTGCGAACGGGAATTTCCCCTTATGAATTTACAGATGACTGATATTAGAAATAGACTAAGTGCTCAAACATTGTCTAACTTGTTGTTCATCAATGTTCATGGCCCACCGCTAGATTAGCTCAAATTAGACGAGCAAGTTATTTTTTGGTTGAAGGATGGACATCATTTCGCTGCGGATGATTTATTACCACGAAAAAGTTACCAACAGGAAATAAACCCGATTTCAGATTTGTTTTAAAGTATAAAATTACGAGTTATGGAAATTGTATACTTGTATTACTAATGGCTTATTTGTGTTATTCAACTTTGTTAATAACTTTTAGTAAGTCTCTTCTTTGCTTTAGGTAAACTACTTTGAATAAATATTTATAATAATTGCAATTATGCATATTTGTAACTTAAATTTAACGTGGTGTTTTAGTTATTACACAAATTACAATTATGAGCATACTTAATGAAGATGCTCTCACATAGGGTACCCGAGCCCCTTTATACAGTATGAAAAAACTGATTTTTCAAGTCTTTTGTGAGAAAAGTACTGTGAACTGAGAAACTATAACATTTTCCATATTATACAGGGGTATTTTCCTGCGAATAAAAGTTTGTTTTGGAATGCGTTCAGAAATTAACACTTGCAAGAATATTTTCTTAGTACAAGTATATTTTAGGCACACAGCAATTTCCCCCACCTCGAACTGTTTCAATTTCCTCACTGACAAACACTTTACCATTTTATATCGTAAAGGTCAGATTCACCGTTATTGTAACAGAGTGGTGCTTGACCGATTGACTAGAAATTCAAACTCCTATTAGTGACAATTTCACAGTCTTGTGTTATTACAAGTGTAAACTCTTTAGTCAGTAGAGAAGAGGTCGTGGATCGTGTTCAGAGTTGATGACGATGAATTTTGGTGAGTCAGAGTAGGTCATAGTGGATGAGAGTGGTTCAAGGTCTGTGGTGGGTCACGGTGGGTCAGAGTGGAAAAAATGATATGAAATATTTGAGTTTTACGTCCCACGGTTATGCCGGTTAGGCTAAAGGAGACGGAGATGATGAGAGATGAATGAAATGGTAGAATGAAGAAAGTGGGAGGAAACGGGAGAACCCCGAGAAAACCCACGCACATGGTGTTTGTCCACCACAAAATTCACTTGGCGGGAGCAGGGTTTGAACCCGGGACTCCAAGCACCAGAGGTGAACGCTCTATCACTGAGCCACCGCGGCCCAGGTTCAGAGTGGGTCATGGGGGTCATGGTAGGTGGTGGGTCAGAGTGGGTCACGGTGGGTGGTGGGTCAGAGTGGGTCACGATGTGTGGTCGGTCAGTGGGTCGTGGGTCAAGTTTTGTTTGACCCACGCCATTAGTTACAATATTGTATATTTGAAATATCTCTTGTTATAGTAATTTGAAATGAGTATTCTTTTTTTTCTAGCAAACTTAATTGCTAATGTGACTGTAGTAATTTCATTGATGTAGTCCAATTTATTTTTTGTATATTTGAAATATTTTAAGATATAGTCATTTCAAATATATGTGACATTTTTATGTAAGTTTCAGTCACTCATTTATGTAGAATATGGAAACACTGCCAGATCTTTTCTATATACGGGATGTTTCCTTCTTGAGAACATCGTTAGGCGTAATAGAATTAGGTCAAATGGGACTGGCATTTCACCTAAAATCGCGGTTGTGATTTTTCTGTGATTGACAGCTGATAAAGTGTTGGGCAAAATGGAAATTAGGGCAAATGGCGAGTAAATCGCTTGGAACATCAGGTTGGATTCGTGCTCAATGTTAACTACGTTATTTCTTTCTTTCGATCTCCTTTTAGGACTTCTACCAGTGCATTGATGTTCAATTTCTGAAGAAACGAAAATAAATTAGTACTTAAAATTGGGAACAATATTGACTGAACGTTGTTTCTCAAAAGTAAGGGGAATAGAATTTAGTAAAGGAAAGTTGAGAATAAGAGTACACTTGGTATACATAGAAATGCTACTTTCAATTTTGAGAACTGTAATTTCATTCATACTCGCGGATTACTCTTGCCCACTTCACAATTATTTCGTTTCTATCTCACTCTCTGCATTTATATTCTTAGAAAACGTTGGTTTTAAATATTTCAGAAAAAAGTATATTCTGTGAATATATTCTTTTACTTCCTCATAATAAACTACTTTCTTATAATAATAATAATAATAATAATAATAATAATAATAATAATAATAATAATAATAATAAGGTACACCTTGAAATTTTAGAGCAGAATTTGGGATGATGACAAGTTTGTGTCTACAATTATTTTTTCACAATACAACTTTCCTTTGGAAAGAAACGAAAGATAGAAATTAGGAGCTCGTAAAATGTGTGATTTTATAGGTTACTACATTTATTATCACTGATTTAAACTAATATATTGCAAAATAAAATCAACGTAATGCCTATTTTCATAAATATACTTAAATTGTATAAACAAGTACATTCATAAAAGCGTGCAGTTTAATACTAACTAAATGACTAAAACTCAATCGCCTGATACTCAGGAGGTCCTGGGATCGATCCGTGCGGCCAATCACCCTGATTGGGGAGTCGGAGAAGATCATTAATATCTACGGCCTGGCTACCACATTTATTATCCCGACCTAATCCGTAGACAACTAGAGATCTAAAATAAAGCAAAGAAAAAAGAAATAGAAAAGAAAGAAACTAAAATGAACGCATCGACAGAAATCACCGACAAAATTTTCCAAATTGATCATTTCAATATGTTCGATTTTCCACTGGAACGTTTGAATGATTCTTTCAATTAGGGCAAGACCTATTTACCCTAATCCTTTTTTTCTTGTTTTTAACTTATGCTGTAGAATGAGAAATTCTAAATATTGAAAATAATAGGCACCAGGCAGGTTGCTTGCAGTCTGAGATAAAACTAAGCACAACCCTGTTCCCTTCTGTATACAGACCTGCTTCTTAAACAGAATAGTTTAAAACTGGCATTCT